>NC_090436.1:745821865-746130265 GCF_031143425.1 Pleurodeles waltl | reverse complement strand
AAATGGATTTAAAAGGAAACAACGCACATCTTCTGTATTTACCACAGAATTATGTTTTGATAGACTTTGTTCTGCTCCTTGTGTCACATTTTCTTTTTCAAGTGTGCAGTATCTGGCTACTTGTTCTGCAGATGTATTTCAAAGTGTGTATAACCATATATTTTCCAGTCCAATAGATAGCACCCCTGACTACAGCAATCTATTTTGGTTGCTATATTGCTTTGATAAATCAAGTATACAGAGACTATTCCTGCCGGGTGTTTCAGAGGATGTCATAAAACCTATTTGACCATAGTTGTCCAAAATCATGGACCACTTCATAACCATATTGGATGTCTGTAGATTGACACATTCAGGTTTTCGGATGGACAGCAAGCTGTTGTCAATGCCACCATCTCTGCTACTTGTGCGGAAGTTACATTTGGCCAGTATGATGCATCAGGGACTTCAGGAATGGAATATACCGCATGAGCATTCTTCGGTTTCCCAAATAGACAGGAACCATCAACGAATATAGTCAGATCAGCCTTTTCAAGAGAGATTTCTTTAATGTCTGGTCTCGGTTTTGGTACATAGCTTTGTGACACTAAGGCAGTCATGTTCTTGCTCATCATCATTATCTCTCTTTCTGTGTATATTATTTTTTGGAACAGGCTGGATTCAAATAGTTAAACTTTTGATCAAACTATTCTAATTTGCTAGCCTGATTTGTTTATATCTGGTCAGACCACTGTTTGTCATGTGTTTGAGTATGAGTCTGCAAAATCTCGACAGAATATGGAACCAGCACAATCAATGCATGTCCCATCCCAATCCCCTCATTTTGTTCAGTTGCAATGCAAGCAGTTGCAATTGCTTTCAAACAAACAGGTAGAAGTACAGCTACTGGATTCAACACAGCTGATATACAGGCCACTGGCCTCATGATTCCTCCATGTTTCCCTGTATGTACAGAATGTGCACACCTGCCTATCTCATGACGAAAAAGAAAATCTCCAAATTATAATCAGGTATTCCAAGGGCAGGTGGATTTCACAAATTGTACCCCAGCACTGGGAAGGCCTCTAAACATTCATCATCATATGGTAATTGATTGTTATTGTCACTCACAGTGAGCCTTACTAAAGGCTTTGCAATCAAGTAACGGTTTTGGATCTATTGACAACAGTGGCAAATAATTCCTAGGAACATCTTCACCTCACTCCGGGTGGTAGGGGGATTCTTTTGAGTCTTTCCTTGCTCCTTTTTCTATATGAAGACCAAGTTAAAGCACTTCTTTTTTACAATACTTCAATTTTGTGGGGAAGACCTTGTGACCAATGTCAGAGAAATGATTAACAGTGCAATTGTTTCAAGCTTACAATGTTCTTTCTTCTTTGGTGCCAATAGATCATCTACATACTGAACCAAGTCTGATTTACAGGCAACAGGAAATTTTCTAAATACTTCAAGATTTGACTACATTTTAAAGAGCTTTCAATATACACTTGTGAGGATTCAACAGCAAATGAGAACGTTATTTGAAATTGAAATGTGAATAAGTACTGATTGTTTTCATGCAGGGAGATGGAGAGTAATACTTGGCATAAGTCAATGGCTATATACTATCCTGCTTCTGATGGAATAAAGAACAAAATTACTGCAGGATTTGGTAGCACTGAAAAACATGGAATCACGAATTTATTAATTTTCTCAGGTCCTGCATTTAACACATATCTTTTAAATTCCCACCATGGGAGAGTTGCAAGGACTAACAAGCACTTTCATAATAATTCCCTGTTCAATCCTTCGTTTCAATGACATGCTTCAGTCCCTCATCTTCTTCTCTTGAAAGTGTGTTTAGTTAGTTTTAGGTAAAACTTTAGTTGGTTTCACATTTATCATAAAAAGCACTTTTCAATAATCCTATCTTTTTACCAGAGAAATCCCATACCTCTTTGACAGTATGCCTTAAATCCAGAGGCAAATCATGTTTAGTTAGAACTGGGAACAACTGAACTATGGGTCCCATGATTTAATTTTAAACACAGAGGGGCATATTTACAAGAAAGTGGTGCATCAGTCCTGATGCGCCAATTTTCTTGTGTCAGCCTGCACCATGTGTGCACCGTATTTACAATATGATGCACCATGGTGCACGTTAGGACAATAGCATCAAAAATGTTGACGCTATTGTGGCGCTCTGCAGGATTAGCACCAAAAATTATGGCGCTAATCCTGCAAGGTCAAGGGAGGCCCATTGAACACAATGGCAGAATCACTTTAACGCCTGCCTCAGGCAGACATTAAAAATGACACTAAAAATGGCGCAGTGAAAGCTTGTAAGTTTTACAGCGCCTTTTTTACAGTCCTCCCTGCGTGGAAACACCCTCCTCGAATACATTATGGCTGGCAGAAGGGGTTAGAAAGTGGCACAATGCATGTATGGCTCCACTTTGTAATAATGGCCTCTCTCATGCCACATTAGCGTAAAAAATGAAGCTATGGTGGCGCAAGGAGGATAAGAGACTTGTAAATATGCCCCACAGTCATTAACTTGTTTTTCAGCTGCGATACCATCCAGTGTACAATAAATCACGCAGTTCATTTTGCAAAGCAGGTCTCTACCTAACACATTTTCAGAATTTGAATCATACAAAATGAATTGATGATTATTCTGCATTGGCTGTAATTTACTTGGACATATGTCATATACTAATTAACACTATGGTCCTCATTATGACAGTGGCGGTAAAAACCGCCTACTGCCGCGGCGACAGCTGCCAAAAGACCATCACCGCTGCTACCAGCCATCCGCCATATTATGACCGTAGCCAGAATTACACCAGAAGGATGGCGGAATTCTGGCAACGGTCATGGTGGCGGCAGCAGCATCACCACCCCAGTAGACTGCCACAGACTGTATCATAGCCCATGATACGGCCTGGAGGTGTTCTGTTGGCGGACGCTGCTACTGGCAGCAGCGCCTTGTCCCGTCTCCTGCTGGAGGACCCCCTGCAATCAGGTAAGTTGGGTGCTCCGACAGGGGAGTGGGGTGGGGAGTGTTGTGTGTGTGTGGGGGGGGGGTGTTTGTGTATGTTTGAGTGCGCATGAATGCGGGTGTGTGATGCATGTTGTCTGTGTGTGCATGTGTGAGTGCACGTATGTTGTGTTGTGTGAATGCGTGTGTGCTTGTATGTATGTCTGTGTGTTTGGATGTGTGTGTGAATGGATGTATGCATGCGTGTGTATGTGGGTATGAGTGTGTGTATGAGTGTGTGCGATGCTGCGTGAAGGTGCGTGTATGTTGAGGGGTGGGTCTGAGTGGGAGGGAGGTGGTGGGAAACCTGGGGAGGGAGAGAAGAGTGGGGAAGACCCCTATCAGTGACAGGGAAGGAATTCCCTTTCACTGATAGTTACTACTGCCATGGTTTTCCTGGTGGTAAGGAGGCCACGAAAACCATGGCGGTAGGTGGGGGTCATAATTCCACAGGCGGGCTGATGACGCCCGCTGGGCTGGAGACTGAAGTCTCTATCCCGGCGGCTGTTACCGCCGTGGCGGACGGAGTAATACATTGGCGGTTTGGCTAGAGCCAAACCGCCAATGTCATATTATGGGGAAAAGTACCGCCAGCCTGTTGCCAGTACTTTTCTCCATAATACCGCCGTCCGCCAGGGTCATAATGAGGGCCTATGTTTATTATCTATGCTTACAATG
The DNA here is from genome assembly GCF_031143425.1 of Pleurodeles waltl. Taxonomy (NCBI): domain Eukaryota; kingdom Metazoa; phylum Chordata; class Amphibia; order Caudata; family Salamandridae; genus Pleurodeles; species Pleurodeles waltl. The sequence continues at coordinate 746,126,568 of NC_090436.1, read as the reverse complement.
TGGACTGCTCTTCACATGAAGGATAAATTTGAAACTTTCCCAGAACAAATTGTAAAGTAGGTATCCCTCTTATCTATCAAGAAAGAAACGGGTTGGCCATTGATTTCACTGTCAATGTATGGATCACTATGGTTTAGGACTACTCCACGTAAGCAACCATCTTCCACCCCCCCCCCCACACCTCCCAAGCACCATCATTAAGAATTTCTTTTAAGGAGAACACTCAAGAGTATCATTACCTTAAATTGATTCTTTTAGTTTCCTGGATTATATGACATTTTGTTTTCACATTTTGCTATAACACTGGGGCTATGGGCATATTCATGTGAAATTTTCTATGATCTTCCATTTCTGCAGAGGAGCTGGTTGGGCTGGGGCCAATGGAATTGCCTGCATCTGACTTACATTCTGCTGCATCTTGGGACGAAATCATTCTGAATTTGATCTGGATTTTGTTGGCATTCCCGTTTCCAGTGCCCACTTTCCACAGCAGAAATGACAAGCAGTACTCTTCTTTAGAATATCAATACTTGTATTTATTCCAGAATTATTCACACCCCTCTTTCATGAACTTGCATCTGCACCATCTAATTTTCCATTTTCAAACCTTGCATTGAAGACATGACATTCATTCTAGCATTGTCAGATGGCACAAAACCCAAATCAGAACGTATTAGCCGATTCCTGCCATTTTTCGCAAACTGATTTTTCTGGGAAACCATTAGTTTCTCTTTGATAATTTTCTGCTTTGCATTAAACCACTCATGACTGTACCTGGCATATTTCAACATTTCATTTATACTCTTTGTCTACCAGTAGGTCAGAACTCAAACCTTAAAAACCAGTAGCATTATCTTTCCCAAGCTCTTCGACCACGTGGGTTTCGTAAAAACCTTAATGAGCCTCTCATAATATGCATGCACTGACTCCTTTTGCTCTTGTGAAGATCTCAAGACTGGTTTCTCAACTGGCAAAGCAACAGCAACCTTACACTTGAACCAGAAGTCACTAGGAACTATAATCTCAAACAGCTCATTCAAGTCAGTCAAAAGCCTTTTAGAAATTGTCAACCTATGAACCTCTTTGTACTGCTTCTCATGTTCCATGAGCAATTTTGGAAAATTTGTTCTATAAGCATAAAGATCACCACTCGTCCAAAGCACATAGACATTGTTTCCTCCAAGTACTTCTCTTCTTCCTCTGTCTAGAACATTATTTTTATGAGTAATCCCTTTCTTCCCCCTTTCTCTGTATTTCTCAAATTTCCCCCATCCCCCTGTCTTTTCAACCTGATTCTTGATATGAACTCTAAAGGTTAGTAAACCTATTTTATTTATTTCAACATTAGTCTGATCCAGTTTGTAATTTCTTCTCGTATTTTTCATTTTACTAATGTCAAACATACATTCATCAGTCGATTCCTCAAGTTTATCATGTGCCTCACTAGCACATCCTGCTGATTCTTTGAATATGTACCTCATATAATCCACATTATATGATCAATGTCAATTGTTCCTTGTAAAATTTCCCCAATTTTGATTTTTAAAAGCCCAACATTTATAACTCTCTCTGTAGGAGACTCAGAATTAACAGTAGGGGGTTTGTCATTTGAAACCGGGGAGACAGTGGTAATATCTCTGTTGCACTCATCAAAACAGTCTATAAATTCTCTGATCGGACACTCACTGATGCACCTGCAACTGTAGGTGCAGTTATTTCCTGTACTTGTACATCTGTACCTTTTCCCATCCACTGCATGTGTATCAGCTACTACATGACAGAGTCTATTTATTATCTGTATACGAAGGAGGTCTGGAATTGAAAAGATCATTTAAGAAGTTGTCCTCATCTGAGTCTTGGTTTAGTTTCTCTCTGCCTTCTTCATTTTTTTTTTTTGCCTGTCGTCTCTTTGTCTATTGCAAGGAAAACTCTTACTCGCTTCATCATATCCTCTCTCCAACATCTTTTTGTTGTCTTTGAGCCACTGTCTAAATGAACCCTACACCCGCTGCTTCATTTTCTTTTTCTCCTTTGCTGTAACCATCCATTCCCATTTGATCAATGCCTCAATCTATGTGGGTCTAGGTAATAGCTTTCTATAATTCCTAGTTAGTCTGAGAAAATCTAGTTTTTTTATGTTATAATAAAGCTATAATAAGTGCACTATTAATAAAATAGCACCTCAATTAGTAGCACAAATAAATGTCTGTTTTAGGTACAACCTGTATTTAAATAGGAATGCTGACAAGACATTCAAAAAACATTATTTCCTTTCATCCAAAGTGGAGGATATAGTGCCACAGAATATAGAACAAAGCTAAGAACCAAAATTATTTTGACAAAAAATGGGCATGATGTAATGATTCCCTGAGTGTACACCAAAAAGGGAAATTAGCTTGTTAGAAATGGGGTCTTTGGTAGGCAGTCAGGTTACCTCCTGTCCAAGCAAGGACCCTCACTCTAGTCAGGGTAAGTCACACACAATCCAAATTATCCTCTGCCCACTCTCTGGTAGCTTGGCACTGAGCAGTCAGGTTCAACTTAGAAGGCAATGTGTAAAGTATTTGTTCAATAAATCATACAATAACACCATATAGCACCACAAAAATACACCACACAGTGTTTAGAAAAATGTATAATATTTATCTGGTTAAATGGAGGTCAAAACAATCAAAGATGCAATAAGTAAAGGTAGAGATATCACTGAAAAGTGATATAAAGGCCCTCATTACAACCCTGGCAGTCAGTGTTAAAGCGGCTGTAATACCGCCAACAGGTCGGCGGTAAAATAAAATGGGATCACGACCACGGCAGAAACCGCCAACACAGACAGCCACTTTTACACTCCGACAGCCACGGCGGTAGCAACAAACACCATGGCGGTCACTGCCAACAGACAGGTGGAAGACTATGTACTGCCCACCCAGTCACAACCCGCCAATCCGCCAACCTTTCCAGGGCGGTACCAACACCATCAAAAGCAGGGCAGAAACAGAATTTTGAAGGGAAACCACTCACCGCTTGACACAAACGAAGAACCAGGACGCCAAGGAGCCCGAGCTGCAGGTCCTGCCCTTGCTGGTCTACCTCCTCATCTACCAGGAATACGAATGGCGGCAGCGATGACCATAATGAGTATGGCACCTAGTACACAGGGAGGGGGAGGAAAAAGAGAGTGACACACACACACAACAGGCAACTCCCCCACCCCCACCCTCACCCACAACACCATGCACACAAAAACATGCATCAACATTACATTTACACCCCGTAACCCCCTGGAAGAACGCAAGGACAAAAGGAATTGAGTCAAATCAGTGATATATTAGAAATAGGCAGATATACGTAATAAATAGAAAAACAGTATTTATAAAAATATACAATATGTACATAAGGCGGTACATTGTCCATTCAAAATGTCCGTGGGCCACTGAGCCAAAAATCATGGGCCAAGCCCACACTTGACTCCTGCTTCAATTCGGAGAGGACACTACAGGGGCATCAGGTTGAAAACACACAGGCACCTCTGGAGGATTGGGAATGGGGGGCACCTCAGCCGGAAGATGGAATAACGCCACTGCTCCTCGAAAGGGCTCCATGCCCACTGCTTGGTCCTGGGGAGTGCAAGGCCACAGTCTCTCAAGTGGGTGGTTTTCCCACTGCTTGCTCCTGGGGAGTGCAAGGCCACAGTCTCTTGACTGGGTGGTTTGCCCACTGCTTGGTCCTGGGTAGTGCAAAGCTACATTCTCTCAAGTGGGTGATTTGCCCACTGCTTGGTCCTGGGGAGTGCAAGGCCACAGTCTCTCAAGTGGGTGGTTTGCCCACTGCTTGGTCAAGGGGAGTGCAAAGCCACAGTCTCTCAAGTGGGTGCTTTGCCCACTGCTTGGTCCTGGGGAGTGCAAGGCCACAGTCTCTCTAGTGGGTGCCCTTCTCCACTGGTTCTGGAGGGGGCTTTGTGCCCAGTGTGCTTCATCCTGCCAAGAATTGGGTGAGTGGATGTCTTTCTCCACTGGTTCTGGAGGGGGCCTTGTGCCCAGTGATGCAACACTTGGGGTGTGGCAGTTCACAGTCCCTCACCTGGGTCTCTGAGGCACAAGATCTGCAGGGACCAGGTTACATGATAGTCCATGGAGGCAGGGCTAGACTCCATCCTGCGGCAGCTAAGGCTGCATACTGGTTATAGTGCTGGTGCTGGTGTGGGTGCTGCCAGTGGTGGTAGGAGGCTCCAGCCCTTCTCCTGCAGCCTCGGACGGCTTCCCACTGGGGCTGCTGCTGCTGCTGGTAGTGGTGCTACTGTCAACGGTGCAGGTGGCAATGCTTGCGGGGGTGCCTGTGGCGGTGCTTGCGGCAGTGCAGGTGGCGGTGTAGCCGTGATGCAGGTGCCGGTGCTGCCAGTGGTGGGTGAAGGCCCCAGCCTTTCTCTTGCAGCCTCGGACGGCTGCCCAGTGGGGCTGCTGCTGCTGAAAGAAGTGGTGCTTGTGGCGAAGCAGGTGGTGGTGCTGGCGGTTGTGCTGGTAGCCACCAGGCCTTCACCTGCAGCCTCCGACGGCTAAAGTGCCTTCCCTGGTTTTATTCGCCCCTTCCTTACCTTAGCAGATGGTGGTGTCACCTTTGGTCTGGCAGCTGGAGTCTTTGAGGTTGACTTGCTGGGGGGTTGGTGCTCCTTCCCCTTGCTGCATGCTGTCCCCCTCTTCACCTTGGCAGGTGGCGGAATGGTTTTGTCCTTGGCAGGTGTTGGTGGCACACTGGCTGCGCTGATGGGTGCTCCCTTTGCGCCTCTGTTAGCTGCAGGAACCACAGCGGACATCGACTTAGTGGCTGAGGTGCTGGGCTGGGTTCTGGGCACCCTGGCCCGAGGGGAAGGACGGGGGGTGATGGGTAGGGAAGAGGTCAATGTTTGCCAGGAAAAGCTTCTTTGGGTGCAGGTGCATGGGCTGGAAGCTGTTGTGAGGTGGATGGCTGTTGGGTGGGTGGGTGCTTGCGTTTGTGTACTTTGGGAGGAGGGGTCACAGACACAGTGGGAGAGGATACAGGGGATGTGTGCATGGATGTGGGAGTGGTTACTGCCAGTGAAGGGTGTGTTGTGATGGGCGTGCTGGTGATGGAGGTAGTGGATAAGGATGTAGTGCATGCAGGTGTGAGTAGAGACGCTACTGGGAGGGAGATGGATGATGAGGAGGAGGGGACACAGTGGAGGCAGTGGATGTTGGTGTGTCTGCATGGGGATGGTGCTTGTGTGAGTGCCTATGAGATGAAGTGTGTTGCTTGTGTTTGCCTGAGCCACTTTTGTGTGGTGATTTGGGTGAATGCTGGTCTGAAGGTGCGCTTGGGATAGGCTGGGGTTGAGGGTATTGGGACTGGGTAGAGGAAGTTGGAGGGGGCAGGCTAGAGACAGGGACAAGGGCTGCCATCAGTGCTGAGGCCAGAGCCTGAAATGCTCTCTGTTGGGCCGCCACGTCAGAGTGAATGCCATCCAGGTATGCATTTGTTTGTTGCAAATGCCTCTCCACACCCTGGATGACATTCAGAATGGTTGACTGTCCAACAGTGAGGGATCTCAGAAGGTCAACAGCCTCCTCACTGAGGGCAGCAGGGCTGACTGGGCAAGGCCTGAGGTGCCTGGGGCGAAGGAGATGCCCACCCTCCTGGGTGAGCGGGCACGCGAAACACGCTAAGGGGCTGCTGGGAGGGTGGTGCTGCTAGGGGGGGGTGGTGGCTCCACCTGTTGTTGGGGTGGGCACAGAGGTGTCCGCCACCACCAGGAAGCATCCATCGGAGGAGGAGTCGCTGTCTGTGGTGTACCCTCCTGTCCTTGTCCTGGAGCCCCCATCGCCCTCCGTCCCACTGGTACCCTCACCGTCAGTGGATTTGGCCTCCAGGCCCATGTGGGATGCAGCTCCCTCCATCGCCGGTGCCTCTGCTCCTCCGCCAGATGATGCTAATGTACACAAGGACAGGATGACAAAACAAGAAGGGGGGGGAGACAGAGGATACACCAGGTCAATGCCAGCAACACCACCACAGTTGGCATACACAACACACAGGGAGCAGCCCTATGTCATGCACTACCAGTTACTAAGATAGTCACCAGCCCATGGGGTACAATGCCTACCGCCATTCAGCTGCACACCTGAAACCCACAGGACCATGCCCAGTAGTGGATGCCCACTAACACCATTGGGGTAGTTGTGCTCCAGAGCCTGCCCAACAAGGGACCTACCCTGCCTTCTTCGCCCTGGCCTAGGGGCACCCATAGCCCACATCCCCCACCAGGTAACCCTTAACGCGCGCAAAGTCAGGATTCAGAATCTGTATTCACCCCCTTGTGGCTGCTGTGATGCCTTTAAATGCCCATCCAACTCCGGATAGGCCACCGCCAGGATGCGGAACATCAGGGGGGTCAAGGTGTGACGTGCACCCCTTCCTCGTTGGGAGGCCCGCCCCAGCTGGGCCTCTGCCGTCTTCTTTGCCCAGCAGCGCAGGTCCTCCCAGCGTTTGCGGCAGTGGGTGCTCTGCCTGTCAAAGACTCCCAGGGTCTGCACCTCCTTGGCGATGGCACGCCAAATACCCTTTTTCTGGTGGGCGCTGACCTGCATGGAAAAGACAGAAGAAAAGGGAATTAGTCAACCATCCGGACTGTCACACTCATGGCCCACCAGATCCCTCCCATCCCCTGACGCAAATATATTGACCACCATACATGCAGCACTCTGGCCAGGACGTCTCCCTACATTCATGGCCCATGCATCATGCTCACAGTGTACTCACCTGTTTGTCTGGAGGACCGTAGAGTAGCGTGTATTGGGGTAGGTCCCCATCCACCAGTTTTTCCAACTCCTCTGCAGTGAAGGCAGGGACCCTTTCCCCAGACACATGAGCCATTGACGCTTCCAGACACAGGTCACAGCAGCACTTGCAGTATAGTTCCTCTCCTGTTGAAGGTCAGGTAGCAAGTGAGTGAACAGATAGAAAATGACAGTCACGCTCGCGGCGGTGCATATCGTCACCGCCGGTGTACATTGCCATCGGCTCCTGGAACCCATAGGGCCCAATGATAATCAATGCAAAGTTGTGCGGTGGTCTTCGACCGCCTACCGCAACGGCGCACAACCCCAGTGGAATTATCTAATTTCCACTTGTCCCTCCTCACAGGTCAGGCAGCCGCCATTTCAGGGGTGCATGAGGCATGGCACCGAACTGCGTCACAGCAGACATTTGCACAGCAACTGATTTTCGGATTCACATACTGGTTCTGTAAAGGAAAAAATGCATCGTTAGTGCAATAGATGTGTGAATATGACCCACTGATCACCGTTTTCTTCCATAGCCTTCAACCGCTGATGCTGAATATGAGATGGCGACATCCTCCAGTGTACAGACCCCTGGTAGACCTTGCAACAATGGAGGACAGACACATTATCATAACATACAGACTTGATCGCGGCCACAGTCGAAGAACTGTGTGCCCAATTGGAGTCAGACCTGATGTCAGCTATCCGTCAGCCCACAGGTATCCCCCCCCTAGTGCAGGTCCTGTCAGTGCTCCTTTTCTTGGCAAGTGGTTCCTTCCAAACTACAGTGGCCATGGCATAAGGGATGTCTCAGCCAATGTTCTCAAATGTGTTGGCCAGAGTGTTGTCAGCCCTCCTAAAAAAACATGCGCTGCTACATCGTATTCCCCCAGGTGGAGTATTTGGCCACAGTGAAAGCTGACTTTTATGCCCTGGGGCATATCCCCAACATCATTGGTGCCATTGATGGTACACATGTGGCATTTGTCCCACCACAGAGAAATGAAAAGTTTTCAGGAATAGAAAAAGCTATCACTCTATGAATGTGCAGATGGTGTGTTTGGCTGACCAGTACATCTCCCATGTGAATGCCAAGTATCCTGGCTCTGTGCATTATGCATTTATCTTGAGGAATAACAGCATCCCATATGTGATGGGCCAACTCCAAAGGCACTGGGTGTGGCTAATAGGAGAGACCCACTCTGGCTCCTGGTGTGTTTACTGATGCCCACTAAAGGTCATTCCAATGAAAATGTAACTGTACATATGACTTGCTATGCTTTGATAATGTTGTACTAATACATATTTGAATCATTTGATAGATTCCAGATTTGTATTTGTTCCAAGGGTGTTTATTTAATTGCTCATACGTAGAGGGGGATGTGCAATGGGCTGGGGTGATGGTGGAGGAATGTCCAGTTAGAGTCCAGTCTCTTGGTATCACAGATGCATTGTCCAATGGGGCATAGGAAGGGGAGTAATGGCAGGTCAAGGTGGACAGGGTGACAGAGTGAGATAGAAGGGTGACAATCAGGAAAGTCCTATTTCCTGCCGGGGGTCTTGGCAATGTTCTCTGGCTTCTGCCTGGATCACAGGGACCATTTGCAGAGGGTGGGGTGCTGGTGGCCTGTTGGTCCTGTGGTGGGTCCTCCTGTCCACTAGCGCCGGCAGAGGTGGAAGGCTGTTCTTCAGTGTGGCTAGTGTCAGGGGCCCATTATTGTGCCACTGCCTCCCTCATGGTGTTGGCCATGTCTGCTAGCACCCCTGCAATGGTGACCAGGATGGTGTAGATGTTTTTGAGGTCATCCCTGATCCCCGGGTACTGTCCCTCCTGCAGCCGCTGGGTCTCCTGAAACATGTACAGTATCTGGCCCATGGTCCTCTGGGAATGGTGGTATGCTTCCAGGATGTTGGTGAGTGCCTTCTGGAGAGTCGGTTCCCTGGGCCTGTCCTACCCTGTCACACAGCAGTCCTCCCAGCTTCCCTGTTGTCCTGTGCCTCTGTCCCCTCAACCTGTGTGCACACTGCCAGTGACCCCAGGTCCCTGATCGTCCTGGGTTTGTGGGGTTGCCTGGGGTCCCTGTAGTGGTGGACACACTGCTGATTGACGTGCCCTGGGGACAGTGGCATGGGCCTCTTGGGTGGGTGCTGTGCTGGTGTTTCCTGAGGAGGGAGGCTCTGTGGTTGGTTGGGACTGTGGCAGGGTAACCGACTGTCCGGAGGTCCCTGATGGGTCAGGTTGGTCATCCTGATCCAGGCGTGCAGAGCTGCTGTCATCATTGTGGGCCTCTTCTGGGGGGGACTGGATGTTGCTGGCAACTCCTCTCAGGTGACGTTGAGTAGGGGTCCTGTGGGGATGACAATACAGTGTTATTGTATCTGCGTGTGCCATCCTGTGCATGGGCGTGTTTCCCTGTATGGTTGGGATAGCCCTGGCAGCTTAGGCTTGTGTGTGTGGTGATTTTGTGGGCTAGGTGATTCTCTCTAATGGGCATGCAGTGGTGATGGGTGTCCATGCAGGTTTGTGATGGGGGTCCATGGATTAGTGTTACATGCAGGGCTTGGTATTGGGATGGGTGGGTTGTGATAGTGGAGTATATGTGAGGTGGTGGAGTGATGGGGGTGAGGGTAGGGGTAGGAGTTTGTGATGGCATGCAGGTAGGGTGGGGGATATAGTAGTAAAGATTTGACTTACCAGAGTCCAGTCCTCCTGTTACTCCTGCGAGGCCCTCAGGATGCATTATTGCCAAGACTTGCTCCTCCCATATTGTTAGTTGTGGGGGAGGAGGTGGGGGTCCACTACCAGTCCTCTGTACTGCTGCCTGGTGTCTTGCAACCACAGAATGCACCTTCCCCCATAGGTCGTTCCACCTCTTCCTGATGTCATACCTTGTTCTTGAATGCTCTCCCACGGCGTTGACCCTGTCCACAAATCTCCGCCATCGCTCCACCTCCCGTGCAATGGACGTCTGCTGAACCTGTGATCCGAATAGCTGTGGCTCTACCCGGATGATTTCCTCCACCATGACCCTTAGCTCCTCCTCTGAAAACCTGGGGTGTATTTGGGGTGCCATGGATGTGGTGTGAGTGATATGTGTGTGGTTGTGTGGGGTGCTGTGTTGGGGTGTGCGGTGTGAGGTGCATGGATGGTGTATGGGTGAGGTTGTTTTGTGGCTCTGATTGAGTGGGTGCTCCTGGCTTCTATCTCTCTCACTTGCCAAAATATTTGGGTCTTAAAGGATTGTGAGTAATGTGGGTGTATGTTTTATAGTGGTGTGAGTGTGTGGTGTGTGTATGTGTGTCAGGTGTGTGTAGTGTGAATTGTCCAATATGGTGTAGTTTTATTAGTGTGTGTGTATTTTGAGTGCGGCGGTGTGTACCGCCAATGGTTTACAGCGGTTGAATGATCACAGCGGTGATTCGTGGGTTGTGATACTGTGGGCATATTCCTGTTGGCATAAGGGTGTGGGTTTTGGTACTGCCAGTTTATCACTGACCTTTGGTCTGGCAGACTTGTGTGGGTGTCTGTATAGTGGCAGATTTCTCTGTGTGGGTCATAATATACGTAGCGGAATACTGCCGCGGTCACAGTATGTTGGCGGCTGACAGCACGGCGGTACGCTGAATTTACCACCAAGGTTGTAATGAGGGCCCCAGTGTCTTAAGTCTTTTTAAAGCAAACAAAGGGGGTCATTCTGACCTCGGCGGTAAAAGCTGCTTACCGCCGGTCAGAAGCCCGCCACAATACCGCCGCGGCCGCGGTTAGCCGCTACGGACATTCTGACCCACAACTGCCAAACCTCCAAAAATCCGACCTCCACTGCAGTCCGCCACATCAGCGGCCAGTGGTAAACTGGAGATGACCAAACCTCCACCGCCACGCCAACAGAAATACGCCCATGCCATTACGACCGACAAATCCACGCGGCGGTCTTTCAAACGCGGTAGTCCATTGGCGGTACACACCGCCGCGGTCAAAATACACACACCTTTACAAAACACTACCCCATTGGACAATGTGAAAGACACACACCTGAAACACATACACACACCACTCCCACACACCCATTACAATATAAAACACACACCCACATCACCCACAAACCCCTACAACCAAAGATCTGAGACGAAGGAGAGAGAGACACATCAGAGAATAGAGAGCTATACACACAGAGGCACACTACAACATCACACACACCACATAGAAGCACAAAGAACCACACACCAACACACTGATCACCACATACACCACCCCACACCTCATCCACACCACACCATGGCACCCCAAAGGCACCCACGGTTTTCGGACCAAGAACTCCGGGTCATGGTGGAGGAAATCATAAGAGTTGAACCCCAGCTCTTCGGCTCACAGGTGCAGCACACCACTATAGCCAGGAAGGCGGAGCTATGGCAGCGGATCGTGGACAGGGTCAACGCGGTGGGACAGCATCCCAGAAATCGAGACGACATCCGCAAACGCTGGAACGACCTACGGGGGAAGGTGCGCTCGATGGTGTCGCGACACAACATCGCGGTGCAGAAGACTGGCGGCGGACCCCCACCCACCCCACCCGAATTCACATCATGGGAGCAAGAGGTCCTGAACATCCTGCATCCTGACGGGCTCGCTGGAGTAGGCGGAGGAATGGACTCTGGTAAGTCTAATCTCAACTACTCCATCCACCCTACCCCACCAGCATGCCAACCCACACCCCCACCCCCACCCTCACCCCCAACCCCCCAGCACACATCCTCCCTGAGAATGTCTCCCCAGCACAACCCACCCAACCCAAACACCAACCCCTGCATGCCACCACAAACAATGGACACCCATCACCTAAGCATGACCACTGCACATATCCATCCCCCCCCCACAAACCACCCTCACAACACCTCCCCCAAGGGAATGCCTGCACTGGGGGATAAGGGCACCCCTAAATCACATGCAATTGCACACACAGAAACAATAACCATACTCTCTCACCCCATGCAGGACCCGAATGCCAACACACCGGTCAGGAGGGTCCAGAAATGTCCATCCCACCCCCGGAACAGACCCCCAGTGATGACAGCAGCTCTGTCGACCTGGAACCTGATGACCAGCCCGACCATCGGGGACCTCTGGGCAGTGGGTACCCCACACACAGACACAGGCCACAGCAGACCCAACCGCCTCTGGGAACAACAGCACAGTTCCCACCCAGCGGGCCCATGCCTCTGTCTCTAGGACAGGTCAATCAGCGGTGTGTCTGCCACTACAGGGCACCCAGGCTAACCCACCACCCCAACAACAACAGGGACCTGGGGGCAGTGGTAGTGGGCACACCGTCCAGGAGACAGAGGCCGGGGGAAACAGGGCAACTTGGAGGGCTGCCGTGCGACAGGGGGGGGAGGAGAGGCCCAGGGAACCCACTCTCCAAGAGGCCCTCACCACCATCATGGGAGCATACCACCACTCCCAAGAGACGATGGCGACGGTACTGGCCAGGTTCACCGAGATCCAGGCACAGCAGGAGGAACGGTACATGGGGGTCAGCAATGAACTCAGGAACATCGCTACCGCCATGGGGACCATAGTTCAGGCCCTCAACAGGATAGAAGACACGTTGCGGGACCATGTGGCACCACACAGGGCCCCTGTCACTAGCCAGGAACAGCCTACCACCTCCGCCGGCGCTAGTGGACAGGAGGCCCCACCACAACGACAGGCCACCAGAACCCCACCTCCTGCTGAGGAACAACCACCCCGCAAGAGGAGCCTGAGATCCAAAAAAAAGACAGAGTAGGATGCCAAGACCCCCACCAGCATGAGATACCCCCTGAAGTCATCCCACTGTCCCACATTGCCACCCTGTCCAACCTTAAACAGCCCCTGCTCCATCCTTCCACAGGCATATGGACAATGCACCTATCAGACTGAGTACTGGACTCTGCCATGGACAATACTCCACCCCCACCCATCACCGTTTCACTATCATGTACAAATATCTAAGCACAAAAAATAAAACTATTTTTGCACATAAAAAAGTTTGGAGTCATGCTGTATTCTCATCAACAGTATTACACATAACAGTTCAATATATGTGATGTCAATTAGTGATGACAACATACCAATGTCAATACGCTGTAGTTCATGGGCAAACCACGCAGAAGTCAGGCTCTGAGTCAGAATGCACTGAGAAGGGAAGGGAAAATAAACAAGTTTGTTTAAAAGAGCTGGTGGGAAATACAGAAAGTAGAGATGCATGAGGCTCTAAGTAAATGGGAAATGGCGTGGGTGAATCTTACCTGTGTGCTACTGAAAATACTGTTGTATAACAGTTTCCCTGTTGTCTGTGTTCTCCCCGTCGTCTTCCTCCTCTTCACTCGCCACAGGCTCCACGGCTTCTACAACACCACCATCTGGACCATCCTCCTGCAGGAAAGGCACCTGACGTCGCAATGCCAGATTGTGAAGCATACAGCAGGCCACGATGATATGGCACACCTTCTTTGGTGAGTACATTAGGGATCCACCTGTCATATGCAGGCACCTAAACCTGGCCTTCAGGAGGCCGAATGTCCTTTCTATGACCCTCCTAGTTCGCCCATGGGCCTCATTGTACCGTTCCTCTGCCCTGGTCCGGGGATTCCTCACTGGTGTCAATAGCCACGGCAGGTTGGGGTAACCAGAGTCACCTATTAGCCACACACGGTGTCTCTGTAGCTGTTCCATCACATAGGGGATGCTGCTATTACGCATCACATACGCGTCATGCACTGACCCAGGGAACATGGCATTAACATGTGAGATGTACTGGTCTGCCAAACAGACCACCTGGACATTCATAGAATGGTAATTTTTCCTGTTTCTGTACACCTGCTCATCGTCATTTCGGGGTACTAAAGCCACATGGGTCCCATCAATGGCACCAATGATGATGGGGATATGTCCAAGGGCATAGAAATCACCCTTCACTGTAGGCAAATCATCCTCCTCTGGGAAAATGATGTAGCTCCTCATGAGTTTCATCAGGGCAGACAACACTCTGGACAAAATCTTTGAAAACATAGGCTGAGACATTCCTGATGACATGGCCACTGTTGTCTGGAATGAGCCACTAGCCAAAAAATGGAGGACTGACAGAACCTGCACTAGAGGGGGAATTCCTGTGGGATGGCGGATGGGGGACATCAGGGCTGGCTCAAGCTGGGCATACAGTTCATGGATAGTGGCACGGTCAAGTCGGTATCGTAGTATAATATGGCGTTCTTCCATTGTCGACAGGTCCACCAGCGGTCGGTAGACGGGAGGATTCCTCCTTCTCATCGCAAGTCCCAGCGGACGGTGCCTAGGAAGGAGAATATGGAGCACAGAGTCAATCAACTCACAGGTACGTTCACCACAGCTTGCACAGTACACAAAAAGGTATGGATGGCTATGTTTGGATGTGTGGCAATGCAAGGCCTAGGCCTGTGTGACGCAGTTGAAATTAAGCCATGTGGGCCCTTGAAATGGCGGCTGCCTGACCGGTGAAGTGGGACAATGGGATGTGAGGTCAATGCGCTGGGGTGGCACACCGTGGCGGTAGGCGGTCGAAGACCGCTATACGAAGCTGCATTGGTTAACATTGAACCCTATGGGATTCAGGAGCCAATGACGATGTGCGCCGGCGGTCGCGGTACGCACCGCCGCGGTACGCACCGCCGCGGCCGTGACCGCCATTTTCTATCTGCTTAATCACTCGAGACCTGATCATCCACAGGAGAGGACCTATACTGCAAGTGCTGCTGTGACCTCGGTCTGGAAGTGACAATGGCTGCTGCGACTGGGGAAAGGGCCCCTGCCTTCACGTCTGAAGAGTTGGAGAAACTAGTAGATGGGGTCCTCCCCCAGTATGCGCTACTCTACGGTCCTCCAGACCAACAGGTGAGTACACTGAGTGCACATTGAATGGGTTATGCCTGTGTGGAGTGGGGTGGATGTAAGTTGTTGGGGTGGGGAGAAAATGAGGAGTGCAACGCACGACAGATGAGAGAATGGCCCACATGGCAAGGTTGGGGAGGGGGGGCATGTACTCCAAACATGCCGAAATTTCACGTTTTCTCTTTCCCACCCTGTACATGTCTAACAGGTGAGCGCCCATCAGAAAATCGACATTTGGCGTGCCATCGCCAAGGAAGTCCGGGCCCTGGGGGTCTACACCAGACGGGGCACCCACTGCCGCAAGTGGTGGGAGGACATCCGCCGCGGAACCCGAAAGACCGCCGAGTCACTGCTGGGGATGGCCTCCCGACCTGGAGGGGTGCCAGTCGTACCCTGACCCCCCTGATGTCCCGGATCCTGGCAGTGGCCTACCCTGATTTGGATGGGCGCTTGAGGACATCACAGCAGACACAAGGGGGTGAGTACCTGCACATTCTGCTATCCTTAAGCGCAGTTGAGGCGTCTGGGTGGGGGAGGAGGGCCGTGGGTGACACTAGGTCAGGGCGCTTTCTGTAGTGTAGTCCCCTCCCTTAGACATGGCCCTGTGCCCCCCCCCCCACCTCTGTAGGGTGCCAAGTACAGCTATCCATGGTCCTGCATCACCCATGTGCGCGTCTGTTGTCCCTAGACCTGTTGGCCTAGTCAGAAGAACTGAGTAGTGTACCCCAATTTCGCGGCTTAGTGCATGAGGCACCTGTGTCTGTCCTCTCCGCCAACGGTATTGACAAGGCATACACTCAACTTTGTTTTATTTCTCCCCCCACCCTTATTCTTTGTCTTCTTGTGCATTAGCATCATCAGGCGGAGGAGAATTGGCGTCGGAGCGCGAGGGAGCTGCAAGTCACAAGGCCCCGGTGGGCATTGGAACAGACACCGAGGGCACCAGTGATCCGGAGGGCGAGGGGAGCACCACAACGGGGACCAGTGAAGACACCAGCAACACGGACACGTCCTCGTTTGGGAGCTCCCTAGCGGTGGCGGCAACATCCGGGCCCCCCGCCTCCACAGGTACAGCCGCCACCCAGCGCTCCATCTCCGCCCTCCCAGCAGTCCCTCAGCCTTCGCTCCGTGCCCGCTCGCCCAGGAAGGCGGGCGTCTCCTTCGCCCCAGGCACCTCAGCCCCTGCCCCAGTTACCCCTGCTGCCCTCAGTGCAGAGCTCATTGACCTCGTGAGGACGCTCATTGTTGGGCAGACTACCCTTTTGAATGCCATCCAGGGGGTGGAAAGGGAGGTGCATCGGAGCAATGCCTACCTGGAGGGCATTCATTCGGGTCAGGCTGCCCATCAACGATCGTTCACTGCTCTGGCTCAGCACTGACGGCAGCCATTGTCCCTGTCTCCAGCCTCCCTCTTCTAACTGCCTCCACCCTTTCTCTGTCTCCTGTTCCTCAGCCTATCCCATCCACACCATCAGACCAGCCTGCACACACCTCAACACCCAAGGCCAGATCATCCAGACCCAAGCACCACAGGACACACAAGCATTCACCCCAGCAACACCCAGATGCAGACATTCCAACAGTCACTACCACCTCTGTGTCCCCCTCCTCCTCGTCTCCCTCCTCCCTCCCTGTGACGTCTACACTCACACCTGCATGCACACCACCATCAGCCAGTGCTTCCATCACCAGCACACCCTCCACTACAGTCCTCACACGTGCAGTCACCACCCCCACTGCCATCTACACGTCCCCTGTGTCCTCTCCCACTGTGTCTGTCACCCCCTCTTCCAAGACACATAAACGCAGGCTGACACCCAAACAACAGCCAACCACCTCACGACAGCCTACGCCTCAGTCACCTGCACCCAAAGACAGCACACCTGACTCTCCTACAACCACATCCTCTTCCTCCACTTCCATCACCACTACTCCTACCCTTTACCTTGGTCCTAAGAAATATTACCTCTCTAATCTTAACCTCTTTCCCTCCCCTGACCCACCCCCTCCAAGAGTCCCAAGAGCACCTCAGCCACCACCAGCCCAGCTTCGAGTGTCCAAGTGGTGCATGGCTTCTGGAGTCCACCCTTTGGCGGCAGTGACACTTCACTGAGCAGCAAGGGGACATCCAGCCCACCCCCAGGCAAGAGGACACGTAAACTGAAGGGCCGCCGTGAGAGGACTGAGACGGCTGCCCCCAAGGAGCCAACAACGGCCACTTCACCTGCCACAACAGCCAGGGGAGGCAAGGGCCCGAGAGCCCCATCTAAGGAGCGAAAGGGCAGCGGGGCGGAGAGGTCATCCATCAGGAGCGCGGAGCAGGAGGGCCCCGCAAGCCCCATCCCGCCTGCAAGGGACGACAGCAAAGGGCCCAGGACTCCGTCCCCGAAGGGGCCTGCCACTGCACAGTCGGAGGGCGAGTGAGCAGGGTGTCCAGCCCAGGTCTGGCTCCCTAGACTTCCTGGAAGAGCACCGCTGAAGAGGGCCCCGCCGTGAAGACAGGCACCGCTGAACAGGGCCCCGCCGTGCAGAAGAGCACCACTGAAGAGGGCCCGCCGTGCAGAAGAGCACCGCTGAAGAGGGCCCCGCCGTGAAGACAGGCACCGCTGAACAGGGCCCCGCCGTGCAGAAGAGCACCGCTGAACAGGGCCCCGCCATGCAGAAGAGCACCGCTGAAGAGGGCCCCGCCGTGAAGACAGGCACCGCTGAACAGGGCCCCGCCGTGAAGACAGGCACCGCTGAAGAGGGCCCCGCCGTCTCAGGCACCGCTCCGCTGGGCCCCGCCGTCTCAAGCACCGCTCCGCTGGGCCCTTCCTGTCAAGCACCGCTCCGCTGGGCCCCGCCGTCTCAAGCACCGCTCCGCTGGGCCCCGCCGTCTCAAGCACCGCTCCGCTGGGCCCTTCCTGTCAAGCACCGCTCCGCTGGGCCCTTCCTGTCAAGCACCGCTCCGCTGGGCCCCGCCGTCTCAAGCACTGCTCCGCTGGGCCCCGCCGTATCAAGCAACGCTCCGCTGGGCCCTTCCTGTCAAGCACCGCTCCGCTGGGCCCCGCCGTCTCAAGAACCGCTCCGCTGGGCCCTTCCTGTCAAGCACCGCTCCGCTGGGCCCCGCCGTCTCAAGCACCGCTCCGCTGGGCCCCGCCGTCTCAAGCACCGCTCCGCTGGGCCCTTCCTGCAAACACAGTTCACGGTTCACTGTGGCCATCATGCATCCTCCTTGACCAGTGGAGCAATTCCTCCACCTGATGGACTGTGGCTTTGTACTCCCCAGGATATGGCAGTGGGCAATCCAACCACTGTAGAGACATTGAGAGACTGTGGCTTTGCACTCCCCAGGATATGGCAGTGGGCAATCCAACCACTGTAGAGACATTGAGAGACTGTGGCTTTGCACTCCCCAGGATATGGCAGTGGGCATGGTGGCCCCTTCGTGGGTCTGGCGTCGTGGACTCATGTGGCTGAGGTGCCCCCCCTTCCCTTCCCCCTGAGTTGCCTGTAGTTTTGTCATCAAATGCCCCTGCAGTGTTCTCTCCAAAGGACTCAGGTCTCGTGTGTGGGCTTTGCCCTTGTGTTGCTACACTTTGGCCCACGGACAAATCGTTAATACGTAAAATGTGCAGGACTGATTTCTTCAGTTGTCCACTGCTGTGTATGTAGACTTTTTAAATGTAAATATTCTGGCTAGTTGACCAATACTTATCGGAGGCTATTTTGGACATAAAAATTTATTGTCAATTTTGAAATGTCATTGCATTTTTTACGGGAGTTTGGTTGGTGTCACTGTGACTTGTTGCTCTGCATTGGTGTGTACATATTGGGGGGGGGGGTTGCATATGTGTGTGCCCGTAACCTTTCGTCCTCCCCCCTCCCGTGTGTCGTAGGTGCTGTACTCACCGTTCACGTCTGCGCCGGAGTTCGTACTCGTGGTAGATGAGCAGGTAGACGAGAGCAGGTATGATGTTCAATTCGGGTTCCATGCTGTCCTCCGTACTCGTGGAGTGCGTAGAGGTGAGCGTTTTCACATTCGTAGTCTGTTTCCGCCGTGTTTTTATCGGCGGGGCTCCCGCCCCGGAAAAGGTGGCGGATTGGTGGGTCGTGATGGTGTGGGCGGTACATTGTCTGCCGCCTGGCTGTTGGCGGTGACCGCCGCGCTGTTTGTTTGTCCCGCCGTGGCGGTCGGAGTGTTAATGTGGCGGGCTGCGTTGGCGGTTCCCGCCAGGGTCAGAATTCCATTTTTTTAACCGCCAGCCTGTTGGCGGGTTGGCCGCCGCTTTATCACCGACCCCCAGGGTTAGAATCACCCCCAAAGTCTCTTTCAAGCACAAAGTACCTGGTTCACGTGAAAAGGGCCACAGAGGAGGAGAAGCGTGGAAACGATTTCTCAGGCCGCACACAGCGATGCGTCATTTCGTTTCCATGCAGGGAGAGCTGTGCATCGATTTCTGGCGCTCGGTTGTGGATCCTCTTCGAGTTGGCGGGTTTTTAGATGCCCCGGGGACGGTGCGTAGATTTCCTGTGCTGGCAGGATGAAATCATAGGAGCTGTGTCGATCCGGTGGGCGTTGCACCGATTTTTCTACCGCAAGACAGGTGATGCATTGATTCCTCTTTAGAAGTCATGCTGCGTCGTTCCGGCTTGGCTGTGCGTCGATCCAGTGGGCCATGCGTCGAATTTCCAGTCACTACGCTGGCGCTGCGTCGATCTTCTCATTGCGAAGTCGGGCTGCGTCATTCCGGTTCAGTGTGCAGTGAAATTTTCACTGCGGTGCAGGCTGTGCGTCGTTTCTGGCAGGCTGTGCATCGAATTTCACTGCACAAGGAGTCCTTCTTGAAGAGATGAAGTCTTTTTGGTCCAGAGACTTCAGGGAACAGGAGGCAAGCTCTATCCAAGCCTTTGGAGAGCACTTCTTTACCACAACCAGAGAGCAGCAAGGCAGCAGGGCAACAGCAAGGCAGCAGTCCTTCACAGAAAACAGTCAGGTGAGTCCTTTGGGCAGCCAGGCAGTTCTTCTTGGCAGGATGCAGGTTCTGGGCACAAGTTTCTTCTCCAGGAAGTGTCTGAGTTGGAAGGGGCAGAGGCCCTGTTTATATACCCAAATGTGCCTTTGAAGTGGGGGAGACATCAAAGAGTGGCTTAGAAGTGTACCAGGTGCTCTTTCAGTTCAATTTGCCTACACAGCACCCTGCCCTATGGGTTACCTAGGGCATACCTTAGGGGTGTCTTATATGTAGAAAAAGGGGAGTTTTAGGCTTGGCCAGTACTTTTTAAATGCTAAGTCGAATTGGCAGTGAAACTGCACACATAGGCCTTGCAACGGCAGGCCTGAGACAAGGTAAAGGAGCTACTTAAGTGGGTGGCACAATCAGTGCTGCGGGCCCACTAGTAGCATTTAATCTACAGGCCCTGGGCACACACATTGCACTCTACTAGGGACTTATAAGTAAATTAAATAGTCCAAATGGGTAAGATCCAGTGTTACCATGTTTAAAGGGAGAGAGCATGGGCACTTTAGCACTGGTTATCAGTGGTAAAGTGCGCAGAGTATAAAAACCAGCAAAAACAGTGTCCAAAAAGTGGAGGGAGGCAGGCAAAATGTTAGGGGTGACCACCCTAAGGCTGTCAGGTCTAACAGAACTGATACATCACAGGAAAAGCCTTTAAAAGGATAGTTAACTGCTAACGCCACTTCAAACATTTTACCATTTTGATTAACCCCTTCGCTGCCAGGCCTTTTCCCCCTCCTGTGCCAGGCCTTTTTTTGCCTATTTGGGGCAGTTTGCGCTTAGGCCCTCATAACTTTTTGTCCACATAAGCTAACCAAGCCAAATTTGCGTCCTTTTTTTCCAACATCCTAGGGATTCTAGAGGTACCCAGACTTTGTGGGTTCCCTTGAAGGAGGCCAAGAAATTGGCCAAAATACAGTGAAAATTTCGTTTTTTTCAAAAAAATTGGAAAAAGTGGCTGCAGAAGAAGGCTTGTGGATTTCCCCCTGAAAATGGCATCAACAAAGGGTTTGCAGTGCTAAACTCAGCAGCTTCCTAGCTTTCAGGAACAGGCAGACTTGAATCAGAAAACCCAATTTTTCAACACAATTTTGGCATTTTACTGGGGCATACCCCATTTTTGCAATTTTTTGTGCTTTCAGCTTCCTTCCAGTCAGTGACAGGAATGGTCATGAAACCAATGCTGGATCCCAGAAACCTAACCATTTCTGAAAAGTAGACAAAATTCTGAATTCAGCAAGGGGTCATTTGTGTAGATCCTACAAGGGTTTCCTACAGAAAATAACAGCTGAAAAAGAAAAATATTGAAATTGAGGTGAAAAAAACATCAATTTTTCTCTACGTTTTACTCTGTAACTTTTCCCTGCAATGTCAGATTATGGAAAGCAATATACTGTTACGTCTGCTGGACTCCTCTGGTTGCGGGGATATATAGGGCTTGTAGGTTCATCAAGAACCCGAGGAACCCAGAGCCAATAAATGAGCTGCACCCTGCAGTGCGTTTTCATTCTATACCGGGTATACAGCAATTCATTTGCTGAAATATAAAGAGTAAAAAATTGCTATCAAGAAAACCTTTGCATTTCCAAAAAGGGCACAAGATAAGGTGCTGAGGAGCAGTGGTTATTTGCACATCTCTGAATTCCGGGGTGACCATACTAGCATGTGAATTATAGGGAATTTCTCAAATAGATGTCTTTTTTACACACTCTCCTATATTTGGAAGGAAAAAATGTAGAGAAAGACAAGGGGCAATAGCACTTGTTTTGCTAATCTATGTTCCCCCAAGTCTCCCGATAAAAATGATACCTCACTTGTGTGGGTAGGCCTAGCGCCCGCGACAGGAAACGCCCCAAAACGCAACATGGACACATCCCATTTTTTTTAAAGAAAACAGAGGTGTTTTTTGCGAAGTGTCTACCTGTAGATTTTGGCCTCTAGCTCAGCCGGCACCTAGGGAAACCTACCAAACCTGTACATTTCTGAAAACTAGAGACCTAGGGGAATCCAAGGAGGGGTGACTTGCGGGGCTCGGACCAGGTTCTGTTACCCAGAATCCTTTGCAAACCTCAAAATTTGGCTAAAAAAACACATGTTCCTCACATTTCTGTGGCAGAAAGTTCTGGAATCTGAGAGGAGCCACAAATTTCCTTCCACCCAGCGTTCCCCTAAGTCTCTCGATACAAATGGTACCTCACTTCTGTGGGTAGGCCTAGCGCCCACGAAAGGAAATGGCCCAAAACACAACGTGGACAGAACATATTTTTTCACAGAAAACAGAGGTGTTTTTTGCAAAGTGCCTACCTGTGGAGTTTGTCCTCTAGCTCAGCCGGCCCCGGGAGGGGGGGGGGGCAGAAATGCCCTAAAATAAATTTGACCCCCCAAGCCCCCCCTGCCCCTGCCCGGGAACAACCCCTGCCTACGGGGTCGCTCCCCCTGCATGACATTGGCGCCAAAAAACAAATCCCAGGTGCCTAGTGGTTTCTGCCCCCTTGGGGGCAGATTGACCTAAAATCGGCCAATCTGCCCCCGGGGGGCAGAAATGGCCTAAATACAATTTGCCCCCCAGGGGAGCGAGCCTTGCCTGATGGGTCGCTCCCCATCTCGAAAAAAACAAACAAACAAAAAAAAAAAACACAACAAAAAAATTTGCCCTGGTGCCCTGAGGGCAGAAATGGCCTAAAATAAATTTGCCCCCACCCCCGCCCCGGGAGCGACCCTTGCCTACGGGGTCGCTCCCCCTGCGTGACATTGGCGCCAAAAAACAAATCCCAGGCGCCTAGTGGTTTCTGCCCCCTTGGGGGCAGATTGACCTAAAATCGGCCAATCTGCCCCCGGGGGGCAGAAATGGCCTAAATACAATTTGCCCCCCAGGGGGGCGACCCTTGCCTGATGGGTCGCTCCCCATCTCGAAAAAAACAAACAAATAAAAAAAAAAACACAACAAAAAAAATTTCCCTGGTGCCCTGAGGGTTCTGCCCCCCCCCCATGGGGGCAGTTCGGCCTAATAATAGGCCGAACTGTCCCCAGGGGGGGCAGAAATGGCCTAAAATAAATTTGCCCCCCCCAGTCCCCACCCCCGCCCCCGGGAGCGACCCTTGCCTACGGGGTCGCTCCCCCTGCGTGACATTGGCGCCAAAAAACAAATCCCAGGTGTCTAGTGGTTTCTGCCGCCTTGGGGGCAGATTGACCTAAAATCGGCCAATCTGCCCCCGGGGGGGGCAGAAATGGCCTAAATACAATTTGCCCCCCAAGGGGAGCGACCCTTGCCTGATGGGTCGCTCCCCATCTCTAAAAAAACAAACAAACAAAAAAAAAAAAATTGGCCCGGGCGCCTAGAGGTTTCTGCCCCCCCGGGGGCAGAAATGGCCTAAAATAAATTTGCCCCCCCAACCCAACGCCCCCCCCCCCCCCCGGGAGCGACCCTTGCCTACGGGGTCGCTCCCCCTGCGTGACATTGGCGCCAAAAAACAAATCCCAGGCGCCTAGTGGTTTCTGCCCCCTTGGGGGCAGATTGACCTAAAATCGGCCAATCTGCCCCCAGGGGGGCAGAAATGGCCTAAATACAATTTGCCCCCCAGGGGAGCGACCCTTGCCTGATGGGTCGCTCCCCATCTCGAAAAAAACAAACAAACAAAAAAAAAAAAACACAACAAGAAAATTTGCCCTGGTGCCCTGAGGGTTCTGCCCCCCCCCCCCCTGGGGGCAGTTCGGCCTAATAATAGGCCGAACTGCCCCCAGGGGGGGCAGAAATGGCCTAAAATAAAACAAAAAAATCCCTGGTGTCTAGTGGGGTTTCAAAAGCCGGATTGCAAGCAATCCGGCTTTTGAAACCCTCGGAGGGACTTCAAAGGGAAGGAAATACTTTTCCTTCCCTTTGAAGCCCCTCCGGGCCTCCCAAGTAATTGAAAAAGAAATGCTTTTGCATTTCTTTTTCAATCGCGCTGGAAGCAGAGCTTCCAGCGCGACTAGGGAGGCCCCTGTGACAAATCAGCGCGCGCTCGCGCGCTGATGTCACAGGGGGGGGTGGGGGGGGTCGGGGGTGGAAGGGGAAGGTCTTCCCCTTCCATCCCGACTTGGGGGGGGAAGGGGGGTGCAAGGGGGGCGCGCTAGCGCGCCCCCAAGTTCCCCTGTGCCATGGACGAGATGATCTCGTCCAAGGCACAGGGGAACTGTAGCCTTGGACGAGATCATCTCGTCCAAGGCACAGAACCGGTTAATGACCACTAGAAAAACAATCCCACTCATTGCTAAGGACATAGGTAAAGGTTTTGTTCAAACAGATACTCTTTTGTGTATTCACCACAATGAAAAAGGCTTAGGCCCATATTTATACTTTTTGATGCAAAACTGCACAAACGCAGTTTTGTGTCAAAAAGTATAGTGCCCGCTTGCATCATTCCAGAGTGCCAGCCAGGTGCAAAATTTATGGAATGCCGCAAGCCGGCGCAAAGGGTGGGCTAGCGTTAAAAATGTGACGATAGCCGGGTCCGGGTAGCGGTATGGGAGAAAGGGGTTTTGCACCAAAAAATTACACTAGGCTGGTTAGAGGCAAAAAAAATGCTTCTAACCAGCCTAGCGTAATTTCCTGATGCAAAACCATCCATACCACATGACTCAAAATATAAATATGGAGTTAGTTTTGCACCAAATTTGCATTAAAAAAATGAAACTAATTTGGCGCAAATAGAGTATAAATATGCTTCTAGGTTGCTTAAAAATGTGCATTCTTTATAAAAAAAATTCCTTTATTCAGAAGAGTGTGCAATGCTCTTTTGAATTTATTTTATAGAATTGGATCACACTGTGAACAACAGAAAGTAAAGAATTCTCATCATGAGGCTGTTTACATTTTGCCCATAAGACTGACTTTGCAGCCTCCAAGGCCAGGGTCCACAAAGGCAGGGCCAGATGTCTCAAGGGGAAAGCCAGGGGTGGTACCTGGGACTCCTGGTGACCCCAAAATGATGACTATGGTCATGACTTGTCGATATGGAGCAATGGCTTGGCATTAATGTTTACAGTGACCAAGTCGAACAAGCGTAAGCAAGGCACATAATATTTGATATATAGGGGCATATTTATACTCCATCTGTGCCGAAATTTGCGTCATTTTTTTGACGCAGTTTGGCATCAAAAAGTATAAATATGGGCCATAGGCTGCATGCAAGGTGGATGTGTTAATGAGGTTAGAACAGTCACTTCCATATAGATTGGGAATAGCAGTTGTCACTGTATTGGTTGTTCCAGAAATGAAGGGCTTCCTCTGTGTGCTCTTACTTACCCCTGTGTTTACATAGCCTTCTCGGAGTGACCCTAACATATCAAACCTATGATAGCCCTTCATTTAGCCACTTATATATGAAGCTGACATTTGGGGCTAGTTACACTATGGGCCAGATGTATCAAAGAATTTTGCATTCGCAAACAGTGCGAATTGCTAAATTCGGCCGTTTGCGAATGCAAAATCACCTTTCTGAATGTAAGAAAGGCATTCGCAGTGCAATTTTAAGGAATCGCTAAAATAGCGATTCCTTAAAATTGCGACCCCATTTAGAGAATAACAAATTGCGATTCTCTAAATAAGAATACATGATACATGGCACTTTGCGAGTCGGAAATAGCGATTTCTTAAAAATCGCTATTTCCGAATCGCAAAGGGCCGTGATGATACATCTGACCCTATGTGCCTTTGCTGTTCCTTTGGGTGGGTACAAAAGTGAATCCTAAAACCTGCGACGGCTTCATGAGTCATCTTGTCTTTCATTCTCAAAGTGTCAGTATTAGCTCACCTTTTCTTTGGGATTTGAAAGGATGACGGAGGAAATACTGGTGTGATAAGGGATAACATCCATGACAGAGGCTAGTTCTTTGATATGTGAAAATGTTGTTTGTTTGATGTGTATTTGCCATCATAATTAAAACTTTTTCCCTATGTTTTAGACGTGAGTTAGTACATCATAATGTTTCTAGCCCATGTTTATTGTGTAAATCGTAATTGTGTGCGAATGGGGTACGTAACAATGCTAATTTGTGTAATGCATTACAGATGCTGACTAAGGGCATCCACCATTTCAAAGAGGCTCTCTGTGTGGCCCTTTTCCCAGCTAGCATGCAATGGTATACTGTCTGGGTGACTTTTCAGATGTTGCACACAAAAAGACAGTCACGTTCATCTGACCATAAATTAGTCTTTCCGTGTCATTTGTTTCTTTTGTTTTTGTTCTGATACATTTTTTCTTGTGGTCTTCGAATAAAGGTATAGACTAGAGAGATGTCAAAATTATGGCTTCCCATCTTCTGTTGCCCTTGTGTCATGCTAAATGTGCTGATGTCATAGACAGTGGTTGTGTGGAATGATTCTGCTGCGAAGGGTATGAACCATTTCATTTAGGACCATGTGTACAGTACTTGTTTGCAGTCAAAATGGGGAAATTCACACAATCAAAGTACAAATGTCAAATTGCCATTCGCTAGCTTGTTGCTGAATTTGGTTTACTAATTCGATATTAGGAAGGGACATGTTCACGGCATCCCTTCCAAATACCGAATTGCAGTTCTGTATATGAATGTTTTGCGACAAAATTAGGATCACAAAACATTCATTTTTTAGCAAAACCTCAGAGGAGGTGGTAACCATTCGGAAATGGGAAGGGGGCCCCTTCTCGTATGAGAATTTACAACAAAATATTTTTTAAGACCTGACAGTGGTTCCATGGACTAAAGCCTACTAAAAAATTAAACTGAAAATTTTAATTTCCTATTTTTAAATGCATTTTGTAATCCTTTAAGGAAAGTGGGCTGCATGAAAAAAAAAAAACACTTTATTTAACAGCATTAACAGACATAGGTGGTCATGATGAACATGGCGGTCTGGACCGCCGCTGGCGGTCATTACCGCCAACGACATGGCAGTCCAGACCGCCATATTCTGAACACAGTAGTGAACTTCACTACCACCCACTGCCAGGCCAGATTCAACCGCGGGCCGATTGTGAGCACATTCGACCCAGCGGTGGAGGTCGGACAGTCGATGGGATTATGATCCCGTTTCCACCAGGGATTCCCTAGCGAGTTACCCCGCCAGGTAATCCCTGGCGGAAAGCATACAGGTGACAGGAATAATCATTCCTGTCACCTGTATGTGACACGCCAGGACTTTCCCCCCTTTCCACTATCCCTACTCACCCCCCAAGCCCCTAGAACAGTCCCAACCCTGAAAACCGACCCCCCAACCCTCCACCCCCAAAACTCCATGTAGGTCCCCCCACCCTGACCCTCAACATCCCACACCCCTGATAGCGCGCCTTGTCCTTAGTAAGTAAACTTACAAGGGGACGCATATATGTCGATGAATCTTTTGGATCGCATAGGGTATCCTAGCTAAGTGGTAATCAGTGGAACATCAATAAACATCATAACCAACTTGTAACACACATAAAACCTGGTCTAATAAGAAAATACCATCACCCTCAAGAAGGTTAATTTGTTTTGTTCCCTATTAGTTACAATTCTAATAAAAACCTTTATTTCAAATCAAAACTTTATTAGCATCATGAGCAACAATCCATCATTATTTCATTAAGAAGCAACACAACATCAATCTAAATCAGCAAATCTTAATCATTGAATAATTCAGCAATGCAAGTCAGTCAGTCAAGCGTCACCATTAAGTCGCCCTTGTTAGCCTACCCATCTCAGATTAGCATCAGCATGTGATTCTTCATGCGAAAAACAATTTAGTCAAAAATCATAATTTGGAAAAGTCTAACTAAGAGAGAAAAACATTTTAAGCAGCGCAGTTGGTACTTAGAAGGAAAAACACACATTAGTCAGTCAGCATTTTATAGCTACCTATCCAAGATAGATCAGCAATGAGTCAGTCTTCGCCCCCAGGTCATCAGTCATCAGCAAGACTCGGGCTCACAGGGAGCAAGCCCATATTTCAGCTCTTCGGACAGCTTCTCCTGACGTCATCAACTTTCGCCTCTCCACTCTGATTTCCCTTATTGTGTCATGACTTTTTATTGGGGTCTTTCAGTCAATCCCACAAATTGCTAATTGGTCAACCTTATCTGGGGTTATGATTCTAACCTATAGTTTTTTGTTTACCACTTGCTTGCGTCGGTTCAAGCATCAAGTTCCATTAATATGATTGGTCCCTCCGTCGATGAGAACGTCATCCGGCTCTTCAGGTAACAAAATTGTTGCCCACAGTCTCTTAGTCAGAGCTCCCATTGTTCAAGTCCTGGGAAAGTACATTTAGCCTACTCTACACATAATTGTATCAATTTGTTCTGATCGTCTCCTGTCCACTGGTACATTGCAGAAAATTCTAGCAGAGCTCTTCTGAACTCTGTACTGTTCAAGGACCTTTTCTCCAGTTCCAGTCCTCGGCAGCTCATCGCGTCTCCTCGTTTAAGCAAGCAAGGCCCAGCGCCGACCAGGCCTCTACTTCGGCTAAGTTAAGAATACGAAGCATATAAAACATAGGTTATATCATCAGTCATGACATATTAATACACAATTCTTATAATTTTACATTATTTTAGTACTGTTAACATACATGGTGGCCACTCCCTGTGGGCACTTTTTACTCATTACACGTTATTTTCAATTATTAGTCCCAATTGTCATTATTTCTCATCAGTATGTATACGCAAATCATTAGAATATTCTCATATTAGCATATCTGCTCCAACAGTCCCTCCTCTGATGACTAAATATGTCATCACACCTTTCCCTTGTCAATCATTTACAAATTACTTTCAGCTACATTTTGATCTCTTCTGTTCCTAGTTTCCCTATATATTCTTCTTCTGGGTTGTTCTTCCCTCCTCTGATTATTTTTAGCCCTTCTTAGTTGAATTTTCTGCCATAATTTACATACCCCCATAATACTAATATAGTAATGATCACAATCAATATTCCTTGGACAATTTTCCACAATATCTCACCCCAAATTTGACTAAACCAATCACCTATTGTAACAAATCAATTTGGCAAAACCTTTTCCCAAACTCCTGGTTCCTTCAGCTCCTTCAAATCTTTACTTGCACTACTTAAATTAGTAAGCAAATCTCTTATATCTTTCTCATTTTCAGATATATATGAACAACATTGTCTCTCATTTATCATTTTGCAGACTCCTCCGTCCTTTACCAATATAATATCTAAAGCAAGCCTATTTTGAAGCGTCATAGCTCTATCCGCAGCTAATTCAGTGTTTAACAAAAGTATAGCTCCTGTAAAGTTAGTTAGCATGTTATCTACTATAGTTGACAGCTTTTGAATCTTGTTTGCATTCAATATAACTCCGATAGAAGGAATTACTGCTCCAAAAATATCCCCTACTATTGCAGAGGCTGTTTCTCTCCTTTGTCTCTTTTGATGAAACTCAGTCATTTTCTGTATCTTTTTCAAATGATCTATTTGATAAATCTTAGGAAACACTATTCCCAAGTAACATGTCCCATACCATCCCTTAGGGAGACGGTAATAAGCATTAGGTACACAAATATAAATTCCAGGAATCACAGGGTCTGCACCATCCAACATAAATATCCACTTACTCTGGAACAAAAACACATGCCTACATTCACTCGTTCCCATAAATAAAGTGTCAGTGTGTGATTTTGGCCTATATATGCAAAGCTTCCCTACATTTAATGCATCTTAAGCTAATTTCCCTTGTGTTTTAATAGCAGTGTAAGCATAATCATTCTTATAAGTCCTCTTCTCTAACCCTTTTTCTAATTTTCCTTTTAGTGCTTTTCTCCTGTCATCAGTATGCCCAATAAAGCTCTTTTCCATAGGTGTTAATAAGCAAGTCAAATTGTTACGATGTGCATAAGCCGTGCCAAAGGTCATTGTAGGCTCAAAGAACTCTCTAACTAACACTATGGGGGTCATTTTGACCTCAGCGGTCTTTTTACAAGACCGCCGAGGGACCACCGTGCTGAAGACCGCCAGTGGTGGCAGTTTTCCGCTCGGCGCATTATGACTGCTGGCAGCCCTCCGTCCTTTTTCGGACGGAGAGCCGCCAGCAGCCATACTGGCGGGCGGCGGGGAAGTGGATGTTGCTCCACCTCCACCGCCACGTCAACAGAACACCGCCCACCGAATCACGTCCTGTGATTCGGCGTGGCGGTGTTCTGTTGACGGTGTGGTGGCGGCGGAGCAGCCCCCTTGGATCCCGTCCCCTCCCGGAGGATCAACGGACCAGGTAAGTTGATCGTCCGTTAGGGGAGGGGGTGGAGGGGTGTTGTGTGTTGTCTGGTGCATGGGGGTGTGCTTGTATGTATGTAGAGGGGGTATGTGAGTGTGTGTATGCATGCGGAGGTGTTGTGTGTTTGGCAATGAGTCTGTCTGTATGTATGTCTGTATGGATGTGTGTGTGTATGTCTGAATGAGGGTGTGCGTGTCTGACTGTGTGTGTGGCAGTTGGCATGTATGTTGGTGTGTGTGCGTGTATGTGTGTTGGTGGTGCCTGAGTGCGTGTCAGGTGTGTATGTGTAAGGTAATGTTGGGGTAGGGGTGGGGAGGGGGGTCCTGCCACCTTTGGGGGTGGCAGGGGTGGTGGGGGGTGTAGGGGAAGGACTTGGGGTGGGGGTGGGGGAGACCCCTATCAGTGCCAGGGAATGAATTCCCTGGCACTGATAGTGCTTACCACCATGGATTTCATGGCGGTTCCAAACCCCATGAAATCCATGGCGGTCAGCCGGGTCATAATACCGCCGGCGGTATTGTGACGACCGCCGGGATGAAGACCCAGGTCTCCAGCCCAGCGGTCGTCTCCGCCCTGGCAGGCGGAACGAAGAAGTGGCAGATGACCATGGCGGTAACCGCCATGGTCATAATTTCAAAATTTTTACTGCCAGCCTGTTGGCGGTAAGACCGCCGCTTCTCCGCCAACCGCCAGGGTCGTAATGACCCCCCTATATCATGATCTTTAGCTATCTTACTCAAATATCTAATTATAGGAACAAAGGAAAACACCAAACCATAATTAGAATAAAAATACTGAATATATTCCTGATTATAGAATTGAGTTAGTAGCAAACTACAAGTTATACCGTAAGTCAGAGGTAGACTATGATAAGTGACCCCTTCTTCCACAGAGGAAGGTATTTGCGTACACACAAGACAATCCCTTGCATCCATCGTTTCCACATACTCACTCAATAAATGATAAAAGAAGTTAGAAGACAGCTCTCCCTTTGCATTAGTATAATCATGCAAATATTGCTCATCTAATTTAAACTTCTCTATAGCTGCTAGTATAGCAGTCTCATGAACAGATGTAAATTTTGCTTCTCTCACCTCATGAATTGACATTCCCTCGATCATTATTATGAACAATATTCCATACACAATCGCCATTCCTACACTCAAATATCTACAATGCCTAATGTGCCTAATGTTATTATCTAATCCAGCCATGATCTGTAAAGGATCAGAAAGCAGAATTTAACTCTTAATCAAAAATCAAAAATAATATTCTTTATCCACGCTTCTGCTTCACACAACAGGACCCCTTTACTTCCTTTGTGACAGTCGGTTAGCAGCTGGTCATCTCCAGGTTTCTAAGTGTCATATCAGGCTATCAGTGTCGTTTTGGGTAACATCAATAATCTCACTCCTTTTCTTTTGCTCAACGACTCAGTCTATTTGATTTTCTTCTTCAGGTTGCATCAAAATACTGATTCAGAACTTCTCTATCAAAACTAAAGGACATTAATTCATTTTGCCAATCACTTGTTGCGGCATATGCCCACTTTGGTCCTGCGTATTTTTGACTTGCCACTCTCTTTCTTTTCAACCTCCTTTCTCCTGTTAATTCTCCATCTCTCAATTCATCTTTCTTTGTGGTGTCTAATTTTTCCTCTATTGTCTCATTTATTCCCTAGTCCTTTTTCTTGCCTATTTGAGATTCAGACCAGTGATCTCCTTTTCTTACTCCTTCTATCAACAATCTCTTCAAGATTGGACTTTTCTCCTTCACTTTGTCTGAAGTGCTTTCTCTTGATGGACCTGCAATGGGTTCGGGAGGAGTCAGATCACTTTTGCTTTGACCTGCCTCAACTCTTTCCACCTCAGGTTCTGGCACTTGGTCTCCTTGCGTTTCAGCACTCCTTGTTTTTGTGAGAACCTCTCCTGTGCATGGATCTCTTGTCACTTCTGCTGCATTGATTTCTCGTTCTTCCTCCTGATTTTCCACACCCTCGTCTCTTACTGGGGTGATCGATCCTTCTTCTGCCAATTCTGGGTCCACTTCCGGCTCAACCTGCTCTGGTTCTGGTTCGGGCAGGACTATTTGTTTTGCAGCTGCTGGTGTTCTCAGCAACACTTCTTCATGATCCTGAGGACTCACCACTTTCTTTGTGTGGCTCGCATGTATCCAGTTAGGCAATCCTGCACACTTCACAGCTGTTGTAGTTGTCAGCACCACCTGGTATGGACCTCTACAACGTAGCTCTAGGCAAGTCTTTCGCACAGGCTTTTTGATCACGAACCAATCTCACGTTCTTAGATTCTGGCCTGGGTCATGGATAGGTGGCAGGGTAACGGCTTGTACCTGCTGAGAAAAAGATCGAACCACATCAGCTAGACCAGTGGTTCCCAAACTTTTTCGACCGGCGGCTCCCTTCACCTACATTGGCCATTGCCCGCGGCTCCCCATTATGTTACTTTTTTTTTCGGGTGGGTGATGTAAGCCCAACCTCAGGAGTACATCAAATTTTCTCCCTGCAAATAATTGGGATGTAGGCGATGAAGGTATTATCTGTCATATTGGTAACAAAATAAAAATACAAGTTGTTTACATTTTTTTTTATTCTGTTAAGTCAGAAACAATACAATATCAAGAGCCAAAAATGTTTCCACGAATTAGCAACCTTTTTTGAACACATGTAAGATTAACCACACAACAAAGTTCTGTAGTAAATGTTTTTTAAGTAACAAGATAAACCAGGGAGTCTGAATGTAAACAAAATAGAAAGGCCTGTGTTTGTAAAATCCTAGTGAGATTGATGTGCTTGTTTTTCTTTACAAAGCTCCTCAAATCTTGGTGTTATTTTTGAGATCGCAACACGCATTTCTTTTTCAAGGTGAATTTTTGCCCTATATTTTGACTTTATCACTGCAACTGCTGAGAAACCAGCTTCACAAAGGTAGGAAGTAGCAAACGGGATCAAAACACGCAGGGCAATCTTGCTAATCACTGGGTATTCATCTTGAGTTTAGCACCAAAACTCAAGCAGTGACAGAGACTGGAATTGTACTTTCAATGTTGAGTCACTTGAAATGTCAATGAGCTGTTCTGCTTCCTCGTTATTGAAATGCTGAGGTATCTCAGTATTGAAGGGGTCTCTCACCCATTTTATTGGCTCCACTTCATCCTCTGGGAAATATTTCTGAAGGTAAAAATGCAGTTGTGACAAATACAGAACAAAAACTGTCCTCAGATCCTCCTTTAATGACATCTCATTGTCTTGCAGAAATTTGTCCAATGAAGGAAAACATTTATAGTCACCTTTGCTTACACTGCCTTTCCAAAGGATGACTTTTTTCTTAAACCCTGAAACTTTGTCTGAGAGCTGCAAGATGTTAGTATTATTACCTTGCAAGGACTTGTTCAGTGCGTTCAGTTTTTCAAAAAGATCAGAAAAAAAGCCATTTGTATTAGAAAGTCTGCATCAATAAATTTGTCAGCAAAACAATGTTCATCATCATGTAGATATGAGTATATTTCATTCCTAAGCTCATACACCCTAAGCAGGGAGTTACCGAGAGACAGCCATCGAGAACTGCTGTAGAACAAGAGGCTTGAGTGTTCGGCACCCATGTCTTCACACAGCTTAGCAAAAAATCTTGCTTTCATTGGTCTTGTTTTAATAAAATTTATCACTTTGGTGACTATTTTCAGAATATTATGCAGTTCTTCACTGAGGTTTCCTGCTGCTAGTGCTTCTCTGTGTATTATACAGTGTGTCCAAATAGCATTAGGTGCTTTAGACCGTATGCGAGCTTGAAGTCCTTGGTAGCATCCAGCCATTGAATGACCCCCGTCTGTACAAACTCCAACACATCTCTCCCAGTCAATCTGATTCTGTACCATAAAATCATGCACAACCGCAAACAAATCTTGACCGGTAGTTCCACCTTTCATTTCCTTACAGAACAACAAATCCTCAACTATTTTTTTTTCATTAACAAACCTGACATAGCAAAAAAGATGGGTGTCCTTTTGGTTGTCTGTTGCCTCGTCCAATTGGAGTGCAAAGTCTTTGCCTTTTAAGTTACAGATGAGCTGATCGTTAATATTGTCAGCCATATCGTTTATCCTCCGGCTGATAGTATTATTAGAAAGAGGCACTTTGAGCAGCTGTTTACCGGCATCTTCGCCAAGCATGATGGTTACCATATCAACAGCAGCAGGCAAAATCTTCTGCAATTGTGTGTGGTTTTTTACACTGCGCAACACGATAGGCCACTTTATAAGAAGACAAGAGGGCGTTACTGTTAACTTTGCCTTGTTTTGAGAAAGTGGTCTTTTGTAACTTGGCTTCTGTTAGTTTTCTTTGGAAAAATTCCCTTGGCTTTCCAACCACATTTGGGTGAAGACTTTCAAGATGACGCTTTAGTTTACTTGGAAGCATGGATTCTAAAGCCAAAACTTTTAAACAGATTACACATTGAGGACGCTCCTCATTATTAACCTGTACACATGTGAAACCATAATCTCGATACCTGTCATCATACTTTCTGTACTTGGTTTATCGCTTCCCATCCTCTTTTTTCTCTGAAGAACCTGAGACTTCACTTTGCTCAGACGAACTTGAACTCGGTATTAAAAATCTCTTCATTGTCAATCATAAAGATGCCAATCAGTTCACACGTAGAAGAGAAGAGAAGAAAGGGAAAGAAAAACGAAATAGTGTCACAACGGTAGAAAACAGAAAGCTGCAAGAGTGAGCTGAAGGGGAAGGAAGTGGTTTTAAAATCATTGAAGAGGCCTGAGATGGATTTAGTATTACACTGCCTCAGTATTCCGTTTTCCCACATTTAATTTCAGCAGTCATGTTTAAGAGGAGGACTTTGGGCACTGGCACATTTTTATTTACAAATTAAGCAATGTCGTTCACACTGCCACTCTGCAGTTTCTTGAGAAAAGGGGTGGTTTCTGCAGGGTGCAATTCTTAGCATCAAGATAGGGGCAATATGTGAAGGCATTAACAACTATGGTGCAACAAATAGAAGACTCTCGATGGGCTAAAGGTGGGACAAGCATTTAACTCTGCAATGTCATTCGGGTCAC
This sequence comes from Pleurodeles waltl, assembly GCF_031143425.1. Taxonomy (NCBI): domain Eukaryota; kingdom Metazoa; phylum Chordata; class Amphibia; order Caudata; family Salamandridae; genus Pleurodeles; species Pleurodeles waltl. The sequence goes on along the minus strand of NC_090436.1, from coordinate 746,091,552 downwards.
ATGGTGTACGTACGGTGTCAATCTCCAACTGTAACTTTGGTGAATCGTAATCCATGCCTGACTATCTCAAACCATACCAGCATGTGGTTTCATTTTTAGCAAGAAACTGTCAGGAAGGCTCACTAGTTTCCCATCTGCTCTAACTACTCTGTAAGTACCTGTACTCGAGTCGAGGCATTCAAATGAGAGACATGTAAATATTACATCTAACCAAGTCATTTCTTAAAATATCACATGTGCATTTCTTTTTCAAACAATATTCACTTTCCATATCTCTCAAATTATCTTCATTTCTAAGTTCACTCATGGCACTCAATATATATTTGGCTTTATTGCTTTTTTAGCCAATGTGCTTGAAAACGTTTTTTTTTTTTTAATTGCCAATATATTCTACTTTTTTAAAACGTTCTTTAGGAACTACTCCTTGAACATCCCTGGGGAGAGCTGCTGCAGTAGGAAATTGGCAAGTTCTCAGGACCCCATTCCAGTCCATCATTATTTTGCACACTGTGCCACTTCAGTTTAGTCCCAGCCATATGCAAATCAGTCTTGACCCTGCTCCAATGTGAAGAGTGTGAACAGTGCATCCCAAACTGCCTGACCAGTTCTTCCCTTAACCAGAGCACAACACAACTCATGACTGGTTTTGCCCTTATAAGGGATCACTAGCCAAATATTGCTTGACTCCAGTGCCACAATGTGCCACAATGTGCCACAATGTGCCAGGGGCCCACACCTGGGCCTACCCGCACACTGAAGTATACAGAAATAAAATGCTTGATTTAATCTCAACCACTAGCAGTTTCTCAGGACCCCATCCCTCCAGTCCATCTTTATTTTGCACGCTGTGCCACCTCTATTTGTATTCAGCCATAAGCGAATCAGTCTTGACCCTGCTCCAATGGGCATAGTCCAGCCCGACTTTAACGTATAGCCATGTTGCTTCTTATGTGTTCGGAGAACTTTAGCCCTCTGATCGGGCTGTATTTTGATTCTGTATGAAACAGGAAAACCCTAATACCACAGATTAATTTTCTCTGATATGGTATTACCACCTTCGTAGTTACATGGGTTGGAGGAAACTGCAGATGGAGCGCATGTTTCCACTCGTTTTCGGACAAAACTCAACTATTGCATTTTCTCCACACACAAATTTCCCCAGGTTTTACCTGGGGAAATTTGTATGGGAAATCTCCTAAGAAGTGTATAATGATGAGCACGAGCGCCTTTGTAATGTGTGGCCTAACTAGTCGTGTTTTGGAAAGAAAAAATTCTGTCATTTGAAAGCGATTGTTTTCCGGGAGAATTAACAGTTATGTTAGTCTGCGTGCGAGTTTCATACATGCATCGTAATCGTTCCCCCCTATTCTGTGTGAAGATAATGCACACTTACCCTTTGAACCTAGCAGAACATTTGCATATGTGCACGCAGTTATATTCTCCAAGGTCTACACAGTCTACAATGTAGATTCCAAATTCTAAAAACAATAATAATTACGGTAATTACCTGACAATGAGCTGAAATTCGACTTGGAACGCTGAGGATCACAGGGGCTCTCGGAGTCTTTCTGAATTGCCGCGCGCCTGTAAATGCCGAAGAACGTAATCACGCTGGGTGAAACCATAATGCAAGACGTTGACAGGTGGGGCTCATGTAATCCCCCCGACATGAAATGCTAATGTCTACTGCTCGACTGGAAAATAATTACCTCCCTGCGTAAGTTACGCTGGTATAAACCGCGTGCATAAATCGTTTCTGAAGTGTGGCATTTCATGTTTTCAAAAATGCGCATGGCGCCCCTGGCAACTTGTCACGCCGCACTGGGGTGCCGCGGCGCACAGTTTGGGAACCACTGAGCTAGATCCTTGCAAAAGTCCAACACCATATCATCTGTAATATTGACAAGAGCATTGGCTGGTATTGCTGGCAATGTAATTGCTCTACCCATAAGAATCTCATGTGGGGACAATCCTGTCTTCCTATCAAGTATATTTCTCATTTACATCACACTAGAGGCAATGCATCCGGCCATTTCAGATTTGTGGCAGCACAAATTTTGGCAATTCTTGATTTCAGGGTACCATTCATTTGCTCTACCAGTCCTGACGCCTCTGCACGATAGCTGCAGTTGAGCTTCTGTTCAATGTTTAGTGCTGCACATAAGAGCTTAATCACTTCGTAATTGAAGTGCATTCCCCTATCTGATTCTAAAGAGATCGGGAATCCAAACCTCGGTATCAGTTCTCTAAGGAGTAGCTTTGCAACTGTAAGACTATCATTTCTACATGTGGTGTATGGTTCCATGACTAAACACACACACAATCACCAACACATACTTCAATCCATCACATGCAGGCATCTCAATGAAATCCAATTGCATTCTGCTGAATGGTCCTCCTGCTCTTCCAATGTGGCTCAAATTTACCACTGTCCCTTTTCCCACGTTTAGTTGCTGACAGATTACACATCTGTGACATACTACTTCAGCTGCTTGTCTAAATTTCAGATTGAACCAATCAACTTTGAACAACCTAATCATGGCATCCCTTCCGATGTGTGCCTGACCATGGTAATACCGAGCCAGCTGAGACAGCAGACAATTCGGCAATACCATCTGACCCTCCTCAGATACCCAGATCTCTTCTGGTCTCTGTACACATTTCAGCTTTGCCCACAGCTTTTTCTCTTCCTTGTCTGCATTTTCTTGTAATGTTTTCAATTCTTCTAGAGTGTAGATTATTTTCAATGCAAAATTTACACAACTGGTTTCTTCTTCTGGCATTAATTCCCACTTGTCCTTAAATGATATACAGTTCAGGGCGCAAAACCTTGCAACCTGATCTGCAAACCCATTTCCCAAGGAAATGTAATCTGGTGTTTTTTGATGCGCACTGCATTTCACCACAGCAATCTCTTCAGGTAATTGTATTGCATACAGTAATTCTTTTATCCTGTCACCATTTCGTACTGGAGTTCCACTTGAGGTCATGAAACCTCTTTGTGACCACAATTGACCAAAATCATGAACAATTCTAAATCCGTACTGACTATCAGTGTATATTGTCACTCGTAGCCTGGTAGAAACATAACAAGCTCTAGCAAGAGCCACCAATTCTGCCACTTGTGCTGAATTTACACCAGGAAGCCAAGATGCTTCTAGGGTTCCTGTAATAGTACATACAGCATATCCTGCTCTCAACGTGCCTGTTCCATCTCTGAGGCATGAACCATCAACAAAGACAATTCGGTGATTTTCTTCTAATCGAGTATCTCTGATATCAGGTCTAGGCTTTGTACATAATTCTGTCACTTCAAGACAATCATGTTCTATGTCCTCCTCTTTTTCAATTTCAACAGTATCACTTGGCAATAATGTTGCTGGATTCAACACTGTACATCTTTTCAAAGTTACATTTGGAGCTCCCAATATGCTTGTCTCATACCTTGTCAGGCTGGCCCACGTCAAATGCTGTGTTTTTGTTCTTGTCAGTAAGGTTGCAACAGAATTTGGTACCATTACCGTCACTGGGTATGCCATGACCACCCCTTCACATTGGGAAAGACTTTGACCAACTGCAGCTACTGCTCACAGACAACCTGGTAAAGCTGCTGCAACGGGTCCAAGGTAGCTGAAAAATAAGCTACTGGGCGATAAGCACCTCCATGGACCTGTGTCAGGAAAGACAAAGAACAAGCATCACGTTCATGACAAAACAATGTGAAAGGCTTTGTGTAAACAGGCATTCCCAATGCTGGAGCTTTGCACAAACTCTCTCTAAATTCAGTGAAAGCCCTCATCTGATCCTCATCTAGGCTAATGGGATCTGTAACTCCTTTGTGCGTCAACTGCTGTAGGGGTTTTGCTATCCCAGCAAAATTTGGAATCCATTGCCTTCAATACCCTACCATTCCCAAAAACATGCCCACATCTTTCTGGGAAGTAGGGGGATTTCTCTGCAAAATCATTGTAATCCTCTCTCGGGAAATTCTTCTCAGCCCTTTTTCAATTTGAAGCCCCAAGTATTTGACAGACTTCTGACAATACTGTAACTTTGCAGGTGAGACTTTGTGTCCAAAATCTCCCAAATGGTTCAACAGGGCAATTGAGTTGTGCTTATACTCGTCCCTTGTTCTGGAGGCAATCAATGAGTCATCAATGTTCTGCACTAGAGTCGATTGGCAGGGTAATTCTAATGACTCCAAATTCTTCTTCAAAATCTGATTGAACAAGGATGGTGACTCCGTATACCCTTGTGGAAGCCTGCACCAGCTGTAGACTTTATCTAGAAATTTGAAACTGAAAAGAAACTGACTATCCTCATGTAGTGGCACTGAAAAGAAAGCTTGTGACAGATCAACAACCATGAACCACTCTGCCTCGCATGGAATCTGAAACAGTATCACTGCTGGATTGGGCATAATTGGACAACACGTAACCACCATGTCATTCACTTTTCGCAAGTCCTGCACAACCCGTACTTTCCCACAAGGCTTTTTCAATCCCATTATCTGTGAATTACATGGGCTGCTCAACACTTCCCCTAGAACTCCCTGTTTCAGGAAATCTCCAATTATCTACGCCACTTTCATCATCACATCCTGTGCCATGTTATACTGTGAAAGATTTGGGAACTCAACATTTGGTTACAAAGTGATTTTAATAGGTTCCACTCCTTTAATCAATGTCACTTCCTTTCCTGTCAAATCCCAAACTTTCTCTTTTACTGCTCCCTGCAAGTCTGCATGCAACTCCTTCAGTGTGAACATCGGAAAAATGTCAATATGTGGATATTCTTCGTAAGCATTATTAAGTATCAAGTACCATGGCTGACGCCTGCTCCTCTTCATCATCACTATTTGTCTGGACTTCTATCCCTGCATCTGTGCCATTTATGGAACATTTGGTCTTGCATAATAAGTCTCACAAAGACACAGGACTTGAGTCACACACCACAAATCTATGCAATCCCAAATAATTTCCGATTTCAACTTGCACTGGTTCTGTGACTGGGTTAGTTAACTGCCTATTCTCTACTCCCACAACCTGAACTGTCCTTTCGGAAAGGGGTAAATCTGGCACCTCCCCACTCCTCACTGTGGAGCGCGTAGCTCCAGTGTCAACCAGAAATGAGACCTTATGTCCCATTACCTTTCCCTTCACAAAAGGGCCTCTCTGATCTAATTCTAGGGATGCGGTAAGCATACAAGCTCCTTCATCTGAACTGCCACTCATCCATTCGTCGTTTATTTCATCCTCACTGTGAAATGGGAACTGGTGTACTGTATTGTTACTGTTATCTGGTCGCTGACCTGCGACCTGTTGAGTAAGCATATCTTGTTGCTGCTCTATCGGGGCTTGGGGTATGTGCATTTGCTGTCTAGGCACCATAGGAATCTGCTGCTGTACTGGTGTTAACCCCTTCGCTGCCAGGCCTTTTTTTGGCCATTTGGGGCAGTTTGCGCTTAGGCCCTCATAACTTTTTGTCCACATAAGCTAGCCAAGCCAAATTTGCGTCCTTTTTTTCCAACATCCTAGGGATTTTAGAGGTACCCAGACTTAGTGGGTTCCCCTGAAGGAGGCCAAGAAATTAGCCAAAATACAGTGAAAATTGCATTTTTTTCAAAATAAATTGAAAAAGTGGCTGCAGAAGAAGGCTTGTGGTTTTTTCCCTGAAAATGGCATCAACAAAGAGTTTACGGTGCTAGAATCACCAGCTTCCCAGCTTTCAGGAACAGGCAGACTTGAATCAGAAAACCCAATTTTTCAGCACAAATTTGGCATTTTACTGGGACATACCCCATTTTTACGATTTTTTGTGCTTTCAGCCTCCTTCCAGTCAGTGACAGAAATGGGCATGAAACCAATGCTGGATCCCAGAAACCTAAACATTTCTGAAAAGTAGAAACAATTCTGAATTCAGCAAGGGGTAATTTGTGTAGATCCTACAAGGGTTTCCTACAGAAAATCACAACTGAAAAAGAAAAATATTGAAATTGAGGTGAAAACAACAGCAATTTTTCTCTACGTTTTACTCTGTAACTTTTTCCTGCAATGTCAGATTTTTTTAAAACAATATACCGTTACGTCTGCTGGACTCTTCTGGTTGCGGGGATATATAGGGCTTGTAGGTTCATCAAGAACCCTAGGTACCCAGAGCCAATAAATGAGCTGCACCCTGCAGTGCGTATTCATTCTATACCGGGTAAATATAAAGAGTGAAAAATAGCTATCAAGAAAACCTTTGTATTTCCAAAATGGGCACAATATAAGGTGTTGAGGAGCAGTGGTTATTTGCACATCTCTGAATTCTGGGGTGACCATACTAGCATGTGAATTACAGGGCATTTCTCAAATAGACGTCTTTTTTACACACTCTCTTATATTTGGAAGGAAAAAATGTAGAGAAAGACAAGGGGCAATAACACTTGTTTTGCTATTCTATGTTCCCCCAAGTCTCCCGATAAAAATGATACCTCACTTGTGTGGGTAGGCCTAGCGCCCGCGACAGGAAATTCCCCAAAACACAACGTGGACACATCACCTTTTTGACAGAAAACAGAGGTGTTTTTTGCAAAGTGCCTACCTGTAGATTTTGGCCTCTAGCTCAGCCGGCACCTAGGGAAACCTACCACACCTGTGCATTTTTGAAAACTAGAGACCTAGGGGAATCCAAGATGGGGTGACTTGTGGGGCTCTGACCAGGTTCTGTTACCCAGAATCCTTTGCAAACCTCAAAATTTGGCTAAAAAGACATATTTTCCTCACATTTCGGTGACAGAAAGTTCTGGAATCTGAGAGGACCCACGAAGTTCCTTCCACCCAGTGTTCCTCCAAGTCTCCCGATAAAAATTATACCTCACTTGTGTGGGTAGGCCTAGCGCCCGCGACAGGAAATGCCCCAAAACACAACGTGGACACATCACAATTTTTGACAGAAAACAGAGGTGTTTTTTGCAACGTGCCTACCTGTAGATTTTGGACTCTAGCTCAGCCGGCACCTAGGGAAACCTACCAAAACTGTACATTTTTTAAAACTAGAGACCTAGGGGAATCCAAGATGGGGTGACTTGTGGGGCTCTGACCAGGTTCTGTTACCCAGAATCCTTTGCAAACCTCACAATTTGGCTAAAAAAACACGTTTTCCACTCATTTCGGTGACAGAAAGTTTTGGAATCTGAGAGGAGCCACAAATTTCCTTCCACCCAGCGTTCCCCCAAGTCTCCCGATAACAATGGTACCTCACTTGTGTTGGTAGGCCTAGCGCCCCCGAATGGAAATGGCCCAAAACACAACGTGGACACATCACATTTTTTCACAGAAAACATTGCCTACCTGTGGATTTTGGCCTCTAGCTCAGCACCTGGGGAAACCTAGCAAACCAGCGCATTTTTGAAAACTAGAAACCTAGGGGAATCCAAGATGGGGTGACTTGTGGGGCTCTGACCAGGATCTGTTACCAAGAATACTTTGCAAACCTCAAAAGTTGGCCAAAAAAACACTTTTTCTCTCATTTCAGTGACAGAAAGTTCTGGAGTCTGAGAGGAGCCACAAATTTTCTTCCACCCAGCGTTCCCCCAAGTCTCCCGATAAAAATGGTACCTCACTTGTGTGGGTAGGCCTAGCGCCCACAAAAGGAAATGGCCCAAAACCCAATGTGGACACATCACATTTTTTCACAGAAAACAGAGGTGTTTTTTGCAAAGTGCCTACCTGTGGATTTTGGCCTCTAGCTCAGCCGGCCCCAGGGGGGGCAGAAATGGCCTAAAACAGATTTGCCCGCCCACCCCCAACCCCTCCCCGGGAGCGACCCTTGCCTACGGGGTCGCTCCCCTTGCGTGACATTGGCACAAAAAGAAAATCCCCGTTGCCTAGTGGTTTCTGCCCCCTTGGGGGCAGATTGACCTAAAATCGGCCGATCTGCCCCCAAGGGGGGCAGAAATGGTCTAAATACAATTTGCCTCCCAGGGGAGCGACCCTTGCCTAATGGGTCGCTCCCCATCTCTAAAAAAACAAACAAAAACAAAAAATATGGGGGCAGATTGGCCTAATAATAATAGGCGATCTGCCCCAGGGGGGCAGATATGGCCTAAAAAAAATTTGCCCCCGCCCTGGGACCGACCCTTGCCTACGGGGTCGCTCCCCCTGCGTGACATTGGCGCAAAAAAAAATCCCCAGTACCTAGTGGTTTCTGCCCCCCTTGGGGGCAGATCGGCCTAATCAAATATAGGCTGATCTGCCCACCAGGGGGGCAGAAATGGCCTAAAATAAATTTTCCCCCCAGGGGAGTGACCCTTGCCTAAGGGGTCGCTCCCCTTGTGTGAAATTCACAGAAAAAAAAATACTCCCTGGTGTCTAGAGGTTTCTGCCCCTCCTGGGGGCAGATCGGCCTAATAATAGGCCCATGGGGTGCTGAAAAGGCCTTCCAAAAAAATGCCCCCCTGGGAGCGACCCTTGCCCAAGGGGTCGCTCCCTAATGACAATTTAAAAAAGCAAAGAAAATCCCTGGTGTCTAGTGGGTGTTTCAAAAGCCGGATTGCTTTGCAATTTCCTTCCCTTTGAAGCCTCTCTGGTCCTCCCCCACATGATCGAAAGAGAAATGCTTTGCATTTCTCTTTCGATCGCACTGGAAGCTGAGCTTCCGGCGTGATGGGATGAGGCCTTCTGTGATTGTCAGCGCGCGATGCGCACTGACGTCACGGGGGTGGGGGGGTCGGGGGTGGAAGAGGAAGGGCTTCCCCTTCCATCCCTGCCTTTTTAGCACATGGGGGGAGCCTCCCCCCAAATTCCCGGGTGCAGGACGAGGTGATCTCGTCCAAGGCACCCGGGAACCGGTGCCTTGGATGAGATCACCTCGTCCAAGGCACTCTAGGGGTTAAAGAAGTATATTGTGCTCGAGGCACCTGCAACTGTTGTACAGGCAAGAAATTCTGACCTCGGTTTTGAGCATTCAGAACTATATCCCTCATTCTAGGGACTCTTACAGTTTGAGCTGAACCAACATCGCTTTACTGAACCATTCGTTCTGCGCCATCAATGGGCACTCCCCCTTCCAGTATCCCATGTTTCCGCACAAATGGCATGGCAACATCCTTTTCATGCCCTGCATGTCATTCTGAACAACCACAGTGCTTAGATCTGGACCACGCATCATATCCATCCCACATCCTCTCCCCCTCACGTGAGGTTGAAATATGACAGCTTTCTGTTGTGGCGGCATCGGCGGCACTAAAGCTCCTTGTACTCCTGATTGTGCTGCCTTAATCTGCATCACCATTGCCTTTTCCTTCAACTTCTTTTGCTTCAATTCAATCTCATTGCTACAATATTTAGCATACTGCAACACCTCATCAATCGGCTTTGCCTGCCAGCAAATCAAATGATTCTTAATCATCTGCCCTCTTTCAGGTCTCAACCCTTCAACAAATCTGAACACAAAATGCAGCATGTCTTTTGGTTCGACTGCTTCCTTGCCACTTGACTCCTTGAAAGCCTTTAACAATCTTTCATAATAAGTGTGTATTGACTCTTTAGTTTCCTGGAGTGTCCTGTCAATTCTCTGCCAATCAATGTTTTTCGAAGAAATTCTAGTTTTCAGAAATGTAATCACCTTATAATACTTTTTCATTACCTCGGGTGACGCTGCGCCTGTAACCTTCTTCCTTTCAGGTTCACTCGTTGGCCAGTCTACTGCCCTCTTACATTCGACCCATTAGTCGGCTGGCACAACTATCTCAAATAAGGTATTCAAATCTTCCTACAAACACTTAGAGAGTTTCACAAACCTCTCAGTCTGTTGATACCATTCAACTGGCTTCTCTCTCAATTTGGGATAATCATTTGTAAAAGACAATATGTCACGTCGGTGCCATGGGAAATGAACAAACTCACCCCCTGGAATCTCTCTCATCAGTAGCATTTTAACTGCTTCCACTTTCTCTGCTCCCTCGGTTTCATCTTGAAAATCTCTTTTTCGTTTCTCTTTTTTTCTTGCCCATCTGCCTTCCCACTTTTCTAATGCTCTCCAAATTTGCGCACTCTGAAGCAAGTACAAAAAATGTGCTTTCATTCCCGCTGATCTTATGTGTTCAAAATCATTTGCCTCAAAATCTGATCTGTAACTTCGTCTTAAATGTTTCATAGTCTTAAGATCTATGCCAAGCTTCTCTGCTACTTCCGCTAATTTCTGGTGTATTTTCCCTACTTCTTTTGTAATCCTTGGGCACAAAAACCTCAGCTCTTCTTCAGTGTAGGATTCTAACCTTTTCAATCCCATTGTCCCCTCGACTAATTCATTTGCATCAATATTCAGTCCCACTTGGTTCAACTGATCTGCCCCCTTTGATGCACCTTGTGAGGAATTTAGACTATCTAGCCAACTAGTTAACTGCTGAGCTGTTAACCCTTGTAATGAGATGTTACTCGCATTAGTCACTGGCAGCTGCTGTGCCCCTGTTCCCAAGGCTTGTGGTGTCAAAAGTCTCAGACTCTGATTTGCATTAGAGACATTTGATGCATCTGGCAATGTCACAAGGGGACTAAATCCCGTAGGAGATTTGAGCTCACCCGGACAAGTTCCTGAGGATGATGTCGAGTGTATCGAATCTCCCACTCCCCTTCTCACCAAACTCTGCAACATCTCAGTCTGTCCCCCTGCTCCTGTTTTCTTCTTGGCATATAAAGGTACAGCTGGACCAACAGTAATCAGTAGCGATATGGTATCTGGGGGTGCTCAAGCATCCGTACCCTGTGTGAGTGGTATTCCCATTGCCTGATTCATAACTGGTGCGAGATCTACCGAAGTCCCTGTCAACTGGTTAAACTTCGACATACCCTGTATCTGTGCTGGTGGCTATCACATTGGAGTCGGGTCAGTCTGGACCAACATTGGCTGCAGGAGCACATGCTCCCTCGGCACTACGATATTTGAAACAGTCTCAAGAACTGGCACATCTGGGTAAATTCTTGTTGCCGAAGGTGTATGTACCTGCGCCTGAGCTACCGCACTCGTTCCAGCAACTGGTGTACTCTGTACTGCCCCTGGTAACTGTCCTCCTTCTGCTTGTACATCACCCGCGGCTCCCTGGGGTGCTCCGGAGTAGCAGGCGGGGCTATAGCACTAGTCCCTGGACCCCCTGCATAAGTCGTCATAGGTGGAGGTCTATCTCTCAGCAACTGCGTAATGAGATCCTCAACATCAGAATCATTATCATCCACATAGGACTACTTTCTTTTCTTCTTTTCCTCACTCATCTCTTCCTTGCTATTATCCCCCTTATCTGAATCGTCACTTTCTGTGATCTCTGGGAACATCTTAATCTCTTTCATAGTTGCCATCCTCCATCTCTTTTGCTCCCAATCCCACCTAGCCTCGGCTAGTGACTTTTCTATCAACTTCACCCTTTTGTTAAACTTCAGCTCTTGCTGCTGTCTGGCCACTAGCTCCCAAACTGCTAAAGCCTCAAACTGTGCCAGTCTCAGTAACGGTCTCATGTCATACAATGATAATCGCAACTGGTCCAAAATTCTCAAATTGAACGTTCCATGCTCTGGAAAAGCTAATGTCCCTTTATTCTTAGTCAGTTTACTCCATTGCTTCAACCAAAGACACAAAGCTAGGCCCTTTTCTGTCATCACAAGATGTGCCGGAGTATCCTCTGGGGGGGTTGGTTCCCCTATTTATGCTTTGATATGTGATTCTCCTTTTATCGCACTCTTAAATGCCTTGAAATATTTCATTTTGCTTGTTGTATGTATTACAAATTCAAATAATGAAATGACTTTTACTCCCAAGATTCCCTTCACCCGTTTACTCGAACAATTGCCTCTTACGGATGGCTGGCAATCCGGTTGCGGCTCTTCTCACTAACCAACCTATCCCAGCGCAGCACACACTGACGTCACACTGACTCACAGTGGCTGACAAAGTCTTGCGGCTTGTCCTCCTCAACTCAATTTCACTAACTAATGCAATTTTATTGCGAGCGTCTTCACCAAATAATAACTAAAACAAACCTGCTGGTTTACTACAGGAAGGGACACAATCACTTCAGGGACCTTACGGATTTTCACTAATGGCACTTTCTAGCTCCTTAGCTATTCCTCTTTCTCAGTCCCCCACATTCGCAAGTAAAATTCAACCCGCAAACTTTACTCTCAACTGATCTCTGGGTCTGTCCTGGTGCACATAGAACTCACCAAATCTCAGTTGAAGCTTCTTCTATTTTTCTAGCATTCACTCTGACTTGTTGACCACGCCCGATCAACCTACTAAACCAGACAGATAACAACATATACCCAAGTGTCTCCTACACTTTTCAAAATACTCCGGAGTCTTAGACCACGCAGGTTCCGTACATCACCAACAACTACGTGGGTAATTTTTTTAGCACAAAGCATCACACACATATGAAGTTCGACGACTTCCCTACTCTCACACTTTTTGGGTACGCACACTCCTACTATCTCAAACTGGAGTACGCAGACTCCCTACTTTACCTCACATACATCACAATTCACCTGTGATCTGCTTAAGCCTGTGCAAGCGCCATCTACTACTCTCACACTATTTCAAAACACGGCGGGAACATACTCAATTTTCCCAACGGGATCCAGGATCTGGGAAAGTCATTTATGGGCTTAAGGGAACATCATCTTTGATACCATTGCCATTTTAGTAAAACAAAATTCAAACCTCATAAAAATTAGAACAATTGTACTCAACTTTAAACTACTACCATAACCACTACCCACCACCCAACTAGTTCACTAAGGAAACTAACCATCAAGCTGCTACCAAAAACTGATAGCGTGCCTTGTCCTTAGTAAGTAAACCTACAGGGCGACGCGTATAGGTCGATTAATCTTTTGGATCGCATAGGGTATCCTAGCTGGGTGGTAACTAGTGGAACATCAATAAACATCATAACCAACTTGTAACACACATGAAACCTGGTCTAATAAGAACATACCGTCACTCTCAAGAAGGTTAATTTGTTTTATTCCCTATTAGTTACAATTCTAATCAAAGCCTTTATTTCAAATCAAAACTTTATTAGCATCATGAGCAACAATCCACCATTATTTCTTTAATAAGCAGCACAACATCAATTTAAGTCAGCAAATCTTAATCATTGAATAATTCAGCAATACAAGTCAGTCAGTCAAGCATCACCATTAGGTCGCCCTTGTCAGTCTACCTATCTCAGATTAGCATCAGCATGTGAGTCTTCATGCGAAAAACAATTTAGTCAAAAATCATAATTTGGAAAAGTCTAACTAAGAGAGAAAAACATTTTAAGCAGCGCAGTTGGTACCTAGAAGGAAAAGCACACGTTAGTCAGTCAGCATTTTATAGCTACCTATCCAAGATAGGTCAGCAATGAGTCAGTTTCGTCTCCAGGTCATCCGTCATCAGCAAGGCTCGGGCTCACAGGGAGCAAGCCCAAATTTCAGCACTTCTGACAGCCTTCCCTGACGTCATCAACTTTTGCCTCTCCACTCTGATTTCCCTTCTCGTGTCATGACTTTTTATTAGGGTCTCTCAGTCCATCCCACAAATTGCTTATCGGTCAACCTTGTCTGGGGTTATGACTCTAACCTATAGTTTTTTGTTTACCACTTGTTTGCGTCGGTTCAAGCATCAAGTTCCATTGATATGATTGGTCCCTCCGTCGATGAGAACATCATCCGGCTCTTCAGGTAACAAAATTGTTGCCCACAGTCTCTTAGTCACTGCTCTCATTGTTCAAATCCTGGGAAAGTACATTTAGCCTACTCTACACATAATTGTATCAATTTGCTCTGATCGTCTCCTGTCCGCTGGTACATTGCAGAAAATTCTAGCTGAGCTCTTCTGAACTCTGTACAGTTCAAGGTCCTTTTCTCCAGTTCCAGTCCTCGGCAGCTCATCGCATTTCCACGTTTAAGCAAGCAAGGCCCAGTGCTGACCAGGCCTCTACTTCGGCTAAGTTAAGAATCCAAAGCATCATAAAACATAGGTTATATCATCAGTTATGACATATTAATACACAATTCTTTAATTTCACATTATGTTAGTACTGTTAACATACATGGTGGCCACTCACCGTGGGCACATTTTACTCATTACACGTTATTTTCAATTATTAGTTCCAATTGTCATTATTTCTTATTAGTATGTATACGCAAATCATTCGAATAATCTCATATTAGCATATCTGCTCCAACACCCCCCACCCCTACATACAGGTCCCCCAAGACCGAAAACCCCCACATTCACATGCACCAATTTACGTACATGTACACACGCACACATGCACTCAGACACACTTCCCCCCATATACACTCACACACACCCCCATGCACTTACCCCCCCCTTCCCTCTCAGATAGCACGTACCTCTTCTGTCGCGCTTCTCCGGGAGGGAACGGGCTCCCTGGATGCTGCTCCACTGCCATTGCCGCTTCTCCATTCACTGCCACGCCTATAACTGCTTCACTATAGGTGTGGCAGTTTATGGAGTGATGTGGCGGTGAGGGTGGAGCAACATCTACCCTCGCCACCGACCGCCAGCATGGCGCATGGTGGCCCTAACCGCCATCAATGGCGGTGAGGCACCATGCGTCATTATTTGGCGGGATGCCAGCCGCCAACACTGGCAGTCTTTCATTGACCACCTACAGGGTTGGTGGCGGGACCTCCCGCCAAGAACATAAAGACCCCATTAGTGTCTGCTGACCCCAGCAGGCCACCATTCCTGTGATTGCTCTTGTTCCTAATTGGTCACAATCTGCAACCTAACTCATTAATATTCACTAGGAATCGCTATTTAAAAGATGTAAGTTATCTTAAATCAGGAATTTAGATTTCCTAATTCAATTCACTAAGAATCACAATTAGGAAATACCAGTTCTAGATGCTTGTACATATAGCCCTTAGATCTTTAAACCACGGTATGTATACATTACAGATGATTGCAGGGGGGCGCATTTCCCATACCAACCAGCTAAATCGTGTGCCATTTCTATCCAGTTTCTCTTTTATCCACCACCTGCAGCAGTTTATTGCTTTTTTTGCACCATCGCGGACAGATTAAGGCCCTCATTACAACCCTGGCGGTCAGTGATAAAGCGGCGGTAACACCGCCAACAGGCCGGAGGTAAAAAAAATGGAATCATGACCACCGCGGAAACCGCCAACACATGCAGCCACTTTAACACACCGACCGTCACGGCGGTAGCAACAAACACCGCAGTGGTAACCGTCAACAGCCAGGCGGAAGACAATGTAATGCCAACAGCATTACAATAGGTCTATCCGCCAACTTTTCCGGGGTGGTACCAATGCCATCAAAAGCACAGCAGAAACAGTACACTGAAGGGAAACGACTCACCTCTTGACACTCAAGGAAGAACCACAACACCATGGAGCCTGAGCTGCAATTTTTTCCATTGCTGGTGTACCTTCTTATACACCAGAAACACAAATGCCGGCAAAGACGACCACAGTGAGTACTGCACCTAGCACACAAGGGAGGTGAGAGGAAAAAGAGAGTGACACACACACGCAACACCCCCGAGCCCACCCGCACCCCCACCACCACCCCCAACACCATGAACACATACAGATGCAACAACATTACATATACACCCCATAACCCTCAGGAATAATGCAAGGACAAAAGGAATGGATTAAAATGTGTGTAATAGTACAGTTTTAGATAAATACATCCTTAAACAATAAACAGTATGTACAATATATACAAAAGGAGGGACAATGCCCACTCCAAAATGTCCGTGACCCACGGGGCCATAACACATAGGCAAGGCCACACTTGGCTCCTGCCTCAATACTGGGAGAACACTGCAGGGGCATCAGGTGGAAAAAACACAGGCACCTCAGTGGGACAGGGAATGGGGGGCACCTCAGCCGTAAGATGTTACAACGCCACTGGCCTGGAGGGGGCTCCAGGCCCACTGCTTGGTCCTGGGGAGTACAAAGCCACAGTCTCTCAAGTGGGTGGTTTGCCCACTGCTTGGTCCTGGGGAGTGCAAAGGCGCAGTCTCTCAAGTGGGTGGTTTGCCCACTGCTTGGTCCTGGGGAGTGCAAAGGCACAGTCTCTCAGTTGGGTGGGTTGCCCACTGCTTGGTCCTGGGGAGTGCAAAGCCACAGTCCCTAAAGTGGGTGGTTTGCCCACTGCTTGTTCCTGGGGAGTGCAAAGCCACAGTCTCTCACGTGGGTGGCTTCTCCACTGGTACTGGATGGGGCTTTGTGTCCAGTGTGCTTTATCCTGGCAAGGAGGGGGTGAGAGGATGCCTTCTTCCACTGGTTCTGGAGGGGGCTTTGTGCCCAGTGTGCTTCATCCTGGCAAGGAGAGGGTGAGTGGATGCCTTCTTCCACTGGTTCTGGAGGGGGTTTTGTGCCTGTGAGATGAAGTGTGGTGCTTGTGTTTACCTGAGCCACTTCTGTGTGTTGATTTGGGTGAATGCTGGTCTGAAGGTGTACTTGAGATAGGCTGGGGTTGAGGGGATTGGGACTGGGTAGAGGAAGTTGGAGGGGGGAGGCTGGAGACAGGGACAATGGCTGCCATCAGTGAGTTGGCCTGAGCCTGGAATGCTCTCTGTTGGTCCGCCACGCCAAAGTGAATGCCCTCCAGGTATGCATTTGTTTGTTGCAAATGCCCTGCTAGACCCTGGATGGTATTCAGTATGGTTGACTGCCCAACAGAGAGGGATCTCAGGAGGTCAAGAGCCTCCTCACTGAGG
The DNA here is from genome assembly GCF_031143425.1 of Pleurodeles waltl. NCBI lineage: Eukaryota > Metazoa > Chordata > Amphibia > Caudata > Salamandridae > Pleurodeles > Pleurodeles waltl. The sequence continues at coordinate 746,074,808 of NC_090436.1, read as the reverse complement.
GCAGCAGGGCTGACTGGGGCAGGGCCTGAGGTGCCTGGGGCGAAGGAGATGCCCACCCTCCTGGGTGAGCGGGCACGGGAAACACCCTGAGGCGCTGCTGGGAGGGCGGTGCTGATACAGGGGGTGGCGGCTGTACCTGTAGTTGGAGTGGGCACAGAGGTGTCCTCCACCACCAGGGAACTTCCATCAGAGGAGGAGTCGCTGTTGGTACTGTCCCCTCCTGTCTCCGTCGTGGTGCTCCCCTAGCCCTCTGTCCCACTGGTGCTCTCACCGTCTGTGGATTCGGTCTCCAGGCCCATGTGAGATGCAGCTCCTTCCGTCAGCGGTGCCTCTGCTCCTCTGCCAGATGATGCTAATGCATACAAGGACAGGGTGACAAAACAAAAAGGGGGGGAGGGACAGAGGATACACTTGGTCAATGCCAGCAACAACACTACCGTTGGCTTACACAATTCACAGGGAACAGCCCTATACACTAGGCCATGCACTACCAGTTACAATGCTAGTCACCAGCCCATGGGGTACAATGCCTAACTCCATTAGCTGCACACCTGAAACCCACAGGACCCTTCCCAGTAGTAGATGCCCACCAAAATTATTGTGGTTGGAGTGCATCTGAGCTTGCCCATTATGGACCTTACCCTGCCATGTTCGCCCTGGCTTTGGGGCACCCACAGCCCACATCCCCCACCCAGGTAACACCTTAAAGGGGCGCAAAATCAAGAACCTGAATCTGTACTCACTCCCTTGTGGCTGCTGTGATGCCTTCAAGCGCCCATCCAACTCCGGATAGGCCACCGCCAGGATGCGGAACATCAGGGGGGTCAGGGTACGACGGGCACCCTTTCCTCCTTGGGAGGCCAGCCCGAGCTAGGCCTCCGCCGTCTTCCTTGCCCAGCGGCGCAGGTCCTCCCACCGTTTGCGGCAGTGGGTGCTCCGTCTGTGAAAGACCCCCAGGGTCTGCACCTCCATGGCGATGGCACGCCAAATACCCTTTTTCTGATGGGCGCTGACCTGCAGGAAAAATACAACCGAAAAGGTATTAGTCATACCGTCCGGCCTGTTATACTCATGGCCCACCATATTCCTCCCGTCCCCTTACACACAGACATTGACCACCATACATGCAGCACTCTGCCGAGGACCTCTCAGGCTCCCCCCCCACATGAGGGTTACACACACAGCACTCCATACATTCATGCCCCACGCATCATGCTCACAGTGTACTCACCTGTTGGTCCATAAAGTAAAGGGTACTGGGGTAGGACCCCATCCACCAGTCTCTCCAACTCTTCCGAAGTGAAGGTTGGGGCCCTTTCCCCAGACACTCGAGCCATGGTCACTTTCAGACACAGGTCACAGCAGCACCGGCAGTGTAGGTCCTCTCCTGTTGAAGGTCAGGTAGCAAGTGAGTGAACAGATAGAAAATGGAAGTCATGTCCGCAGCGGTACGTACCGTCACCGCGGCGTACATCGCCATTGGCTCCTGGAACCCAGAGGCCCCAATGATAACCAATGTGGTGTTGCACGGCGGTCGTCGACTGCTGACCGCAACGGAGCACAATGCCAGCAGAATTACTTCATTTCCACTTGTCCCTCCTCATGGGTCAGGCAAGTCGCCATTTCATCGGGGCACAGGCCATGGCACCTAACTGCGTCACAGCAGACATAGGCACATCAACTGACTTATAAGTTCACATACTGTTTCTGTAAAAGACAAATTGTATATTAATCTGAGTACATGTTTGAATATGACATTCTGCTCACCGTTTTTCACTCTAGCGTTCAACCACTGAGGATGATTAGGAGATGGAGACATCCCCCGTGTACAGACCCCTGGTGGACCTGGCGACAATGGAGGACAGGCACATTATCCTAACCTACAGACTTGATAGGGCTACAATCCAAGAGCTGTGTGCCCAATTGGAGCCAGACCTGAATTCAGCTATCCGCCAGCTGAGAGGTATCCCCCCTCTAGTGCAGGTCCTGTCAGTGCTCCATTTCTTGGCAAGTGGTTCCTTCCGAGCGACTGTGGCCATGGCATCAGGGATGTCACAGCCTATGTTCTCAAACGTGCTGACCAGAGTGTTGTCTGCCCTGCTGAAACACATGCGCAGCTACATCGTATTCCCCCAGGTGGAGGATTTGGCCACAGTGAAGGCTGACTTCTATGCACTGGGACATATCCCCAACATCATTGGTGCTATTGATGGTACACATATTGCCTTTGTCCCGGGCTACCCCGTAGAAATGAACAGGTGTTCAGAAATCGAAAGAGCTTTCACTCTCTGAATGTGCAGATAGTGTGTTTGGTGTACCAGTACATCTCCCATGTCAATGCAAAGTATCCTGGCTCTTTGCCTGATGCCTTAATCTTGAGGAATAGCAGCATCCCATATGTGATGGCTCAACTCCAGAGACACCGGGTATGGCTAATAGGTGAGCCCATGGTCCCCACCCATTTGATGTAGGTATATGGGTGTGGGGTTGTCCCTAAGGGTGAGTGTGTGGCTAACAGGTATCCCTCTATATTTACAAGTGACTCTGGTTACCCCAACCTCTCATGGCTACTGACCACAGTGAGGAATGCCAGGACAAGTGCAGAGGAACGTTACAATGAGGCACATGGGCGAACAAGGAGGATCATTGAGCGCACCTTTGGCCTCCTGAAGGACAGATTCCGGTGCCTCCATCTTACAGGTAGATCTCTGTACTACTCACCCAAGAAGGTGTGCCAGATCATCGCTGCATGTTGCATGTTGCACAACGTGGCCTTGAGACTCCAGGTGCCTTTTCTGCAGGAGGTTGAGCCTGGGAATGGTTGTGTGGCAGCGGTGGAGCCCGTGGACAGTGATGAAGACGAGGCAGAGGAAGAGGATGTGGACAACAGGACTACAGTAATCCAACAGTACTTCCAGTTACGCACAGGTAAGACACTGTAACATCACCTTCCATTGCAGTTTTGCATTGGACATTGTACATGGCAGCCTGATTTCCCTATTTCTATGGCCACTTACTGTACCCTTTGGCATCTCTATTTCCAGATATCTGTGCCCCACTCTGGCTCCTGGTGTGTTTACTGCTGCCCACTACAGGACATACCTATGAAAATATAACTGTACATTTGAATTGCAATGTTTACAGCTTGTTTAAGTAATATATATATTTCAATCAATTGACAGACTCCATACTTGTATTTGTTCCAAGGGTGTTTATTTCTGTGATAATATGTGTAGGCGTATTGCAATGGGCTGGGTTGATGGTGGAGAAATGTCCAGGATAGAGTCCAGTCTATTGGTATCACAGGTGCATTGTCCAAGGGGGGATTGGAAGTGGAGCAATGTCAGTTCAAGGTGGACAGGGTGACAGAGTGGGACACAAGGATGACAATCAGGTGAGTCCTATTTCCTGGCAGAGGTCTTGGCAATGCTCTCTGACTTCTGCCTGGATCACAGGGACCTTTTGCGTGGTGGTTCTCCTTCTGCAGGGGCTGGGGTGCTGGTGGCCTGTTGTTCCAGTGGCGGTGCCTCCTGTCCACTAGCGTCGGCGGAGGTGGTGGCTAGTGTCAGGGGCCCGTTGGTGTGCCACTGCCTCCCTTGTGGTGTTGGCCATGTTTTCTAGCACCCCTGCAATGGTTACCAGGGTGGTGTGGATGTCTTTCAGGTCCTTCCTGATCCCCAGGTACTGTCCCTCCTACAGCCGCTGGGTATCCTGCAACTTGGCCAGTATCTTGCCCATAGTCTCCTGGGAATGGTGGTATGCTCCCAAGATGTTTGTGAGTGCCTCGTGGAGAGTCGGTTCCCTGGGCCTGTCCTACCCCAGTCGCACAGCAGTCCTCCCAGATTCCCTATTGTGCTGTGCCTCTGTCCCCTGAACCATATGCCCACTGCCACTGACACCAGGTCCCTGATTTTCCTGTGTTTGTGGGGTTGCCTGGGGTCACTGTAGTGGTGGACACACTGCTGATTGACGTGTCCTGGGGACAGAGGGATGGGCCCGCTGGGTGGGTGCTGTGCTGGTGTTTCCTGAGGGGGAGGCTCTGTGGTGGTTTGGGACTGTGGCTGGGTCACTGACTGTCCAGAGGTCCCTGATGGGCCAGGTTGGTCACGTCATCCTGATCCAGGCGTTTCAGAGCTGCTGTCATCACTGTGGGCCTCTTCTGGGAGGGACGGGACTGGATGTTGCTGGCACCTCTTCTCCTGTGACGTTGTATGGGGGTCCTGTGGGTATGTAAATGCAGTGTTATTGTTTCTGCGTGTGACATCTTGTGCATGGGTATGTTTCCCTCTATGGTTGTTATTACCAAGGCAGCTTTGGCTTGTGTGAGTTGTGATTTGGTTGGCTGAGTGATTGTCACTAGTGTGCATGCTGTGGTGATGGGTGTCCATGCAGGTCTGTGATGGGGGTCCATGCATTGGTGTTGTATGCAGGGCTTGGTATTGTGATGGGTGGGTTGTGATGGTGGGGTATATGTGAGGTGGTGGAGTGATGGGGGTGAGTGTAGGGGTAGGAGTTTGTGATGGCATGCAAGTAGAGGGGGATAAAGTAGAAAAGATGTGACTTACCAAAGTCCAGTCCTCCTGCTACTCCTGCCAGGCCCTCAGGATGCATGATCGCCAAGACTTGCTCCTCCCATGTTGTTCGTTGTGGGGGAGGAGGTGGGGGTCCACCGCCAGTCCTCTGTACAGCTATCTGGTGTCTTGCAACCACTGAACGCATCTTCCCCCATAGATCGTTCCACCTTTTCCTGAAGTCATCCCTTGTTCTGGGGTGCTGTCCCACGGCGTTGACCCTTTCCACGACTCTCCACCATAGCTCCATCTTCCTAGCAATGAACGTCTGCTGCACCTGTGATCCGAATAGCTGTGGCTCTAACCGGATGATTTCCTCCACCATGACCCTTAGCTCTTCCTCAGAGAATCTGGGGTGTTGTTGTGGTGCCATGGGTGTAGTGTGAGTGGTGTGTGTGAGTGTGTGTGGGGTGATGTGTTGGGGTGTGTGCTGTAAGGTGCGTGCATGGTTTATGAGTGATGGTGTTTTGTGGATCAAATTCAGTGGGTGCTCCTAGCTTGTCTCTCTCTCAGTTGTCAAATTCTTTGGGTCATAAAGGGTTGTGGGTGGGTGTCAGGTGTGTGTTATTCATATTGTCCAATGTGGTGTTGTTTTGTTAGTGTGTGTGTATTTTGAGTGCGGAGGCCTTTACCGCCAATGGTTTACCGCAGTTGAATGACCGCCGCGGTGATTCGTGGGTCATGATGCTGTGGGCGTATTTCTGTTGGCGTAACGGTGTGGGTTTTGCTACCACCAGTTTATCACTGACCTTTGGGCTGGCTGACTTGTGTGTGTGTCTGTATAGTGGCGGATTTCTATGTGTGGGTCATAATACCCGTAGCGGTATACAGCCACGGTCACGGTATGTTGGCGGCAGTCTGCATGGCGGTAAGCAGCACTTACCGCCAATGTCATCATGAGGGCCTAAGTGTACTTTTGCCTGCATTTCTGTCTGTTACATTATGAATTTTGCCAAGGCAACTTCTGCGTTGTACTCAGTCTTCTGGAGCCCTTATCCAACATCCATTGGTGTGATGTTCACCAATGGGTGCACATCCCTTTGATCCTTCAGTAATATTGCATGTGTGGTTTTGATTTCCTTCCTTTTGGATTGACTAGCAGCAGTTTGGTGTCAATGGAACAATGTGTAGATGCCTTCTCTTTAAATGGAATATTGTGAAGATAAAATATCACGGTGGAAATTGTCAGAGACTCAGGTATACATGTGAACAGGACTTCTGTCACAAATGTCTCTCAGGTTTGTTTTTTGCATTTACAATATTCGTAAGCACCAGCCTGAGGCATTTGGTGTTTGCTGTGCATAATGTGGACCCGTACTCTTCTGTCCCTTTGTTGATTTTTGTGAACTGCGTTATGCCTGTCATTTGAAACATTACCATATTTACTTCCTGATTCAATCAGGCATTTTCTGTTTGTTTTACCTCAGCTGTGTTAGCTACAATGGTATCAATTATTGCTCTCATTGCCGCAGTGTTATTGAATTGGGTGAGAGGTACGTAGCTGTAAATTGCCATGGGAGTTTTCCCAAGTGAAACCTTCCATCCTATGCCTTATACATACCATAAAATGTAAACACTACTGTCACCTAATAAACCCCAAGGCTTGGCCTTTAGGAGGCAGTTTCACTTGCAGTGTGTCTTTCACTCCTGCTAATGGCTGGCTGGTACCGGGTTGGTGTGTGTGCAGTAAAGGAGATACTCTCACTTCAATAATAACTGTACTCTAAAGGACTAATTCACAAACCTCCTACTGCAAAAGGTATGATTTGTAAACAATAGGAATAATGATAATAATAATAATAAGAAGAAGAATAAATGCACAGGCCCAAAGATTTTCTTAGGAGCCAAACTTCCAAAAGCCAATGTTGTTGAGTAACCAAGGCTTCCTAGTACTGATTCCAGCTCATGCCCTTTTTTTCACCACCCTACACTTACTAACTTGTTATCGCACTTTTGCAGATTACTATTATGTCTAACCTTGCCAAAGACCTAATTACCAGAAGTATATTAAAAAAAAGCATATAGGATCTCAGTACAGAAAGCTATGCCTGGCCGATAGGCCCTTACAAGGGCGAAACAGGTCTGGGTTGCTTGTATTCGGTTTCAGGGAGGACCTGGCCTGGCACTTTGGGCTGGACTGCTCCCACTGGAAAAGGTTTAAGACTGATTTGCATATGGCTGGGTCCAAATTGAGGTGGCATGCTGAGCAGAAAAAGTATGGACTGGGATGTGTCCTGAGTAACTACAAGTAGCTGAGATTAATTCAGTCATTCTGTCCATCACTTTTTAGTATGTTTCTGTGAGAAAGTGCAGCAATGCTGTAACTCAAAGTGAACTCAGTCAGTGGCTGAAGTGGGCTAACACACTGCCACATGGTGGATTAGGCAGAGTGTGAATGACACAGCTAATAGATGAAGTCTTGCCAAAAACCCATATGTGTATCTATGTTATACATATAACTCTAGAAAGAAAGCAAAGGTCTTGGCTACACTAGACCTAAAAAAGGCAATTGGTTTGCTGTTGGCTGCCAGCCTCATGCCTTTGCAAATGCTTTTTTTGTAATATTTTTTAAAAGGTTCTTACAAACATACAATGATGCTTGCACAGACAGAGAGGTTTAGAAAGACAGGAGGCTTGCACAAACAGACAGGCTTGCACATACAAAGAAAGGCTTGGACAGGTATAAAGGTTTGCACAGACAGACAGGCAGACAGACAGTGGCATCAACAGGCAAGCTTGCACAGGCAGGCAGACAGACCGAGGCTTGAATAGACAACAGATTTGCACGGACAGAGAGAGAGGGGCTTGCATAGGCAGACAGAGAGGCTTGCACAGACAGACAGGCAGAGGTGTGCAGAGACAGGCAGAAATGCAAATATAGATATAGTTGCAAAGATAGCTCAACATATATGGTTGCAAAGGCAGAAGGACAGACAGAGATTCAATGGTAGATGGACAGACAGACAGAGTTGCAGACAGAGTTGGATAGATAGATAGATAGATAGATAGATAGATAGATAGATAGATAGATAGATAGATAGATAGATAGATAGATAGATAGATAGATAGATAGATAGAGAGATAGATAGAGAGATAGAGAGATAGACAGATAGATAGGGCACAATTAACATTTGTAATATAATATTTAAATGCCTATATAAGCAGGACATACAAGAGCAGTGAAAGCATTCTAGAGAGCCATCCAAGAAGGACATACAGACTATATTGGTTTGCAAATATAAAAAACATACAAGAGCACTGAAAGCAAACTAGAAAGCTATACAAACTGGACATATGGATTAAATTGATTTCCAAATATAACTGTAGTACTCAATTAAAATACATACCAGAATAACATACAAGTGCAGTTAGGCATGTATTTCATTGCACTCATACAAAAAAATGGCAACTTCATCAAAATAGTTTCACATGAAAATTGCATGCTGAAAAATAGAAGCAGTCAGAAAAGGAAACAAAACAAAGGCTACTCTAAAAGGAATTCACACAACCACTAGCAGGAAATAGGAACTGATAAAGGTGGAGTGTGGCCTGTGCTCCACATAGAAGAGCTGATAGAAAGTGTCTTGCTATTATATCAGACTCTAAACACAAAGTCAATACAGAGAAAGGAAGTAAAAACAAAAACACTGGCACTGAAGAGAATTACCTAGTCTGTGGATGCGTACCTTGTGAAAGAGAAACATGCAGTCACTCAAAGTGAAGTTACCAAATGGCTGGAGTTGGCTGATCCATTGTTTCATGCTATATGTTGTAGTGGGCGGAAGAAAATTGCGAATGACATACCAACAGCATCAACTGATGAGGACAGCTGGTTGAAATCCCCTTTAAATAAGTATATTATACACATTTTTTTTTTTTTTAAATAACGTTCTTGGCTAATGCTAGACTTCCAAAATATGGGGATACTGCAAACATTTAAAGCAGATTTCCAGATTCAGAATTTACACACATAGTTGTACGGCATTAAAGTACGCTTCATGTTTTTCATGACCCCATTGTCTGTAATGCGTAGGCGTGTGAAATTTCAGCATAGTGTATATTCTTTACTGGTATTTGAATGTGTATGAGAAGCAGAGGGTACTTTACCAGAATATTGTGTTTTAAATATTTTCCCACTAAAATATCATAGCCGGAATATCAGCTACCACAATATTTTGATGGTAAGTATAAATCGGTCAGCATAGATGTATTCTTCTTAGTTCCCTGCGTATTTACTTTGACAATGTATATATTTGCTGATACATTTAGAGGTTTCTGCTTTTAACATATGCTAAACTTTTTTGTATCTCTGGCCCCTAATTTCCAAATAATTTGAGTATTACCTTCATAATTCATAAAGACATATCTAAAACAACAAATGAGATTAGCCTGAGGGAGCATATGTACAGTAAAGAAGCGAGAGGACAGGGCCAACCCATGTGCTAAACTGCAGGTGACCTTGAGACACTCAAAAAAAGGTGGAAGAAACAAGGGTCCTTATTTGTATGAGGATGAAAATCACACCAACCTCTGGATAAAGTACACAATTGGAATAAGAATTCACTGGTTGGCTCTCCTCCACCATAGAGATCGTACAATGGAAGAAATATCAGTGGTGATTTTCCCTCTGTGATTAACATTGCAGAAACAAAACGATTTTCCGTAACTGACTGAACCTAGATTCAGGGCACATGTGACCGAGCTGACAAAAAGATGCAACCCATTGAAGGCTGTGCTGTAGAACTGTACCTTTGGTAGCCAATAGGACAGCATGAAGGATTTTCTGTGCAAAGAAAGTAAAGGATAAACTGTTTTGTTAAACACAAGCTTGTGGTGTGTAATGGTGCCCAAAGCTTTTAAACTGTAAATGCACAATTTCTGAGATCTCATGGGGTTCAAGGTTCTAAAAAGTTGAAAATAAAGTGATATCAAAGCTAAGAAGATACCCTTCTCATCTCCCTCACTTCATGGTAACGTGAGCATTGATTAAATATTTTGTAAGCCGACTGCAGTTTACAGCTATGCCTTGTTAGTGTGTCAGACCTTATTATAAGGGATACGCGAACAGGCCAATGGACTTTTTGACTGAGCTTCGAGTTTTTCCCACCATGAACCCCATGCCAATACAAATCAATAGCGGTAACAAACAATGACATCAATAATCAATAGGAGTCAGTAACTTACACACACCATGACCTTGTGGCCATGAATAACCACACCTTTATGGAAAAGTTAGAATGTTTATTTCCTTAAATTAACAATGCTAATGTCACGTAACTTAGTCTTAAAATCAAATGATAAACACACAGAAACATCACTGGCTGACCAAAGCGGCGAAAGAATCGCAATCTAATCAAAGCTTGAGCTACTACACATTCTAACATTACAGTACAAATTAATAGCAAACAATATAACATACATTTAAGATTCAGCAAAGAAAATACATCAACTGTTATTGCATATCGCGAGCATACTCAGTGAGAACCCTAACTAACATCAGATTAGAATAGCATGCTTGGACTTCATGCAAAAGAATTTAGTCAACACAAATTTGGAAAAACATCTAGCTATGGCTCTGTCAAAATAGCCGTTGGTACCTAGAAACAAGTGCAAATAGAGATAGCAATCAATAACATGGTATACCTGTCCTCAATATGGTTCAGCAAGCGTTGACAGTCTTCGTCAATAGGACATCAGACTGGTCAGCAAGGCATCAGGTTCGTCATGAAAGTTCAGAAAAGGCAAAGTCTTTAAGCAATAAAGTTAAGCTCGTGTCTTCTCAGGAAAATGGGCAAAAATGGTCTGTCGCCTCTCAGTGCAGTCTGGCTAAGTTAGATTTCCTAAAACTACTTCCCATGTCCCTATTGGTTGAAGAATCGCATGTTTGCATTTAGTCCAATGAAAATAAAACCCTAAATCTACACCTCTATTAGTACATGGTTCACATGTCGATGGTTGGCTCCTTTTCTTCCGTTCTCGTCACTTGGCTTGTCAGGTATCAATATTGTTGCATTTAAACTCCAGTCAGTGCGTCCATTGTCTTCTCCTGGGAAGGTCAGTCTCACCCACATTGCATTAAATGTTGTTTCACCAGCAAGTACATCATCTCCTAGCAAGCAGTTCTCATGAGAAAGACTTTTAGTTACGTGCACTTGGTCAGCACAGTGGAAAATCACAATTTAATTCTTTAGACAGCCATTTTATAAGTAGATTTAGAAATTCAGCTTGACATGAGGCCGTGCAACTAGGCCAAGACCTCGCTAAGATAAGGCCTACGATTAATAAAGCTAATACATAATGTATAACCCTTAATATGACATATTACTACATTAATCAAACACATGCTCATCAATTCATATTATTAAGCTATTGATAAGCACACTTTGTGAGCATTGGCGGCCACTCTGGTGGGTGCACCTTCAAATGCGTGCATTATTTTTCTCTAAGTCAATACATTTTCTACGCAAATTCAATACTCAGAATACATGAATAATCATTACTTAACTCAGTGTTAACAATCCGTCTTCTGATGACTAAATGTGTCATCACACTAAATCTTCCCACACAAATTGTCTGCTTCAGCTCAAATTCTGTCTTCTCTATCCCTTCAAATCTTTGTCTATTTTTCAAATTTCGCCTAAACAAATTTTCCCTTTTCATTAAATACCTCCTCTGATTATTTTTTGATTTCTTCAATTTGATCCTTTTACACAATTTACATATTCCCCATGCTCCAATTATTTAAATCACAATTATTAATATTCCTTGTATTATTTTCAATAGTATCACTTTCCCAATGTTGCTGAGCGAATTTCCCACTGAAGCAAATCCTTTGCCAACTTTCTCCCAAACACTTGGTTCTATCAATTCTTTCAAATCAACACTTTCATTAGTCAGATTAGTACGTATGCTTCTAATTTCTTTAATATTATTATCAATAAATGAGCAGCAATGGTTAGAATTAAGTATTTTACAAACTCCGCCATTGTTTGCTAAAAGAATGTCTAACGCAAGGCGGTTCTGAAGAGTCATAGCTCTTTCCGCTGCTAATTCTGTATCTATCAGGTTCATGGCTCCTGAAAAGTTTGTCAGCATGTTATCCACAATAGTAGATAACTTTTGAATCTTTATCGCATTCAGAACAACTCCTCCTGAAGGAATATTTGCTCCAAATATATCTCCCACTATACCAGAAGGAGACTTTCTCCTTTGTCTAATGTGATGTAATTCAGCCACTTTTGGAAAACCTTTGGGAAAACTATCTCCAAATAGCAAGTACCATACCATCCTCTTGGAAGATACTAATAAGCATCAAGACCACAAATGTAATATATGCCAGGAATCACTGGATCCTGTCCATTCAGCATAAATGTCCATTGACTCTGAAACAAAAACACGTCTACATTCACTCATTGTTTTTATAGTATTATAAGTATAATCATTTCTATATGTCCTTTTCTTTAAACCCTTTTCTAACTTCTCCTTCAATGCCGTTTCTCCTGTCATCTGTGTGATCTAAAAAGCCCTTTTCTAAAGGTGTAAGCAAGCATGTCAGGTTGTTCCTGTGCACATAAGTTGTGCCAAAAGTTAATGTAGGCTCAAAGAAACCTCTCACTAAAGGTCATTGTCCTTAGCTGTTCTACTCAGGTATCGAAAACACCACGTAATGGTTGGAGTAGAAATACTGAATGTACTCCTGTTAATAAAATCTTGTTAATAACAGACCACAACTTATCCCATAAGTAGGGAGCAAACTATGATAGGTAACTCCTTCTTTGACTGATGAAGTAATTTGCGTACACACAAAACAATTATTCACATCCATCGTCTCAACATACTCACTCAATAAATGATAGATGACATTAGAATAAAGTTTCCCTTGAGCATTACCTACGTGCAGATACTTCACATCTAACCTAAACTTCTCTATTGCTGTTAATGCAGTAGTTGTCTCTAAAGCTGAAGTATGGTTGGTTTTACTCTTGTCCAGAACAGTCAAACCCACAATCAGTATCACAAACAATATCACACATACAATTGCCAAACCAATACTCATGTATTCACAGCTCCTGTTTTTCCTATCCTGCTGGCTAACGTTACTTATGATCTGTAAAGAATCAGAAAGCAGAAAAGAAACTATTTAGAAACTATGCAGCAAAAATCAAAAACAAAATCTTCAATCTTCTTTCAGCAGTTATTTACAGCTTTTCAGCCCCACTTCTAGGATCCTTTGTCAAAAATTGGCTTAACAGCTTGTCAGATCAGGTTTATCTTGTCAAAATCAGGTTTCAAAAGTCTTTTCCGGTTACATTCAACAGTCTCTTTTTCTTTGTACTTTTTCGCAATTTGTTTCAACAGTTCAGTTCATTAGCTTCCTTCAAGTACCAAAATATTGACCTGGAATGTCTCGATCAAAACTAAAAGACAAAAACTCTTTCTGCCATTCACTTGTTGCTGCATATGCCTATTCAGGACCTGTGTACCTTCGACTTGCTATTCTCTTTCTTTTCAACTTTCGATCTCCATTCAATTCTCCTTCACTCAGGTCTTCTCCCCTTGTTGTACCTACTTCTTCCTCAATTTTTGTCACAAGAACTGCTTTCTTTCTCTTTGCCTGTGACTCCGGCCACTTATCGCCTTTCAGTGGACCTTTGGTCAATGCTCTTTTCAATGTTGAACTTGAAACTTCTTCTTGCTCTGCAGGATTTTCTCTTGACATGCCTGCAACTGGTTCAGGAAGAGTTATATCACATTGACTTTGATCCGCCTCAACTCCTTCCCCCTGGGGTCTGGCAATTGGTCTGTTTGTCTCTCACAATCATCCACTTCTGGGAGAGCCCTCCTCTGACTAGAATGTCCTGCTGTCTCAATAGAGATTCGCTCATTGTCAACCTCCTGGAGGACTTCTCCTTCATCTCTAACAGGAGTGAGTGAACCGTCCTCAACGTGCTCAGATCCGGTCTCAGTTCCTCTTTCTTCTCCTTCCGGCTCTGAGGCTTGCCTGGTCGTTGTTGGTAATCTCAACAACTCTTCTTCATTCTCCAAAGGACATGCCACTTTTTTTGTGTGGCTGGCGTGTATCCAGTTCGGAACTCTAGCACACTTCACAGCTGTGGTAGTAACCAGAACTACCTGGAACAGGCCTTTTCACCAAGGCTCCAAACACGTTTTCTGGACCACCACCCAGTCACCCGCTCTCAGGGTATGTCCTTGATCTTGGATCAGTGGCAGTGTGGTGGCTTCCACCTGCTGAGAGAAAGAGCAAACCACATCAGCCAGACGTTTACAGTAGTCCAACACAATATCATCTGTTATGTTCACAAGGGCATTTGCGGGGACCGCTGTCAACCTCATTGTTCTGCCCATGAGGATTTCGTGCTGTGACAATCCTGTCTTCCTGTCCGGTGTGTTTCTCATTGTCATCAGAACTAAAGGCAGTGTGTCAGCCCATTTCAGATTCGTGGGCGCACACATTTTCATGAATCTTGATTTCAAGGTACCATTCATCTGCTCCACTAGCCCTGATGCTTCAGGGCAGTAACTACAATGCAACTTCTGCTCAATGTTCAATGCTGCACATAGCAATTTAATTACTACTGTTGAAGTGACTTCCCTATCTGATTCTAAAGAGATTGGAAACCCAAAACGTAGTATCAGTTCCCTAACTAGTAGTTTCGCTACTGTGAGGCTGTCATTTCTTTGTGTAGGGTATGCTTCAATCCAATGACTAAAGATGCAGGGAATCACCAACACATATCTCAAACCTCCACACACAAGCATCTACAAAAAAACATTTGCATTCTACTGAATGGACCTCCTGCTCTTCCAATGTGGCCCAAATTGACCACTGTCCCTTTTCCCTCGTTCATTTGCTGGCAAATGATGCAACAATGGCAAACTGCTTCAGCAACTTATCTAAACCTTGGGTTGAACCAATTATGCTTAAAAAGACGAATCATTGCATCCCTCCCAACATGTGCCTGACCATGATAAAACCTAGCCATTTCAGACAACAGGCTATTTGGCAGAACCAACTGACCCTCTTCTGAAACCCACAATTCATCTTGTTACTGTACACATTTCATTTTGCTCCATATTCATTTTTTCTCCCTGTCAACATTACTCTGCAGTATTCTCAATTCTTCCAATGTATCTATTACATGTAATGCAAAACTTGGACACGTTTCATATTCTTCGGGTAACAGTTCCCACTTACCTTTGAACGATATACAGTTTAATGCACAAAACCTTGTGACTTGATCCGCATATCCATTTCCCATTGATACAAAATCTTGAGATTTCAAATGTGCACTGCATTTCACCACGGCAATCTTTTCCAGCATATGGATAGCATACAACAATTCTTTAATTCTCTCACCATTTCTCACTGGTGAACCAGAAGAGGTCATGAAACCTCTGTGACCACAACTGGCCAAAGTCATTGACTATTCCAAATCCATATTGGCTATCCATTTAGATGGTAACTTTGAGCTGAGCAGAAACATGGCACGTTCTAGTAAGGGCTACCAGTTCCACTTTTTGGGCAGAGTATATTCCTCAAAGCCAGGACACTTCCAGTATACCTGAAATTGTGCACACAGCATTTCCTGCTCTCAGCACTCCTGTATTGTCCCTTAAACAGGAACCATCAACAAAGATAATTTGGTCACTTTCTTCCAATCAGGTGTCTCTAATGTCAGGTCTCGGTTTTGTGCACAAATCAGTTACTAAAAGACAGTCATGCTAAAAGTCTTCCAATTTCAACATTTTCATTGGGAAGTAAAGTTGCCGGGTTAAGCACTGTACATCTTTTCAATTACACATTTGGTGACCCTAGAATACTCGTCTCATATCAATCTGGCACCTGTTAGGTACTGGGTTTTCGTTTTTGTAAGTAGGATCTCAATAGAGTGAGGGGCCATGATAGTTAAGGGGTGTGTACCATCACAATGCCTTCACACTGTGTGAGGCTATGTCCAACCGCTGCAACTGCACGCAGACAGCCTGGTAAAGCTGCTGCAACTGGGTCCAAAGTAGCTGAAAAATATGCTACTGGGCGGTTTAAACCTACATGGACCTGCATCAAGACAGACAAAGAACATGTATCATGTTCATGACAAAACAATGTGAAAGACTTTGTGTAGTCAGGCATACCCAAAGCAGGAGCTTTGCTCAGACTCTCTATCAAATCAGAAAACACTTTCATGCAAGCCTGATCTAACACTAGGTGATCAGTGACTTCTTTGTGAGTCAGCTTCTGTAAGGGCTTGGAAATGACAAAAAAATTGAGAATCCATTGGTGACAGTAGCCTACCATCCCTAAAAACATCCTGACATCTCTCTGTGTTGTTGGGGGACTCATCTGCAATATGGTTGTGGCCCTTTCGCTGGATATTTTCCTTGATCTCTTCTCAATCTGGTGACCCAAATATTTCACCTCTTTCTGGCAGTATTGCAATTTAAGCGGTGACACTTTGTGACCATTCTTTCCCAAATGGTTCAGTAAGGCAATCGTGTCATACTTGCATTCTTCCTTCGTTTTGGATACAATCAGCAAATTGTCAATGTACTGTACCAATGTAGATTGGAAAGGCAATTCCAACTACTCCAAATTCTTTTTCAAGGTCTGATTGAATATGGAAGGTGACTCAGAAAACCCTTGAGTAATTGTATGCCAACAGTAAACACAATCCAACAATTTGAAACAAAAGAGAAATTGGATAGCCTCACGAAGAGACACTGAAAAGAAGGCTTGTGACAAGTCTATGACAGTGAACCATTTAGCATCACATGGAATCTGAAACATTATCACAGCTGGATTTGACACCACGGGGCAACATTTGATCACAATGTCATTTATTTTTCTCAAATCCTGGACAACTCGAACTTTCCCAAAGGGCTTTTTCAGTACCATTATCGGTGAATTATATGGTCTGCTCAAAACTTCCTTCAAGACCTAGTGATCCACAAATTATACAATTATTTGAGCAACCTTTATAAGGATATCCTGTGGCATGTGATACTGGGGAATCTGAGGAAAAAATGCATTCGGCTTTACAGGAACCTTAATTAGCTCCACTCCCTTTATCAGGCCAATCTCTTTCCTTATCAGATCCCACACTTTTTCTTCAACTGTTCCCTGTAAATCCTGAGGAAGCTCCTTCACTGTGAACACTGAAAAGAAATCACTCAGGAGGTACTCCTCATTTATTGTCTCACACTCGGTCTCTGCAGCTGGGTCATCCTCATCATCACTATTTGTCTGTATCTCCATTCCATCATTTGAACAAGTAATCGAGCACCTGGTTTTACACAGCAAGTCTCTTCCCAGTAAGGACACCAGACTAGAATCACAGACTACAAATTTGTGCAATCCTTGAAAGTTGCCAGTCTTAACCTCAACTGGTTCTGTAGTGTGGTTGGTCAAATACTGATTCGCTACTCCTACAATGCGGACTGTCTTTCCTGATAGGGGCAAATTTGGAACTTCTGCAGTTCGCACTGTAGAGTGTGTAGCTCATGTGTCAACCAGAAATGAAACTCTGTGGCCCATGACTTCTCCCTTCACATAGGGACCTTTCTGATCTACTTCTAAGCAAGCTGCAAGCACACATTCCTCTTTATCTGAACTCTCTCTCACCCAAACATCGTTTATTCCATTCTCACTGTGTAACGGGAATGGGTGTGCTGTGTTATTACTTTGGTTAGACCTCTGACCTGTTGAGGAAGCATCACCTGCTGTTATTATATTGGGGCTTAGGGTATTTGGATTTGCTGTCTAGGTACCATTTGATCCTGTGGTTGCATTGGCTGCAGCTGCGTCATTTGTACACGCCACGTGCACCTGCTGCATGGGTTGGAAATTCTGCATCTGATTCACATTATTCTGAAAGTTTGGATTACGACTTCTCATTCTTGGCCCTCTCATGTTTTTGAACGAATTGATGTTACCTGTTTGCTGAATGACACCTTCCTACACCATCATCGGACACTCCCGCATCCAAAGTCCGGCCGCTCTGCAAGTGTGACGAGGCAACAATCTCTTCATTCCCTGCACATCATTCCGAACCATTAAAGCACCCAACTTGGGACCACAGTTTACGTTACCTCCGCGACCTCTACCTCTCATCTGATTTTGAAATGCCACATTTCCCTGCTGATGCTGTGATTGCTGTTGCTGTGAAAAATTCCCCTGCATGCCTGTTTGTACCGCTTTTTTCTGGCTCACCATCGCCTTTTCTTTCAGCTTTCTCTGCTTCATTTTAATCTTGTCACTACAGTACTTTGCATACTGCAACACCTCATCAATCAGCTTTGCTTGCCAGCAAATCAAATGACTCCTAATCATCTGGCTAATTTCAGGTCTCAATCCTTCCACAAATCTGAACCCAAAATGAATCATGTCTTTCGCCTTGATTGTCTGTGTACCACTGTAATGCTTGAACGTCTGCAACAAGCTCTCATAATATGCATGCATCTACTCCTTTGCTTCCTGAGCTGTCCTGTCGATTCTCTGCCAGTCAATGTTTTTTGGTGAGATTCTCGTTTTCAAAAATTAGATCACTTTATAGTAATATTTCATTACTTCAGGAGATGGCGCACCCGTAACCTGATCTCTCTCTGGTTCTTTTGTCAGCCAGTCTATACTCCTCTTGCATCCCATCCACAAATCATCTGGAACTACTATCTCTAATAGAGTGTTCAATTCCTCCCACAGGCATTTTGCAAGTTTCACGAACCTGTCTGTCTGCCTGTACTGTTCTACTGGCTTCTCTCTCAATCTAGGATAGTCATTTGTAAAGGATAGAATGTCACTTCTGCTCCAAGGGACATGAATAAAATTCCCTCCTGGAATCTTCCTCATTGGTAAAATTTTCACCAGATCCTTACTTTGCTGCACATTTGCAGTAAGCTCCACAGAATCCCTTTTTCTATTATCTCTTTTCTTCCCATCTGTCTAACGCTCCCCAAGTCAGGACGCTTTGAAGTAACTTCCTAAGAGGTGCCTTCAGTCCTGCAGATCTCATGTGCTCAAAGACTTTTGTGTCAAAATCTAATCTGTAACTCCTTTTCAAATGTTTTGTTTTCTCTATTTCTATGCCGTACTTCTCTGCCAGGTCTGCTAGCTTTTTATGAACATGACTCACTTCCCTTGTAATTTTCGGGCACAGATATCTCAACTCTGATCTGTGTAGGACTCTAATCTGTTCACACCCATAGTTCCTTCAATGAGCTCACCCACTTCCATTCCTAGTTTCGTGTAGTTCAAGTATTCCTCTCCCTTAGGAGCACTCTGTGGGGTATTCAGCTTGTCTAACCATGCGTTCAGTTGCTGGGCAGTCAAACCTTGCAACGAAATGTTGCTGGCCTGGGCATGTGGTGTCTGTTGCACAACTGTATTTGGAGTCTGCGGTGTCAGTAATTTCAGACTCTGGCTAAAATTCGACCCTATGACAGTATCCGGAGGAACTCTGAATGGACTAAAGTCCAGCCAAGATCTCGATCCGTCAAAGGTCTGTCCCATAATAGAGACTACTCGGATATTCCCATTAGGTCCTCCCCTCATTGCATTTTGACTCAGTACTCCCTGTCCACTTGCACTGCTACTCTCCTGTGCAAACAAAGGTACTATTGGACCAATGGAGACAGGTACGGATACAGCATCTGGCCTTGGTCTGACACTCAAATTCTGCAGATGCATAGTCCCCATATTCCGGCTCATCAGTACAGACAAATCTGTCTGTGTCCCTGTTAGCGGAGTGTACTTTGGCATTACTTGTAACTGCATTTGAGGCAGTAAAAGTGGATTTGGTTCTGTCTGAACCAATATCGGTATCGGGAAAACCTATCCTGATGGCACTATTAGGTTGGTGGCAGTTTCCACAATGGGTACATCAGGGTAAATTCTCGGGACATTCGACTGTGGCCCCTGAGTTTGTACTACTGGAGTAGTAGGTGCATTAAGACTGCTCTGCATTGGACTCTGTGTCAGGCTAGGATTTACCTGCACTGGACTCATTGGCACATTAACTGGTGTCAGAGCTGAAGGATTTACACTGGTGCTCAGACCACTCTCTTGTGCTGCATATGGTGGGGGTCGATTTCTCAATAACTGCAAGATAAACTCATCGTCTGACTCTTCCTTCAATATCAAAGATTTTCTAGCCTTCCCACTCTCGGAAGGGCTTCTGTTAGTCTTTCTAGTGGCTTTCCTTCCTTCTCTCTCGCTGTCCTGTGTAATCGCAGGAAACAGCTTAATCCCCTGTAAAGTCTTGGTTCTCCAAAATCTCTTGTCACTGTCCCATCTAGCCTATGCTAGTGTCTTTTCTGCTTTTCTCATCCTCCTCTCAAATTTCTGCTACTGCATAGCTACTAACTCCCAGATTTCTAACGCCTCAAACTGTGCTGGTCTCGGAGGGGGTTTCAGATCATACAGCACCCTCCTCAAATTCTATAAACTCCACAAATTAAATGTTCTGTGTACAGGAAATGCTAAACTCCCATCCTTCTCTGTCGCTTTGCACCAGTGCTTTAACCAAAGGCATGGTGCAGGACCCTTTTCTTCGATTACAATATAAGCTGGTATACTTTCTGGTGGTGCAATATCCCCTATACTCATTGTAATGTAAGTATCTCCCCTCAAAGCACTCTTTAAAGCTTTGAAAATTTTAATTTCTGCAACCTTTATTTTGTTCTAAACCAAATCAGGAAGTGACTTGTAGTCCCAGAATTCTCTTCACTCACCTTCTTCACCAATTGCAATTCACGGACTGCTTCCAATCTGTATGCCACCCTTCTCGCTAACCAACCTATCCCAGCGCAGCTCCAACGACGTCACACTCACACGCACTGCAGCTACAAAGTCTTGCGGCTTGTCCTCCCAAATTCAGATTCACACATAACTAATGCAAAATTATTGGGAGCATTAAACAAAATCAAAACCCAATCTGTCTGTTTACCACAGGTAAGGTAACACAATTGCTTCAGAAACCTTACAGATTTTTCACTGAGGGCGTTTCACTCTAACAGCTACTCCTTCTTTCTAAGTTTCCCTGATTCGCAAGCAAAATTTGACCTGCAAATTTCACTCTCAACTGATCAGTGGGTCTGTCCTGGTACACATAGGACTCACCAGATCTCAGTCAAAAACTCTTTCACACACTTTGACTCACACTCTGACTCTTCGACCACACCCGATCAACCTACAAAACCAGTCTCATACACTTTTCAATATACTCCGGAGTCTTATGCCGCGCAGGGTCCGTATACCAACAACCACATGGATAATTTTTTAGCACAAAGCGCCACACACACATATGAAGTTTGACTACTTCCCTACTCTCACACTTCGTAGTATGCACACTCCTTCTACAACTTCATTTGGAATACACAAACTCCCTAAACCCTCGCAAACATCACAATTCACCTGCAATTTGCATAAGCTGCGCAAGGGTAAAATCTACTTCATTTACACTGTCACTAGGACACTGAGAACATCCTCAAACCACCATTGGCAAGCTTTGAGATTCTGGGAAAGTCATCTTAAGTATTTAGAGGCACATTTTCTTTACACTTGGTATCATTGAATCTGAAAAATCTGAAATTTCACCAATTTCCGCAAATTACTCTGCTCTCTGTAGGAGACTAACTTTTATCCTACTACCATCTCTGGGGACCTCTGTTTTTTCTCTCTTACAATCTATGAGCCCAAATACTCTTCTACCTATTTCTGGACTGTTGTAAGGAGAAAAACCATGTACTGGGCTTTTCTGATGGGCTCTTAGGGAGACAAACCATCAATCTGCTACCATCTCTGTTAGCGCGTCAGATCGTATTAAGTAAACTTACAAGGGAGACAAGAATAGGCCGTACCTTGCTTCGAGTTTTTCCCACAATAGTAGTATCAATCGATGATATCAATAATCAATAGGAGTCAGTAATTTACACACAGTATGACCTTGTGGCCATGAATAACCACACCTTTATGTGAAAGTTAGAATGTTTATTTCCCTTTATTAACAATGCTAATGTCACGTAACTTAGTCTCAAAATGAAAGGATTAAACATACAGAAACATCACTGGCTGACCAAAGTGGTGAAAGAATCGCAATCTAATCAGACCTTGAGCCTCTACACATTCTAAGGTTACAGTACAAATTAATAGCAAGAATGACTGCTCCAACGATGTAACACATTTAAGATTCTGCAAAGAAAAGACATCAACTGTTATTGCATATTGCAAGCATATTCAGTGAGAACCCTAACATCAGATTAGAATAGCATGTTTGGACTTCATGCAAAAGAATTTAGCCAACACAAATTGGGAAAAAACATCTAGCTATGGCTCTGTCAAAATAGCAGTTGGTACCTAGAAACAAAAGGAAATAGACATAGCAATCAATAACATGGTATACCTGTCCTCAATATGGTTCAGCAAGCTGTGTCACTCTTCATCAATAGGACATCAGTCTGGTCAGCAAGGCATCAGGTTCGGCATCAAAGTTCAGAAAAGGCAAAGTCTTTAAGCAATAAAGTTAAGCACATCTCTTCTCAGGAAAATGGGCAAAAATGGGCTGTCTCCTCTCAGTGCAGTCTGGCTAAGTTACATTTCCTAAAACTACTTCCCATGTCCTTATTGGTTGAAGAATTGCATGTTTGCATTTAGTCCAATGAAAATAAAACCCTAAATCTACACCTCTCTTAGTACATGGTTCACATGTCGATGATTGGCTCTTTTTCTTCCATCCTCGTAGCTTGAATTGTCAGGTATCAATATTGTTGCATCTTATACTCCAGTCAGAGTGTCCATTGTCTTCTCCTGGTAAGGTCAGTCTCACCCACATTACGTTAAACATTGTTACATCAGCAAGTACATCATCTAGCAAGCAGTTCTCATGAGAAAGACTTTTAGCTAAGAACACTTGGTCAGCACAGTGGAAAATCACAATTCAATTCTTTAGACAGCCATTTTGTAAGCCGATTTAGAAATGCAGCTTGACATGAGGCCGTGCAACTAGGCCAAGACCTCGCTAAGTTAAGGCCTACGATTAATAAAGCTAACACATAATGCATAAACCTTAATATGACATATTACTACATTAATCAAACACATACTCAATTCATTTCAATAAGCTATTGATAAGTACACTTCCTGAGCAGTGGCAGCCACTCTGGTGGGTGCACCTTCAAATGCGTGCATTATTTTTCTCCTAAATTAATAAATTTTCTATGCAAATTCGACACTCAGAATACATGAGTAATCATTACTGAATTCAGCGTTAACAGTCTCGGGCACTCATTCCACCTTGAGCGGGTTATGTCAGAGAGCTACCACTCCTGCACAATTATAGATTTTACCGAGTGCAGGAAAGCACCTGTAAAACCTAATATTTCCTGCACTCAAAAGCTGCGAAAAAGGCATTTGATAGCAGTAAAAGTACCACGTGTCAGAAAATATGAAACGGAGGTAGCATAGCATGTTACATGCGTAGAGGTTAGTATTATGACGACATCGCCAATTACCTCAGAAGTTACTTCACAAACACAAGGTTCATTTGATAACAAAGACTATACATTCGAGAGAAGCACACAACACAAAAGCTTTTTATTTACGCTTTAAAACAACAAACATTATCGGCTGCTAATGCTTCCCAGCTGAAACAGGCAGCATCAATGAGCCCGTAGCGCACGGTGCAGACATTAGGGTGGATGTTTTTAGTTCTATACGTTTCGTTAATAAACAAGGAACGCAGAAATGAAATACTTGTGGGCGGCACGTAGCAAACAACAGCCAGATAAAAGAGTGCTGTGGAATGTGAACTGCAGCCAACATTATTCCACTGTGGTCCGTGTAAACGGCGGGAGACAGAGAAAACAATCTTCAAAAACACACACAACCGCCATCGCGCATTGGTTTTGTGGCAGGACTGCCAAGTCGCGTTTTTAAACCGTGTTATAGACACTGGACAGTTTAAGTTCAGAAACTCACCCCTGCCAGGCCAATGGTTGAAGAGGGGCATTCTGGGAGCTGTTCCATGTGTCCATACATGTTTGCAGTTAGCAAGTGAATATTTTCACAAGTTCTTATCTGAAAATTACTTCATGCATTCATTCATACACCCCTATATTTTATCTAATTTCACCTCAATATCTGAGTAGTATATTCACTCTTAAAAAAAGGGACATCACCACCCAAGGAGACCGCGCACTAGAGAAAAAATATCAGTGGCCCAACCCCGGCATTACGAAAAGTTCTTCTATCGACTTGACTTTTTCAAAATGTTATTAAAGGGGTTTTTGCAGGGGGTAAAGCAAATCATTAGACAAATAGGGCGCAGCCCATACAGTTAGCGCAGTGTTCAATATTACATCATAACAAGACAGGCCAATGGTGTAAATGCATAAAGGAAAACATACAAACAATGCAGGCGTCGCCATCATACATCTGAGACACAATATTATGCCCCAAGTGCACACATGTTTATATTAAGTAATGTTGCATCTTCAACTCTTTATGCATCGTCGGTATTTTACAAAGCCCCTGGTCGACCCACATTTATAGGCTTTTATTGTGGAATAAATGGGGTTTGATGTTGACCAGCTTTCCATCTGTCCTCTAATGCTCATTATGTCCTGGAAGATATGTTCTGCGGCTGTTACAATCAGTGCGGTGCGTGATCTCCCAAGGTTGTTGGTTAGGGCTGTTTAGCAGTTCGTTGTATGTTGGAAATTTTAGTGGTTGTTAGCATAATTGACCTTCGACATTCTGTGCAATACTTGACTTCCAATGAAACTATTGAAAAGTAGCTTTAGGCATGCCTTACTTGGTCGCCTTCTTCTGCCCTGCCCTTCATGTCATCCTTCTGGTTGTTCCAGTGAGTTTTTTCCTTTCTAGACTAGGCTAGGACAGCAATAATTGTTGATGGCTTATGATTTATATTGTTAGGGCACAGGAATGTTTAACAGAACCTCAAAATGGTGAGGCTGCATTGGGGCTCTCCTTGGTGAAACCCATGAAGTCACTCAAGACTAGACCACTTTATTCCCTGTGGTGTGTTTTAGTTAATCATTGGTTAAATAAGAGTTAGCTTTCTGAAGTTTTGTAGTTGCCATTATGTAGAGCGCTACATAATTGCAGGCAGATTTCAGCTGGCCCCCTTTCCTACCTTTACACACACTCCATGCCACCACTATTATAAGTGAGTGATATGTGTCTTTTTTTAGTTTACATCCCCTTCAATGGTGCAGAAAGAGGGCCCAGCAATCCCAGTAGGGATGTACCCATTGGGAAAAGATGTTTGCAGAAGCGCCACAGGCCTGGAATATTCACAGAGCTGTTTCCCCTGCTAAAAGAAGGTACACTGTTTGGGTAAATCACTGGGTGAAAATGGTAAAAACATGCAGCAATTGGTGCACAAACACCTTATTCCTAAAAAATATGTCCCCAGGAGTATTTCAACCCCACAGGAATTACCGATATCTGAATATTAGTAACACCACGAGGGACTGAAGGAGAAACCAGGACAAATTGCAATGAGCTATTGGTATCCATCATCCCTAGGCCAAGCCAGTTTAATCAATCCAGCCTGTGATCTGGAAGAAGGGACACATGATTAAAGGGCCCTAGCCAAAGGTGGAGGGCCGTCCCAACCCCCACACTCTCAGCCCAGAGATCAGAAGCCCAGCAACATCCCTGATTGTTTGGAGAGTGTTATCCATGCTTAATGTACATATTCCATGGTTATTATGGCATGCCTGACATCTGTAACAGAGATGGAGTGACTGTGGACCATTTGGGAAGATGGTGACCATGGAACACAACAAGTTGCAATTAGTAGTGATTGGTTCCCTCCAAAGGTATGAGGCAACTTAGAAATTGAGTGGCCAGTTGATTTGGGCCCACTGACACTATTCTGTAATGTAAGTGGTGCTATGCTGTATTTAAGTTCACTTTTCCACAACAAGGAGCACAGAGAAATTAACTAGATTAGTAGTACAGGAAGTGTAGCTGTCTTCACTTAAGAAGTGGGGAACATACTGAAGGCTGCTGGTTTTTGGAGAGAAGTATGAGGTAGACCGACTTGTGTGGTGAGAAACCACATTATGCAGATCAGAGCCTCTTTCAGTTGTGACTCAGGCTCTGTCAGGATTTCCACCTGCAAGGAGTTGCCAAGCCTCTTATGATGTGGATGGGCCCATCCACATCATAAGATCAGGACTTGAAAGAGTGAATATCTCGAGATCTCCATGACAATCTTATAAGTGAGCAAAATGAATAATTAAAAGGAAACTCCTGGTTAGACTGTTGCTTAGATGTTATCTGCCTGAACCCAAATCTTTCTAATCAGTAGTGTAGCACAAGTGCAGTCCTCCCGACTCCCTTGTGTGAGGCACTAAATTTTGATTCTGAGAACTAAGAATATGGGGCCAGATGTACAAACGTTTTGCGACTCGCAAATGGGTCACAGAGCTATTAGAGACAGTGCAAAAAGCGAAATGGTATGTACAACCGCCATTTGCACATCCCAAATAGCGTTGCAACCCATTACTAAATCGCTAATCTTTCCGACTGGATTTTGTGAGTCACAAATATGAAATCGCAATTTGCGACTCGCAAACCATATGTAAAAGGCAGTCGCAAATAGTCAATTTTGCACAGCCAGATTAGCACTGATTCAAAACAGGTGGTAAGCAGATTCAAAGTATAAAAGCAGACCCAGAAGGCATCAGGGTTTTCCAAAATGGCTGCACTCTATGTTAATGCATGGAGAATTCGATTCCAGGCTGCCCAGCAGAGGAGGAGGAGGCAGAGATAGGAGAAGATGTACAGGACCAGGCAGACTATATTTCAACAAACAGAGGAGGACATTTACGACAAATATAGACTGAGCAGCATAGTTATTTTAGAGCTCATAGAACTCCTCAAACCCCAGCTAGAAAGCCGTACCCTGTGCAGCTGCTCTATCCCCACACATGTGTAAGTGCTGTGCTCACTACACCTCTTGGCCTCAGGTAGCTACCGGGGGTGATAGCTGTCACTGGTGGCGTGTCCCAAAGTGCCCTGTCACGGTTCTTCAAAAGGTTCGTAGATGCCATACTTGCACACAAGTCCAAAGACATTTACCTTCCTAGGAATGAGGGAGAGATACACAACACCAAACTGAAATTCTATAGAATTGCCAACACTCTTCACATGTATTAGGGTGTGTGGATGGGACACATGTACCCATATGCCCACCTTCACATCTGGAGTATTTGTTCCTCAATAGGAAATGTACCCACTCTCTAAATATCCAGGTGGTATGTGAAGCCCACAATGTCATAACTGATATAGTGGCAAAATACCCAGTGAGCACACATGACGCATATATCTTCAGGGACAGTGGAATACAGCAGCACCTAGAACATGTGAAGTTTAATGAAGGATATTTACTAGATACTGTGTAGTAGCACACCAATGCCATGAATATGTGTCAGTGGATGCTCATGTGAAACCATGCTCACAATTCTTTCTTCGTTACGCAGGTGACAGTGAATATGCATTGAGGCCATGGATCCTTATCCCTTACCTAACACCTGCAAATCAAAATGAGAGGTGCTACAACATTGCACATCGGCGCATCAGAGCTGTGATTGAAAGGACCTTCGGCCTTCTGAAATCCCGTTTCCGATGCCTGCATAAATGTGGAGGTGGACTCCAGTATGCCTCGGAGATTGCATGCAAGATTGTGGCTACATGTGCCATCCTCCACAACATTGCAACCAAGCGTGGGCTACATCTCGCCACTGATGAGGCAGAATTCGAGGACGAGGAGCAGGAGGAGGAGGCGCTGCTACAACAGCCTGGGAATGGTAGCATTGCAATGGAGGGCAGATGGCGACATGATCACATTGCAACCCTTTACTTTGGCAGGTAAGTGACAACTGATACTGCCCTCACAAATGTCAAACACACATGGTCATGTTCTGGTTAACAACTATCCTTTATTGTCAGTATTGCATAATGTGAATAGGAATACAGTGGCATGCATCTTGATGTAGCCATCAAACGCAAATGTGGTTACATCACCCCTAATGGGCGACCCATTTGGGTGATATATATTTAGCTATATCACCCACAATTCAACTAAAGGTAGGATCCATGGTGACTAAAAACATCAGTTGTCGTTGGCACCGCTGTGATGGGCTAAGAAGTTTGAATAACAATTTGAAGACACCTGGCACATGGGTCCAGGATTCCCAATAGATATTCCGCAAATTAATCAAGAATCATGTACCAGGTAAAGTTAAAGCTGACAACCTGCCAAACAGTTCGGTAAGCCTAGTTAAGGAAGGCAGATGTGTAAAAGCAAAAGACAATTTAGTGGTTGGCCCCAGTTGAATAGCTCAGGTGTTGAGGAGGCAGTGAGAAGACCATGATGTAACAGCTACAAAGTGGATGCCACAATGAAAAACAAGGCATCATCGAGTTGCTTCAAGTGTGGCCAATACCAAGCCCCAGACAACCGTTTGTGGTGAACCTGTAGCTGCTAACCTAATATTTGCATGTTCAGTCAAAGTGTTTGTGGCCCTTGTGCAACACTCTTGGGTAAAACAGAGTGGCGTAACAAAACTTGAGGGGGCCCCCCTGCAAAGTACATGAAGAGGCCCCTGGCTTTCACACTGAACTGTGCTGAGAGGGCCCCCTGGAGCTCGGGAATCCCCCACCGTGGGGACTGTGGGAGCTATTGTTAAACCAGTGGTAAAACATAATTATGGTATGTTTAGAAAATTAATTTTCACTGTGCACTTGAGTTAATAAGAATAAAAGTCTTCTATCTTTTTCTAGGAAGAAATTGAATTAAGTGGAAAAAAGTGTGATTTTAAGCTATCTCCCTGTTGATTGAGTCTAATGTTTTATCTCATACCACCCTCCAAGAGTAAAGGGACTATTTATGGGGATAGTCACACAGTGCAGCACAGCAAGTCACTATGCTGAGCTGCACAGCATGACAGGGAAAGGGCAGGAATGCACCATAGTTAAAAGAATGTAGCTGATTCCTGCCTTTTCCTCTGCGCTGGGGCCCATTTGGCTGCCTAGCGTCAACGCAGGCACCCTTGCACAAAGGTGCAAGAGTGCCTGAGTTGTATGCAGGACTGTTTTCTTGCAGAAAGGTGCACCCTCCTTCACAAAAACAATCCTTTGAGGCATTATCTCTTTTTGTGTCTGCTGTAGAATGCAGCACACAAAGAAAGTGAAAAAACGAGGAGAAATAAAGATATTTCTCCTCGTTACTCCTCACCCGGGGAGGCGAATGTTTTTGGCACATTCCCTGGTCTTCAGTTTCTGGTCAATCTGGAAATGTGTCAAAATCCATACATGTTGTGTGGGAAAATCCATGCAACACCTATGTAAATGCCCCCCTGGCGCAAAGTAATGCAATGCAGTGATTTGCACTACGTTGCATTACTCAAGACTTATGAAGCCACTCTAGGCCACACAAGGTGACCTTGTGTGACTTTATAAATCTCACTTAAGGTGTCATAATATTTTCCAAACTTTTCAATCTTTGACCACGCTATAGATCACCCTGAAAGTCAACCCCTAGCATAGAGGAACTTCCAATTACAAGAACGTGAATAGTGTGCTGACACCCTGAGAAATCAAGGGGCATCCTGGGATGGTTAATTTCAACAGAATAAATGCGACAGTTCAACTGTCATTCAGTGAGTCTCCTGTGCTATGAAACCAAAGCCAGGCAGACAGCTAAACTAGACGTCCTGCCAGGGTGCCTGCTTGCCTGAAGGAAATTCAAATGTGCTCTACGAGTTAATCTGCATATGTAAAGGATCCTTGGGAGCCCGTACTGTCTTTAATTGACCTAATCACTCCAAACTTTGTGATGACAAAGACTTAGGGCCTGATTAAGAGTTTGGTGGTCGGACCACCAAATCGCTATGTTGGCAGTCCCAAAAAGATGGCTTTGTCGGCAGTCCTCAGACTGTCATATTGCGAGTTATACAGGCAGGATCACGACAGACAAACAAAAAAGGCAGACCGTCAGTGGCGTGGCAGCTCATGTGTAGGTGGTCCGGCCTCCAGCGCTGTCAGCACTGCAGCCAACCACTGAGCCTATTACAATGACACTGTTGCAGTGGCCATCGCCTGGCAGTGGTTAGCCGGTGGCAATCGACCACCGTGGTCCATGGTCTGCAACAGACAACTGCACATTAGATACATTCAAAAACAACACAGCTTACACACATTGCTCCAGTGGACACACCAGCAAAGCACACTATAAAACACACCCCTTTACATACAAATCAAATAAAATAAAATAAAATCAATGTTTATAAAGCACAGCTACTTACCAGTAAGGGTCTCAAGGCACTGAGGGGGTTTGTCCTCTGAGCTTCAGTTGAAGAGCCAGGTTTTAAGGTCCTTCCTGAACTGCTGCAGAGAGGGTGACTGCCTGCGGTGCAGGGGCAGGGTGTTCCAGCTGTCTGCCGTGAGGAATACGAAGGATCTTCCACCAGCAGAGGTCTTCCGTTCGCAAGGAACGATGGCTAGTGCTTGTTGAGCGGAGCAGAGAGGTCTTGTGGTGTAGTAGAAGGTGATGGGGTGGTTGAAGTAGGTGGGTCCTAGGTCATGGAGGGCCTGGTATGCATGTACGAGGAGTTAATCTTTTTCTCAATAGGAAGTCAGTGGAGGTGTATGAGGTAATTGGAGATGTGTTTGTTGCGGGGAATGTCCAGGATGAGTCTGGCAGAGGTGTTTTGGATGTGCTGTAGTTTCTTCAGGTTCTTCTGGGTGGTGCCAGCATGGAGGGCGGCAAAGTTTGTCACTGGAAGACAAAGAACCACGACCACAGTTTTTTTAATGTTTCATAGATTAGGCACCCCTTTTTTCATCATCCCATAGAACACCTTGCACACACTTTTGTCCATTCACTCCCTATTGCACTTCCCCTATTATGTAAGTCCCTATCACCCATTTTTTCCACCATGTCACGTTCCAAAATCCCTGTTCCTCCGAAGATGAGTTGAGAGCCCTGCTGGATGAAATTATAAGAGTAGAACCACAATGGTTTGGAGCCCAAGTCCAGGACACTCCTTTCAGTGGGAAAATGGAACTGTGGAACAGGATTGAGTGAATGCTGTAGGCACATCCCTGTGGACAAAGGAGGACATTAGAAAGAGGTGGAACGACCTCAGGGGCAAGGTCCATTGCCTGGTCTCCAAGCACCAGCTGGAGGCCAAGAAGACTGGTGGTGGCCCTCCCAGTATCCCATGAAGACACTTTCACGGGGTAGAGAAGGTGTTGGCCATTCTGCATCCCAAAGGCCTGACAGGAATACCTGGGGTAGTGGGGTCTGGTGAGTTACAACACAAAAATGTATTGTCATGCATACTTACAGATCACCTTTTCCCACTCTCTTGTTCATGTATTTGTCCACTATTTAATACTCAGAGTATCTGATACATAACACTGTTAATGTGTATTATTGGACCCAACATCACAGCTACCAAAGCACATCACATGTCATATGTCCAAAGGGGGCCTGTAAATCTCACAATACCAAAAACACATTCCAGGATTCATGGCTCTAAAATGTAAAATTATGCTCAAAACTAAATGCAGCCTGCATTCAAATATGTAATACGCAACAGTTGTCAAGTGTTGGGGACTGGAGCAAGTGCCCTGACTACAAATCCCAGGAGGCCCTGTGTCTGTAATTCCAACCAACAGCCCAGTGTGCACTTGCCCACATACCCCTGATTGTCAACTTTCAAATGAAGTTTATTTACCTGGCACTATATAATTTGTCTAGTGTTGGGAAGTAGAGGGACTGACCGGACTAAAAAGCCCAACAGGCCCTGTTGTTATAACTACAAACACCAGAGGTCATTTTGCCCAATTACCCCTGTGTCTGCACTCTAAATTGAAGATTACTCACCTGGGAGGATAACATTTGTACTGTGTGTGTAGTAGAGGTAGTACTCTGACTGTAAATCCCAGCAGGCTCTGTTGCTGAGACTCCAAACACCAGCCCAGTGGTCACTTGTCTAAATACCCTTGTTTGCCAACTCGCTAGTCAAGGGTACTCACCTAGGAGTATACCATTTGTCTAGTGTTGGGAAGTAGAGAGAAATACCTGCCAGCCAAGCCCAATAGTCCCTGTTGTTGTGAGCCTGTATCTATAGCAGCCTGTTGGCGGTGCTTCCTCCAAAACAGCCCTAGCGGTCGAAGGCCACCAGGGTTGTAATGACCCCCTTTATATCACTTTTACAGTGATATCTCAACATATACTTATTTCATTTTAATCATCCTGACCTGCATTTATCCAGATAAATATTATATATTTTTCTAAACACTGTGTGGTGTTTTTTGTGGTGCTACACTGTGTTGTTGTATGATTTATTGCACAAATACTTTACACATTGCCTTCTAAGTTAAGTTTGACTGCTCAGTGCCAAGCTACCAGAGGGTGGGCACAGGATTATTTGGATTGTGTTTGACTTACCCTGACTAGAGTGAGGGTCCTTGCTTGGACAGGGGGTAACCTGACTGCCAACCAAAGACCCCATTTCTAACACTGTCATACATGGAAGTGATAGAAATGTGAGTGTCATGTAGGTTCTGTATGCTCAGTCTTCCGAGATCAGAGAGTGTCAAATGTATCTATCAGTATGGGCCATACTCCAGGATGTGGGAGAGTCACTGTGGCTATGCAACCGTGGCACTGTGCCCACTCCCTGTAGATCTGCACATCCTGTCATGTGAACAATATCAGGCTCTAGTGGCAAGACTCAGTACCTGAATTCCTCAGTCCATTGACTAGATGAGGAATGGATACTGAGGTAAATCCCTGAACTAGTCCATTTGCATCATTGTCAATGTGTGTTTTTGACTCATGTCAGGTCCCTTACAACCATAACTCTGTTGTCACCTTTACATATGGTATATTTGCCCTGTACATGTGTATTGCCCACATGACAAACCCACAGTGCAACCAGTGTGTAGATTCATGGAAGGCCATGACATGTGACTCAGTAGCTTTTTTACAAAGCAGGAATTGAACAAAACAGACCTTAGTATGCTGTATGCCATCTCTGTAGATTAGATACACATGTTCAAAGGTGTGTTCTGTAGTACAGGTACATACCACAGAAACCCACCCTGAAGTGGCATGAGTTTGCACTTGTTAGGCCACATATCCACACATGCACAGGGAAGACACTTCCTGACCCACCATGCCAGCCCTTTCATTGTAAGTGTAAGTGTCAAGTCTGAACTATGGTAGTTGCCTTTAGGGACTTTTAGCATTGATTCAATGTTGCAGAGTGTGAATGTGTTTGTCCCTTTAGAAGCCACATTGATGTGTAGTGTTTCATTATGGCTCACATCACAGTACATGTTACTGGAATATGGGCTAACTGAGGCTTTGTTAGTTATTGTATGCCATGAGCAGGGTAGTGGGTTAGACTGCGGCTGACTCCAAAAGTGTGTAGTTATGTCCCTGTACTTATTGGCATGTGTGCTTTACACTTGTGTTGTGTTAAAAAAGTGCCTATATTGTGCTTGGTGTTTCTGACATGTGTGTGACACAACCATTTGAGCCAACACTTGTGTTTGTAATCGTCTGATTTGTCTCTTGCATCCATACAGGTCAACACCCATCAGAAGAAGGGGACTTTCAGAGCCATTGTCTGGAAGGTGCGGACCCTGGGGGTCCATAGCCGGTGGAGCGCCCACTGTCGGAAGAGGAGGGAGAACCTGAGACACTGGGCGTGGAAGATCACTAAGGTACAGCTGGGGCTGGTCACTCAACCTGGGCGGGGCGCACATCAGAGCCTTACCCCTTGATGGGCATTTGAGACGAGCACAGCAGCCACAAGAGGGTGGGTACAGGGCATATTCCTGCCACAGCCAAGTTGATGTGTTAGGGTCTGCCATCTCCCCCTAATGATTGGGGATGGGCCATGCGTGACACAAAAGACGAGTAACTGTTTGTGTAGGTATGGAATTTGTTGCATACTGATGTGTCTTGCCTATTAGCCCAGGGAACTAAGACTCAACCGAGTACACTGCACAAAAAAACTTACGGCTGTGTATATTGATTAATCAAGTAATATTTGTTGTTGCAGTGGGTCCAAATTCTATGCAACAGACCACTACTTCTTAGTGTTACAACCCAAAGAAAAAGATGTGATGGATAACTGTCCTAAGTCATGAGTCTGGTCAAGTGTGTAAATTGGCATTTGCCCCCCATAGGCCACTTGCCTTCAGTTCACTACTGTCTGTCATATGAAGTTGGCCGTCATACATGTGACAGAACATACATTGTGCTTTGTGCGCAGCCACAGATCAGTACTTTACCCATGTAAGTGGGGAATGTCCATTAACATGATTTATGTGCCAATATTGTTCCAACATTCTTTGTGCCTACATGTTGGCATGTGTCCCTTTCCTTTTCAGCAAAATGTGTGAACTACTGTTCCAGGCATGGTCTACCTGTGTTTATTGGATAATTTATGTACTTCCTCACACATATGTGCATGGCAACCTGTGTTTGGACTTGGACATATGTAATGGGGCTACATATCATGTGGTGCCACAGGCAGGAGTGTGTCACCATTGATTGTTCGCCCGCCGATACACTCACACATTATTGCATGTAGCATGTAATTTGGCATGTACAACTGCAGTAGCAAAGAGGGACTTGACAGGTGGGACCATGATTTTTAGCCGCAATGGGCATTCCATGTCATTGATGTGGCATAAGGTAGCAAAGTGCTCTGCACATGTGAAATGGATGTTTGTTACCTGAATGTTAGCATGCATCATGGAGTGACTTCCAGCTATGTGGGAATCATATGTGGTTGGGGTCAACCATTCATCCATGGACATCTGGGTTTGCAGGACCAAAATGGAGACAGTAATGTAGCTTCCCTTTGGGCAACATGTTGAGAGCCTTCTACAAGTACCTGAGAATCCCCGGGCCTCTCCAACATACAAAGGGCTGGTGCAATCTGAGTATGTCATTTGAAGGGGTGCCATACAGTTGAGGTGATTTCCCTGGGCCTAGCTGATTCATTGTGTTGTGGATTTTATAGCCATATCTCCCAATTTTCACATTTTGTCTACAGTGTACATTTCCATGCCAAATGTGTCATATATCTGAGCAACAATAGTATGACCTCAAGGACAATTTACACATGGTGCAGTATGCATTGTTGATATGTTTCCAGTGTGACATGAGTATTTCAATGTCACCTTTTTTAGGCCACTGTACTGTTGTCAGCAATATGGCAAGATTGTAGGGCATCATTTCTTTTTGTTTTGGTATTGTGTATGTGACAAAAGATGTATGCATGGCCTTTGTGGGATCAGTGGAAATGAACTTGTCATAGGCCTGCTATTGTATGACAACAGGTAAGGGAGGAATGCTCCATGAGGCAAAGCACTGAAGGTGATGAGATCTCCTACTTGTTCAATGGTTACTATGTTGGACCTGTCTGAAATTCTGATTTTCCTCTGGGCATCTGTTACCAGTTCAAGTGGCATGTATGCATATGGTGTTGTACGTCTAGGAGCCACTTTGATGTAGGTTGTTACTAGGGCCTACTCGATGTCATTATAACGTTTGCTAATCACAGCTGTTGTTCAAAAGTGATAAGGAACATGTGGTGATCCTTTTTCTCTTTGTATTTGCAGCATCATCACAGCCAAGGAAAGGAAACGGGTGGATCCAGGTGGGGAAGCGTCTGCCCATGGGACCTCCAGTCAAGACACCACCAACAAAGAGGTACCCAGTGGCCCGGAGGGTGATGGGAATGCCACAGAAGACACAGGATTGACATCATCATCTTCAGATCCTACCTCTAGTGGCCACTCCCTAGTGGTGGCGGATCCACCAGAACCTGCTCCTGTAACATCCCTGTCCGCCACCTCCAGTTCTATCATGACCCGTCCTGTTCCTCCCCACCCAGTTGGCCATGCCCACTCACCCAAGAGAGAGGGTGTCTCCTTCACCCCAGGCATCTTACCCCCAGCCCCTGTTACCCTTGCTTCCCTGAGTGAGAAGGCCATTGATGTCCCGAGAAGTATTTATGTGGGGCAGACTGTCATTGTGAATACCATCCAGGGTTTGGCAAGACAATTTCAGCAGACAAATACATACCTGGAAGGCATTCATAGTGACATGTCTGGCCTACAGAGACCTTTTCAGGCTCTGGCCTCCTCACTGATGGCAGCCACCCACCCCCACAATCCCCACCCCACCACCTCCCTTTTCTCAATTCAAATTCCCAATTCCCTAATCTCTCCCAAGCACACGGACACATCTGCATGCACCCACCTCAACACACACAAGCAGCTCACATAGGCAAAGCACCACAAGATAGATGGTCACCTCTAGATACCACATCAGCCACCATTTCAACAGACACCCCTACCACCCACACTGACACACATACCGCAACCACCATGCCCACAGACACCACCACAGACACCACCACAACAGCTAGTGACGCATCCACCACACTCACCTTACACCCAGACAACACCCTACAACCCACAGACACACACAACTCAGACACCATACCCCCAGACACCACCACAACATCCACAGGCACATCCACCACATAATCCACACCCGCAGATGCTACCCCAATACACACAGACACATCCACCATACCCATGGGCACCACCCCAACATACACAGACACAATGCAGGAG
The DNA here is from genome assembly GCF_031143425.1 of Pleurodeles waltl. Taxonomy (NCBI): domain Eukaryota; kingdom Metazoa; phylum Chordata; class Amphibia; order Caudata; family Salamandridae; genus Pleurodeles; species Pleurodeles waltl. The sequence continues at coordinate 746,038,517 of NC_090436.1, read as the reverse complement.
GCTGGCCTGGCTTATAGTGGGTACCTAATGGCACTTACACCTTATGCCAGGTCCAGTTTTTTTTTTTTAATCTGTTTATTGAACACAAATTCCACACAACAGTACCAGCTGTACATTCTTTTGCGATATATTTGCATACTTGTATAAATTTACACAGCATTGCCACACCAAGTGGTGTAAGATGAAAGGAGGAGGAGGGAGGATAGGAAGGGGAAAAACAAGGGTATATACCAGGTCCAGTTATCCCTTATTAGCAGATTAGTATTGTTCCAGCAGCTTAGGCTGATAGAGGTAGCAATAGCAGAGCAGCTTAGGCTTAACAAGGAGACATGCAAAGGTCCTACTATACCACTAATATCATATAGCACTATATCACAAGAATCACAATACTCAGTTACTTAAAATAAAGGTACTTTATTTTAGTGACAATGTGTCAGAAATATCTCAAAGGATATACTGCCTTAGGAGGTAAGTAAAATACACAAAATATACACACAAACCAGTTTAAGGTAAGTAAACAGTTAGAAAAGTAGTGCAAACACCGTAGAATACAATAGGATGCAATAGGCCTAGGGGCAACACGAACCATAAACTAAGAAAGTGGAATGCGAACCACTTAGGGACCCCAGGCCTAGTGTAGTGTGTAGAGGGTCACTGGGAGTGCAAGAAAACACTAAGGGGGTCATTCCGACCCTGACGGCAAAAAACGCCAGGGCCGCGAATGACGGAAGCACCGCCAACAGGCTGGCGGTGCTTCCTGGCCCATTCTGATCGTGGCGGTAAAGCTGCGGTCAGAAAACCGGGTCCGGCGGTTTCCCTCCAGAGTTCCCCCGGCTGGGCGAATCCGCCAGGGCAGCGCTGCAAGCAGTGCTGCCCTGGGGATTCTGACCCCCTTCCCGCCAGCCTGTTTCTGGCGGTTTTCACCGCCAGGAACAGGCAGGCGGGAACGGGTCTCCTGGGGCCCCTGGGGGCCCCTGCACTGCCAATGCCAAGGCCGGTTTATAAACTTTAAACGAATGTTATTAGAAACATTTACATATTGCCGAGGCCTGTGTAATCCGGTCCTTTCAACTTCTGATTTTGCCACTGGCACTGGCATGGGCAGTGCAGGGGCCCCCTAACAGGGCCCCAGCATGCTTTTCCCTGTCTGCTTAGCAGACAGTGAAAAGCGCGACGGGTGCAACTGCACCCGTCGCACACCTGCAACACCGCCGGCTCCATTCGGAGCCGGCTTCAGTGTTGCAGGCCCCCTTCCCGCTGGGCCGGCGGGCGCTAACAATGTTAGCGCCCGCCGGCTCAGCGGGAAGGTTGCAATGGCTGTAGCGGTTTTTTGACCGCGGAGCGGCCAATTGGCGGTTCCCGCCTGGCGGGCGGCGACCGCCGCCCGCCAGAGTAGGAATAAGGGCCTAAGGGTGTCCAAGATACCCCATCCCAAGACACTCAAAAGTAGGAGTAATGTTACCCTACTTCCCCAGAAACACACTAAAGTCGTGATAGGAGATTCTGCCAAGACCACAACTGACTGCAAAGCACTGAAGGTGGATTCCTGGACCTGAGGACCTGTAAAGGAAGGGGACCAAGTCCAAGAGTCACAAAAATGTCCTGGGGGGCAGGAGCCCACTAAACCCTGGATGAAGGTGCAAAATGCCTGCCTCCGGGTGGAAGAAGCTGAAGATTCTGCAACAACGATGGCAGGAACTTCCCCTTTGTACAGAAGATGTCCCACGGCGTGCTGGAGGAAGCAGAGTTGTTTCCATGCAGAAAGACCACAAACAAGCCTTGCTAGCTGCAAAGGTCACGGTTGAATAAAAATGGATGCTGCCTGGGACCAGGAAGGACCAGGAAGTTGCCCCTTGGAGGAGGAGACAGAGGGGGTGCTCAGCAATAAAGAGAGCCCATGCAGAAGTAGGCAGTATCCACAGAAGTACTTGAACACTGGTTCAAGAAAACTGAGCATGGCGGTAGTCTCAACACTACAAAGGAGGGTCCCACGAAGCCGGTGGTCAACTCACCGAGTTTAGCAATGCAGGACAGAGTGCTGGGGACCTCAGCTATGCTGTGCACTAAGGATTCCTTGCAAAAGTTCACAGAAGCCTTAGCAGCTGCAGTTCACACAGTACACAGAATTACTGTCTGGCATAGGGAGGCAAGAACTTATCTCCACCAAATTTGGACAGCTGGACCACTGGACTGTCAGGGTCACTTGGATCCAGCTCCTGTGTTCCGGAGACCACGCTCGTCACGATGAGAGGGGACCCAGAGGACCGGTGAAGCAGAAGTTTGGTGCCTCCGTTAGCTGGGGGAAGATTCTTTCAACCCATGGGAGATTTCTTCTTGGCTACCAGTGCAGGGTGAAGGCAGACAGCCCCCAAAGCGTGCACCACCAGGAAACAGTTGAGAAAGCTGGCAGGATTAGGCGCTACAATGTCACTGGTGGTCTTCTTGCTACTTTGTTGCAGTTTTGCAGGCGTCCTGGAGCAGTCAGCGGTCGATCCTTGGCAGAAGTCGAAGAGGGAGATGCAGAGGAACTTTGGTGAGTTCTTGCATTCATTGTCTGAGGAAAAGCCTACAGGAGAGACCCTAAATAGCCCTCAGAGGAGGATTGGCCACCTAGGCAGGTAAACACCTATCAGGAAGGGTCTCTGATGTCGCCTGCTGGCACTGGCCACTTAGAGGCCTCCATTGTGCCCTCACACATCTGGATTCCAGATGTCAGAGGTCTGGGACACACTGGAGGAGCTCTGGGCACCACCCCTGGGGTGGCGATGGACAGGGGAGTGGTCACTCCCCTTTCCTTTGTCCAGTTTCATGCCAGAGCAGGGGCTGGGGGTTCCCTGAACCAGAGTAGACTGGTTTATGCAAGGAGGGCACCATCTGTGCCCTTCAAAGCATTTCCAGAGGGCTGGAGAGGCTACTCCTCTCAGGCCCTTAACACATATTTCCAAAGGGAGAGGGTGTAACACCCTCTCGCAAAGGAAATCCTTTGTTCTGCCTTCCTGGGACTGGGCTGCCCAGAACCCAGGAGGGCAGAAGCCTGTCTGTGGGTTGGCAGCAGCGGTAGCTGCAGTGAAAACCCCAGAGAGCTGGTTTGGCAGTACCCGGGGTCCATGCTGGAGCCCCGGGGATGCATGGGATTGGCACCCCAATACCAGATTTGGCATGGGGGGACAATTCCGTGATCTTAGACATGTTACATGGCCATATTCAGAGTTACCATTGTGAAGCAACATATAGGTATTGACCTATATGTAGTGCACGCGTATAATGGTATCCCCGCACTCACAAAGTCTGGGAAAATTGCCCTGAACTATGTGGGGGACCTTGGCTAGTGCCAGTGTGCCCTCACACTTAGTACCTTTGCACCTAACCTTCACCAAGTGTGGGTTAGACATATAGGTGACTTATAAGTTACTTAAGTGCAGTGTAAAATTGCTGTAAAATAACGTGGACGTTATTTCACTCAGGCTGCAGTGGCAGTCCTGTGTAAGAATTGTCTGAGCTCCCTATGGGTGGCAAAAGAAATGCTGCAGCGCATAGGGATCTCCTGGAACCCCACTACTCTGGGTCCCTAGGTACCATATACTAGGGAATTATAAGGGTGTTCCAGTGTGCCAATTAGAATTTGTAAAAATGGTCACTAGCCTGCAGAGACAATTTTAAAGGCAAAGAGAGCATAAGCACTGAGGTTCTGATTAGCAGAGCCTCAGTGACAGTTAGGCACCACACAGGGAACACATTCAGGCCACAACTATGAGTACTGGGGTCCTGGCTAGCAGGATTCCCATGAGACAGGCAAAAACAAATTGGCACACAAGTAAAAATGGGAGTAACATGCCAGGCGAGATGGTACTTTCCTACACACATCCACAACATCCACCATACCCACAGACACTACCCCCAACAGACACACACATCTACCACTCCCACATCACCCAGCATCTCCACTTCACAGCTGTCAAAGACCTGCAAATGCCCACATTGACACACATTCCCTCAAACTCTAAATCCCCAACCCCTTCTGATGACCCTACCCATTTTCCCAAGAAGATCTTCCTTTTCAACCCTGTCCTTTCCCCTGTTACCTCCTTTCCCCTTCCCAAACCCAAGAGGGCCCACTCACATCCCAAATCATCCCTTCTACATCCAAGTCCTCCCCTGTTACACCTGCCCCACTGCAAGTGCCCATACCTCTCCCTCCCAAGAAGAAGCCAACCCCTCTAAATAAAAAGCCACCCTCTCAAACCCAAACCCACCCATCTCAAATCTGACCCCAACTCACCCAAGCATGACCCCTGAGGTGACTTCCTGCCCTCTTGATGCCCCTTCCTGTTCAGGTTCCCTGGCAGTGATTGGAGTCAAGGTTGAGCATAATTCTGTGCATTGACCCATATGGACTGGCCAATTGCCTTTGCTCTTCAGCATTTGCATTGAATAAACCCAAGTTGTTGTTTTGTTGGGTACACATTTGTCCTGCCATTACTTCCCTACCTTTTTGATGTTCCGAGTAACTTTTGTTGTATGCTTACATTTGTGTGTTTAACTCTGATTGGGAACCTGTTGCTGTAATTTACAATATCTGACTTTGTGGGTAGTTCTGGTGTCACCCAAGACAAGGGTAGATGTTCACTGTATGGATATGCAGGTGGTAATCCAATTTGGATGTCATTGCATTGTGTTATGTTGGCTAAGGTAAGTATTTCATCTTGTGTTGGCCAATGTCAGCCTGTATAATGTTAGACTTGTCCCCCGATATACATTGTACATTCATCTCATGTGTGGGGGCTAGAGTAGTGTTGGCCCTGCTAGCTTCCTTTTCATTTGACTGACCATGTGTCCATTTTGATGTGTGTACCTTGAAGCTAATTAATCTAGATGTACGGCCCATGCTGTTGTTGTTGTATATACTTTCTTGACTTGCACTTACACATTATGCAGATAGGCATGTCACTTGGCTCAAATCTGGCTTGTCTCTGAGATACATACATGAAAGGACAATTCCTGTGCAAATGGTGTTTTATGGGCATGTGCAAAGTGAAATGTGTCCCAGAGCAGCATCCTTCTATGAGTGCTCCTGGTGCCCCGATCCCTATTGTGCAGGTATTGTTTGCACTGTGAACTTTGGATATATGTTTCACAACCTATTTTGCATCCCACAGACCTTCAATTGTGTTGCAATGTGGGTGATGTGTGGGTCCATTACAGGGATGTTTCATGGAAGGGGTATTTGTGTTCATGTCACATCCATACATATGTGTCTTCAATATGATGACAGTCCAAGGCAAGTGAGCAATGTGACGGTGTCATTTAAATTGGGTGATGTGATGTTGCTGTGGTGTTGCTGTTGTGTGATACAATGCTATGCACACATTTCACTGTCCGTTTGCCTGAGATGAGCAGAATTGTTTTTGTGGGAGTGTGGTGGTGCAGTGTCAGTAACCTGCCCAAAGGGGGAATTTGATAGCTGTGAATGTGTTATTCTTTGTGAATGACTCCAACTGTGGAAACAATGTCAAATGTACTTGGAGGCAGTAGCGTACGCCCCATTTCATGTGGATGACAGTGTGACGATCTGTCATTGAGTTTAATGACACAAGTAGGTGTGTGTTGTTACCGACGGTTGCATCCACAGCGGCATGGATTTTGGGCTCCATTGATGAGCAGCAGCAGTGACAGGACATGTGTGATGGGCTCCATTGCGGCACAGGATGTAGCATGGTGCCTGCAGGTGAGTTGCTTCCTTTATCCTCTCTGTTTCTGCGTTCTGGAACATGGCGGTTTGACCGCCATGGTCACCTTAGCAGTGGACAACCTCATAATGTGTCTGGCAGAAACACTGGCTCCATCAGCCTGTTTGCCTGCCTCACCAACGTGGCTGTTCGCACTGTCTGGCAGTGCCACTGGACTGCTGCTGTCTTTCCTTTATGGAACCGCCAGAATCGTAATATGGTGGTCTGACCACCAAGCCGAGGACAGTTGGACCGCCACCACTGCCATTGTGGTGCACGGACCACCAAACTCATAATCATGCCCTTATTCTTTTTTAGTGGTAGTGCAAAGAGTTAACAACTGGGCTGTGAAATGCATATTTCTAATTGTAGTTGTATTTATATCAAGCTTACTTCACCTGGAGGTGTTGAAGTGACAATAATGCAAGTTTGAAATAATGAATTACATGTTTACACTGCTTTCTGTCACAAGCTGTGACCTCATAACAGTAAAAATACACAAGTCACTTTTTTGCCACTGCACCAAACTAAGATTTAATTCTGTGGCTCTTTGGATAGACACAGACCTCTGCAGTGTATTAACTAATAGAGGTTTCATAATGTACTATAGTGAATTTCACAATGAGTAACAACTATTTTTTAATTTATTTTTCATTTAAGCTGCATGTTATATTATATGTAGCTACCAGACAGTGTAAAACCAAAAATAGTTACTGAATATTTTTTTTTAACCACATCTTTGTCATTGACCCCCGCTCACACTGCATGCAGCATCACAGTTCTCATACTTTTTTTAATACACTGCGACCACTGTCAGTGGGCAAAGCCATCTAGTTGTAGAGTAAATACGTTGTGAAAACGTAAGCTTTCCTTCACCTGTTGAAGAGATATGGTTCAGTAACATAAGAATATCATCCCATTACTTTGCACCAATGACATCTAAGGTTTTGTTTTTACCCCATTGTCCTCTTTTTGAAAGGCCATGCGAATATTAAGTTGAACACCATTAGCGGAGGACCATAGGATCTTATCCACCCAGTGGTCACTCCTTTCTAGATGAAAGGCTTTCTAAGTAAACATTAATATTCTAAGCATAATTTTCGATTTTATAAGGAGCCAGTGCAAAATAAATAAACTGGATAATGCATTTCATGCTCATTCGTAACAGTCCAAGTCATTACTATGACTTAATAATTTTGAGTTCTCTGCAATACATTTTCTTGCAATCCCAATCAATAGATTGTAACAGAAGTGAAGTTGCATGGGCAATTAGGACGTAGTCTCTTCATGGTAAAGGAAATCCCTACAAATCTTGAGACTGCTAGAAAAGTTCGGAAATGGAAGGTCATTAACCAGCTTACCTTTTTTTTAAATTACCCTACTATGAACAATCGTGGCACTATGATATCAAGCAATATACTTATTATATGATGCAGAATTTTTGTTTCTTAACGTTTTATAAACGGTTCCATGCAGCTGTAACAGTTGAACATGTATTCGCGAAGCACACGTTGATATTTAAAAACATCCACAAAATGCCAAAGCTTACAATTTTAACAAATGTTCTACCCTCTAAGTGCATTACTTTGGCTGAGCCATCCAAGAGTCTGCATATACAAATGACTGACACTTTACACATAGAAAGTCAGGGCACCTGCTGCACCAAAGCTTACAGGAAGTGTCACGGTATCTGTTATGTCACACATCGTCCGTTATAAGCAGCAGGCCCATCCCCGGTAATTCTCCAGATGATGTGGGCTTCACTGGTTAACAGGTGAAACACTCCAAACATACATGCACAGTGAGCGGAGTGTGCAGAGCACTCCCCTCACTACTCATCACCCCACATGCCCCACCATTTAACAAGGAAAGGATAATACACACAGTTTATTATCCTTTCCTTGTTAAAGGATTTGTAGCGGTTGCTGCGTGCGGGGGCGACTCTCCTCTGCCCTAGCGGAGAAGCCACCACTGAGTACAGTTACCCCAGCCTCAGGGAGCTTTTGGGTACTTCATGGTCACTGGACAGTGCAGCAGTCACCTCCAAAGCCGGCTCTGCTACCCACTGCTCAAAGGGCTGGCAGACTGTGCGTCTTGTACACGTGGCCACCCAGAAGGGACATGAGCCTGACTGCTGGGATTTTAACTTGGTGATGTTGCAACAGGAGTGTTTCCGTCCGCCAAAATCTAAATCAGCCCCTTAAGCTCTCCAACATGCTTCATGGGGCGTAAAATCCTTTGGTGCAGTGTCTTTGTAACAATTCTGTTTACAAGTGCTCCACATGATTATGGTATGTTGCTCATCAATACTCTCATAGAATATTGGAACCAACCCACAACTTACTTTGATACATTATTCTATTTTTACTCCCCTCAAAAAGATCAACCAAAGATTGTTTAATTACAAGAAATATGGCAGAAATGTGTTCCAATAACTTAGTACACAAAGAGTTTTTTAATGTAAAGATTAACAAGCATTTGCAATGCAATGGGTCTCGCGTTTGCTCGAGTCAGAGTTATTAGCATTGTAAACTCCTAACCTGACTTTTCTAGCCACATAAATTGAAAATGAAAAGTAAAACAGTTTTACGTAACTAACCAGACTTTTCTTGCCACATAAAATGAAAAGTAAAAGTTTCACTTAAGCGAGCCCACAGCCGCTATCAGCGCAAAGCAGACACACAAAAGGAAACAGAAGTTTGCTCGCAGTGAAATGTATGGGCAAAAGTGCAATTATCCATGTAACTGGCAAAAGTGCTATTATCTATGTAACCAACAAAAGTGCAAATATCCATGTAACTGGGTCTATGTCATGGAAAGCACTCAACTACTGCCCAGCGAGATCAACATCAACCCTTGTATGTTTTCAGTAGTTGGTCGGTGCGCTGGAGGAGGGTTAAACACCTGAAAAGGCATGATGTATGCATGCCTTTTACTAATGGAAGCAAGGGAATATTAAAAGCCTAGCCCAAGAACCAGCCAAACTGATGTGAGTGACATAGGCGTGGATCAGAGATTACCAGTGCAGGGATTACCTCTGCTGAGTTTACCAATTTTGAAATTACCACTGCAGCGATTACCACTGCTGGGATTACCAATACTGTGATTACTATCTCTGAGGTTACCACTGCAGGGATTACCACTGCTGATATTACCACTACTGTGATGACTACCTCTGAGATTACCCCTGCAGGGGTTACCACTGCAGAGGTTACCACTCCTGTGATTACAAGTAAACGTGAGACCCATTGCAATTGTTTGTTCTGTTTGCAGATCCGAGTTGAGAAGTGCTAGATGTTATTTTAAGAACAGCCAACTAGTGGCACAGAAAGCGCTAGTTGGTAACATCTCTACAGAGTGCACCGCAATAGTTTACTAACTGGGCCTGAATGCCTAGAACACCAAATGTAAAATACCACCTTTGATTTTACGTCTTCTACCTCAGATTTCATGTTATTTTAACACACAAACATTTACAAGGCTAGTTGCAAAGACTGCACCTGTGTGAAGTATAGGACAGACGCTAATACTGAGTCCAAATGTAACTGTGCCCTGTTTACACACATCAGTTATCAATTAATGAAATCATTTTTAAATGTGACAGTTATTGTCTAAAAGCTGTAGTTTAGATTATAGTAAAATTTTGCTTGTAGTATATTAAATGGAAAAATATTGTTTTATTTCAGTGTGCGCACAATTTCGTAAGAATGTTTTTAAACATTGTGTATAGAATCCTGAGTATATATGAACCTCCAGGCTTCGTACAATGCAAATCGGGTAAACCGCTCAAATTCATTCAGGTGGTTGAATCTAAAAATAATCTTTCTCTACAACATATTTGTAAATGGACCTCTAGGGGTGAAGACAACTATAAAAAAGAAAGTTTTACTGTTGCTCTTCCACCGGAATCATACATACGTATTTGTCGGCTCGGAACCACAAACATGATGGTGTGGGTGGCTCTCCCGGGGTTCGAACCAGTAGTAAAAGAGATCCTCAATTGTGCACAGCAAGCACCTCTGGTGCTTCTCTGTCAACTTGTAGATTTTATTCATGTTTCTGAGTTAGTGACGACATATGCAGATGCTGTCACATCTTCTATGTAAACTCTGCTTTGAGTTAGTAACTGCGGCAGAGGGAGTGGGGAGTTTTTTCTGCATGATGACCTGGAGCTGTTAGGTGACCCTTTACTGAGCAGCACATGAACTGGGTGAGAGGGGAGGGAGTCACAACAAAACGTATGGAAACTATTGATTGGCAAGGTAACGAAAAAACAACACCTTTGGCTGGTAGAGCGCTCGTAATCTGAGGCAGCACTTCCCCTTGGGGGCTGACACAAACCACGAGGAGGAGGCTCAGAACCGTGTCAACACTGAAGGAAGGGAGGAGGAAGTAAGTTTAAAATGACACTTATCTGCTGTCTGGCGGAATCAAACGCTGTAAACTTTGAAAGACAGAAAAAAGCATTTGCAATGGGTATGGCATTTGCTCGAGTTATAGCCAGTGGCATTGTAAACTCCTAACCAGACTTTTATTGCCATGCAAATTGAAAATGAAAAGTAAAACAGTTTCAAATAAGTGAGCGGACGGCCGCCACAACCATTAACGTGGAGGAGACAGACAAAAGATAAAAGAAGTTCTCTTGCAGCCAAACCTATCGGCAAAAGTGCAATTATCTATGTAACAGTTGCGATGTCCAAGGCTGTAACCAAACTGCCCCAAGGAGGGACAAACATAAAGCATTTGCCAGTGATAAACCATTTTTGAAAGGCAAGCCCACAAACGAGTAAACGTGATGGGCGTGAGATGGGCGTGGTATAAAGCCCAAATAGATAACTACACGTCAGGAAAAGCAGCGCTTCCACGCTTCTACGCACGACCTAAAAATGATGTTACATACATAGAATAGTGTAGGAAGCTTACTCTTTATATAGTGGACTAAAAAGAGGTACACTGTATAAAGAGTTCAAGTAAACCCCAGAAGTATTATAGAGGCACAAATGACGCCCCAAATGCTCTCTTTTGTGGTGATGTGGGTGAGCAGTTCAGTACCAGAGAGCAGTGCTAAGCATGCATTGCACATACAAAGGCAGTAAGTAAGACTCAATTAAGACATCGGCCGCGAATTTATAAAAATAACACATACTTTTCTATAAATTTTTAGATCAAAATCATCAGAATCAGGTGAGTACTTTTCAAATTATGAATTTTTACAGTTTTCAAAAGTTGACAGTGACATTTTTAGAGTGGTAAAGTTATCCTATTGGGAAAAACATATACTGCATACGGGTACTTAGCAGCGACTTACAGGACTTATCTTCCGAAGTTAAGGTAAGTATCGGGCAAGGTCTAAAGCAGCATCAACAGGTCTCTTTGGAAGTCCCTGAGGGGTCCGGGTGCAGCAGTGCTTTTCAGCCTCGGGTGGCCTAATGTTATCCTATGGGAAAGGAACAGACACTGCATATGGGTACTTAGCAACGACTTACAGTCTTTTGGACTTGAGGTGAATATGAGGCAAGGCCAAAGGCAACACCAACAGTTCACCTCGGGGACCCTCGGGCCTCCAGGTGCAGAGGTGTGTTATGGCGTTGGGTGTCCCATTCACTTCAATAGAAATCGGTCCGGTCACAAAAAGGCTGCAAGCAAAGACTGGGCAGTCAGTCTGGGGAATCTCAGGATATGGGGCTCGGGTGCAGTGGTGACTTTTAGTATTGAGTCCCGGTGCAGGGGATACTCATGGTTGAAGGGGGCCTGCAGAAAGAAGCTGCAAGCACCTCCGGGAAGTCCACAGTGGGTTACCTCAAGGTGGGCTTCATCTCTGCAGGGTCTAGAAACCATGTTGACACTGCTGGCCCACTTCAGCTCAGACAAGGTACCTTTGGTGCAGTGGTGATGCCAGTGTCAGGTTTTTAGCTGTCCTGGTCCTCACAGTTCTTTCTTGGGTTCCCTGCAGATGCAGGTATGCAGCTCCTCTGCTCAAAGGGACTTCTTGGTGATTTCCAAAGCACTGGCACTGGATTCTTGGATGCTGCAGTGGCAGCACAGGTCATTTGCTCCTCAAGGGTCAGTGCAGCAGGCAAGTTGGCAGGGTTGGCGCCAAGTCAGTTGTGCTCCTCAGTTCTCAGATGAGCATGCTTCTTTGTCCACTCCTTCCGTAGGTCCAGTGAAGATCTGAAGTCGTCGTATCAGGGGCTCCCCTAAATACTCAATTTAGGGTTGTTAATGGGAGTGAAGGGTAGTAGCCAATGTGCCACTTACCCCCAGAGTCACTACACTCCCTAGATGACCACTTCCTTTGCAGAGTGGGCATTACCGTGTCCCAGAATTCCTAATTCCACCACACACAAGATGGTAAAATTCCTAAGGCAGTGTTCATTTTAGGCTGGTCACCCTAGGTGTGTTTCCAGCCTTGACGTGTAACACTCCTCTTGCATAGCTAACTTTCCCACCTGTCTGGGTGCCAGAGGGACCCTGGGGCAGGAGGGGCAGCATCTTCATCTGAGGAAGCCCAGATTTGCATACCAAAGGTGGTGGGCTTCTTGAAAGCCTCCTGCATTGGAATGCAGAATTGCAGGACATTGCGTTGGGTGGGGGTACTACACACCTGCCAGTGCAGGCTTTGTTTCTGACCTCCAGAGAGCAAAGCCTCTCAGCATTAGGTGTCAGAATCTTGTATGTTGGTGGCAGGCTGGTTTGAACTAGTCAGTGAGCCCACCAGCAGTTGGTAGGTTTTCAGGGGACGCCTCTAAGGTGCCCTCTGGATTCATGTATTATTGGTTCCATCACTGGAATCAGTAAGGGTTTATTAATTAAAGATGTTTGATGCCAAACATCCCTAGTTTCAGTGAAGCCATTATGTAGCTGGTGAATTCATGTTCACCAGTGCCAAGCACTGTATTTGAAATGGCTTCTCTGCACACTTACTAGGTCTAAGCATTGGCAAGGACATAGCAGGGGCATGTCTGTTTTGCAGTTATGCCCACACATGTAATGTAATGCACCCTGCCATAGGGCTGTAAGGCCTGCAGTAGGAGTGACTTACATATATTACATTCAGTGTTTTAGGGGACATGGCACCGAGGCTGGGTGCCATGTCATGTTTTCACTTTTGGGAGCACCTTGTCACGCAGCCTGCTATGGCAGTCTGCGTTAGGCTGGGGCTGGGTCCCTTAGAGCAGTTATGTTGCAGCTCTTAGGGACCCTCTTTAGTACCTAGGCCCTTGGTACCAGACTTACCATTTACTAGGGACTTACAGAGGTTCTAACAGGCCTGGCCACTTCGAGATCAATTGACCAGGTGTCTTTTTTTGGGGAAGGAACACTAGCACTGGGGGCCTGGTTAGCAGGAACCCAGTGCACTTCAGTTAAAGTTGCATCACAAACCAGGGAAAAAGTGGGGTTCACTGCAACCAGAATCCACCTTTCTACAAACAGGACCAAGATCTCATGGTCTAATACTGATCAAACATAAATGCCCATAGTACAACAACAATGTACCCAGTGGAGTGCTCCAGATAACTATAAAACATTGTACTTGGCGATTACTGGTGTAATTTCAATTTCTCACATTTTGTTGAAGCAGGAGTGCTGTCTGAGATAGCACCCACTGCTAGTACTCTCTGACACTGAGAGAGGGTTTGTGTGGGTTAGCTCTTTCCACTTCTCTGATTTATAATAGTACTTTGATATCTGTGATGCGTGGCACCCATATTGATGCCCATGGCATACATGTCTATCCTAAACTGACAGGTGCTTCACAGGGTTGGTGGTATCAGAAGTTAAATGTCTCTCCTCTCCCTTTGTTCCCCACTGTGTTGCTCCCTAGATTACCCCACTTGAATTATTTGCACAGGCATGAGTAGTGTCTGGCATTAAATCGTCATCCGGGGGAAAAATGGTTTCTTGCAAATAATTGAACCTGTCAGGTTGACAACTGTGGGTGGCCAGTTTCCAACCTTTGTGCACTGCATTGTTTCATCAAGCAATGTCTGAGCAAGTGTCCTACCCTTTCTGCAGCTGCCATTCACCCTTCCATCGACCAGTAAGATGACTAGGAGCCATAGTTGGCAGGACTACACTCATCTCCACTGTTTGGTCCTCCATGTGGCCCAGTCTGAACTACAACTAACTGTGGCCTCAAATAACTGTGTGACTGCTGCCCAGCATCAGAGACCTGTGAGTGCCCTTCTAATCAAGACCACCATCACCTGTCAGGCTTGGAATTGTTGCAACTCAATCAATTCGTTTTGTTGATGTAAATAAATTAAATCGATTAGTAGGCATTTTGTGCATTACTACAAATCTCGGGCTGTCAACTAACTAAAGACTGGAAACAACTTTGATACCTACTGATTTCTGCCTCTGCATGCGAAGGGATTATAATCTCCCCTTGGGAACAGCAGACCTCTTCAATATTTCCACAAGTAAACTTGTGAGAAGAGAAGGCAATTTCTCACCAGCATCTATGTTCTATGGGGTAAACTTTATTCCTGTGACCTAAAGTAACTTGGGCCACATGTACGATCACAACATTTTGTGAGTTACTAATTGCTACATTTTGCGACTTGCAGTTAGAAACTGGCAAATGCGATGTATAGCAGTGTCCCAGACACTGTGTGATTCACAAATGGATTGCAAAGGGCCTGCCTCAACAATATTCATAAGGCAGGTAGCAATTTGCCACCCATTGGGAATGGCCTACACTCAAAGGGATGGAGGCCTGCTGGCATCAGCAGACCACCATGTCTGCGATTGTTTTGACAATAAAACATTTTTTTTAAATGCAGCCAATTTTCAATAAAGGAAAACAGGATGCATTTCAAAATGAAAAGCATTCTTTTAATTTTTTAAGAGTAGGCTGTGGTCTGTGGGAAAAGTTGGCACCCACATTCACAAAGGGTTTGAGAATGGGTTACCACCTCCTTCACAGAGTCAGTAAAAGATTAATGTTTTGCGACTGCATTCTGGTTGCAAAATATTCATACATGCCCCAGCGACTCTCAACTAGAAAGGACCGTGTTAAGAGTGTCCAAAAAGTTGGCGCTCACATTCACAAAGGATTTGAGAATGGATTACTGTTAGAAATGGCATCTCTGAAAACCGAACATGGCAGTATTTCACTGTTAGGACATGTAAAACACATCAGTACATGTCCTACCTTTAACATACACTGCACCCTGCCCAGGGGGCTACCTAGGGCCTACCTTAGGGGTGCCTTACATCTATAAAAAGGGAAGGTTTGGGCCTGGCAAGTGGGTACACTTACCAGGTCGAATTGGCAGTTTAAAACTGCACACCCAAACACTGGAGTGGCAGGTCTGAGCCATGTTTGCAGGGCTACTCATGTGGGTGGCACAACCAGTGCTGCAGGCCCACTTGTAGCATTTGGTTTACAGGCCCTGGACATCTTTAGTGCACTTTACTAGGGACGTACTAGTAAATCAAATGTGCCAATCATGGATAAACCAATCGCCAATACAATTTACACAGAGAGCATATGCACTTTAGCATTGGTTAGCAGTGGTAAAGTGCCCAGAGTCCTTAAGCCAGCAAAAACTGGTCAGCAAAAATAGGAGGAAGGAGGCAAAAAATTCTGGGGATGACCTAGCAAAAAGGGCCAGTCCAACACAACCCCCCACCAGCCTAAAGCCAGGGGAGACCAATCAATACCTTGATGGACTTCCCTGATTGTGGATATAGAACATGGACCCTGGCTTGCAACAGCAGGGGCATGTTCCATTTCTACGCCTTCTTGAACCCAGTTGGATCTCTCTGTCCTTATTGTCAGGGCCCACTAAGCTAACTCCTTCTCACATGCAGATACCATCTGTGCAGCACCCAACCTTACTTTGCTCACAGATGCATCCCAGTGAGCAGACACTACCACCATGGCCAACACAGTGGTGCGGCCTGCTCCACCCTTGGGGTGTGACTCCCGTCCCCTCCCAGGGGCAACTGTGTCCACCAGGACCTCAAGCCACAGTGGCCACTGTCAGCTGTCAGGGATAAGAGCCAGGCTCCAGGCCTGCCAGGGCTCTCTAACCACTGGGACTTTAGAGAGCGGGGGAAGGTAGCCCCAGGTGTCTCCCACCCTTTGTCCACTCTCCCTTCCACCAGGTCAGGGATGGCAGCCTGACACTGGTCCTCAATCAATCAATCAGGTTTTATAAAGTGCAACTACTCACCTGTGAGGGTCTCAGGGGGCTGGTTGTGGGTCTGGGCCATGATTTGAGGTTCTTTCTGAAGATGGTGAGTGATGGGCTTTGTCTGAGGTGCTTGGGCAGGTTGTCCCAGCTCTTAGCTGCGAGGTATGTGAAAGATCTTCCTCCGGCGGTGGTTTTTTGGATGCGTGGGATGGTAGCTAACGTCTGCTGTGTGGAGTGGAAGGATCTAGTGGGGTTATGGAAGGAGATGCAATGGTTCGGGTAGGACTGTTCAATGTTGTGAAGGGCCTTGTAGGTGTAGGTGAGTAGTTTGAAGTTGATTTGTTTCTCCACTAGGAGCCAATGGAGGGTCCTTCGGTTTTGGAAGATGTGTTCCTGGCAGGTGAGGTTCAGGACGAGTCTGTCAGCGACATTTTGGATGAGTTGTAGTTTCCTGATGTTCTTTGTTGTGGTGCCGGTGTAGAGTGCGTTGCCGTAGTCGAGCTTGCTTGTAACTAGGGAGTGGGTGATTATCTTGCGGCAGTCGACTGGGATCCATTTGAAGATTTTGCAGAGTTGGCGGAGGATGTGCCAGAAGGAAGAGGTGACTGTGTTTACCTGTCGGGTCATTGATAGGGAAGAGTCGAGGATGATTCCTAGGTTGAGGGCGTGGTCAGTCGGAGTAGGTGGTGCGCTGAGTGATGTGGGCCACCAGGAGTCATCCCAAGCTGAAGTGGAGTTTCCGAAGATGATGAGCTCGGTCTTGTCTGAGTTGAGCTTAAAGCAGCTCTCTCTCATCCAGGCGGCAACAGGTTTCATCCCAGTGTAAAGTTCCTCTTAGCTTTGTACGAGTCTTCGGTGAGGGATATGATGAGTTGTGCGTCATCAGCGTATGACACATTGTTAATTTAGTGGTCTCTGACGATGGCTACAAGCGGGGCAATGCAGATGTTGAAGAGCATTGGGCTCAGGGAGGATCCCTGAGGGACTCCTCAGCTGACTTTTGTTGGTTTGGATAGGAAGGGTCCAATGCAAGGCTTTTAATTGGATTCCTGCATCGTGGAGTCTGGTGCATAAGGTGTTGTGGGAGACCGTGCTGAAGGCTGCTGAGAGGTCAAGGAGTATGAGTGCTGTGGTGTGGCCGCGCTCGAGAAGTGTGCTGATGTCATCGGTGGCTACAAGAAGAGCTGTCTCCTTGCTGTTGTTGCTACGGAAACCAGACTGAGATGTATCCAGAGAGTTGTTGTCCTTGTGGAATTGACACAGCCGTGAGTTTATGAATTTTTCCAGAACTTTGGCTGGGTAGGTTAACAGCGAGCTGGGTTGGAAATTCTTGAGCTCTGATGGGTCCGCTGTGGGTTTCTTCAGGAGGGGGTTGACTTCGGCGTGTTTCTAATCTTTAGGGAAAGTGGCTTTTTTGATAGAGCAGTTCAGCTTCTTGCAGAGTTCAGGGGCAATGGATGCATTGGCTCTGTTGTAGATGTGGTGAGGACAGGGGTCTCTTGTGAGCTCCAGAGTGAATGCTGTTCACGATGATTTCAGTCTCTTCTGTTGTGAGAGTGGACCAGCTGTGGACAGGTTTGGGTGGGTTCTGGGGGGCTGGGTCAATCGTAGGTTCCGAAGCTGGGCGGATTCTGCGGGAGAAAGCTGTCATAGATGTCCTTCATCTTGTGGTGGAAGAAGGTAGCCAGTTTGTCACAGAGGTCTTGTGACAGGGGATGTTGGTAGCTTCGGAGAGGGGATCAGTGAATTTGTTGATTACCGTGAAGAGTTTTCTCGTGTAGTGCGAGGAGGTGTTGATGCTTTCACAGAGTGCGTTTTTTTTGCATTCTTGATGCATTGGTGATGGGTGGCAGTGGTGGCTCTGAAGGAGGTGAAGGCTTCACTGTTTTTGCTGTTTCTCCATTTCTTCTCTAGGCACCTGCAGATGCGTTTGGATTCTTTGAGTTCATTGGTGAACCAGCTGGCTTTATTTGACTTATGTTGATTGGAGGGGGCTAAAGAGTTGGCGTATTCGGTGGGGGTGATTTGGTGAGGGTTGTGGTGAGCTGCTCATCAGTGATTCCATTCCATTTCCCGTGGGGTGCCCTGGGGTCACGGAGGCAGCTGTTGGGTGCAGTGATGACAAAGTGTATGCAGTGATGTTTGGTCCAGTCTGGGGTTGAGGTATACTTGATGGTGATCCGGCTGCTTGAGGTAAAAATGGGGTTCAGTGTGTGTCCTGCATCATTCGTGGGCACGGTGATCAGTTACCTGAGGCTGACAGTGGTGAGGTTGTTGAGTAGGGAAGTGGTGCTTCAGTCGTTGCGGTCTTTGAGGTGGAAATTCAAGTCACCCAGGAGGAGATAGTCTGTGGACACCAGGGAATGGGGGCTGGCAATGAGTACAATGACGTTGATGATGGCTGGGTGGGTGCCGGGCAGTCTGTAGACGAGGGTGCCGGAGAGGGAGGAGTTGGGAGTGGCGTGGATCAGGAAGTGCAGGTGTTCCATTGTGGTGCAGTGTTCCACCGTATTGACCGTGATGCAGAATGAGGACTTGTGTACGATGACCAGTCCTCCACCCGGACGGGATGGTTGGTCCTTCCTTAGGAAGTTGTAGAAGTCAGGGATTGCGATGTCTCGTCTGGAGGTAGGGTTGGTCCAGGTCTCAGTTAGGAAGGCAATGTCTGGGCAGGAGTAGTCAATCAGGTCCCACATTTCAATGGTGTGCTTATGGAGGATGTGTATATTCAGAAGGAGGCAGTTGATGAGGTTGTGGCGGGCATCAGTGGTTTCAGGTTGGGGGTGTTCCGGTTGTTTGTCGTGGCTGAAACTCAGTTTGCCCTCTTTAGGAGATGCGGTGCAGCAGACGCTGAGATGTTCGATGTAAAGGTGGTGGAGGGTATTGGCATCGTAATGGAGGGTAGCCAGGGCATGGCTTATCAGAGATTCAGGGTTTCTGGTGTTCGGAGTGGCCCAGGCGCAGACAGGCGCAGACAGGCGCAGACGGGCTTGCCTTTGGCACGCCAGCAGTGCATCCACTGCGTGGCTGTTCTGTGGCTGCCATTAAGAAGGGGAGGGAGGTGGGGGACGGTCAGCTGGGAGGTAGGGGGGCGAGAGAAGCACTTCACGTGGGGGCAGTGCAGTAACAGCAGCAGCCTGGGGGGAGACCACAGGATGGATGCAGCAGCCCAGGACATTATTGCAGAGGTATTGGGGGCCTACTAACATACCCAAGACAGGTTGGCACGGACTGTGTCCACCCTGGAGCAAAGTCAGAGAATGCAGCAGCAACAACACCAACAGGCCATGGAGCAGTGGGAAGAGCACAATGCCACAATGGCCAACATTGCAGGAGCACTGCTGTAGTTGGTAAAAAAACAGTCTGACACCCACACAGGACAAGAGGCCCCCACTACAGCCCAGGACAACCAGCGTCTGATGAAACAGGCAGCAGAAACATCCCAGGAAATACCCTCCCAGGAAACCCAAGGGCCAACAATGCCACCCCAAGAAGCTCCACAGCAGGCACCCAAATGTACTCTTTGGCCAAGATATGGCTCTGGAAACCCAGCTAAGAACAAGGCCCCCTCCAACAATTTACTCTGCTACTGATGCAAAGCAACCATCTCACCCATTCACCAACAACACTTAGCTGAGGGCAATATGAAGTACTATTCGGCAAAATGGACCCATCTAAACCATCCAACAAGGCTGCCATCAAGTTGGTTTTGAGGATACCCAACCCTTATGACTCCCATCACTGTATATAGCACAATTCACTCAATTCTACCAATAAAATAAATTTCACACCTGTAACACTGTCCCCTGTCTTAAATTGTGAACAAAGTGGAGTATGGATGCAACTGGCAGAGAACAAATGTATTGTCAATTTGTGCATGATAGTGGTACTGTGTGTCCAAATGGTGGCAAGGAGGGAATGCATATATTTTCTGTCAGTACCATGCAGAAGTGGTCCATGTATCGCCTATCATGACCAACCCCCCCTATATGACAGAGCACACTGACAGTATTAGTCACTAACCCCAATGACAGGCTTAAGTCCCACACAGTTATTGGAAGTAGAGTTGTATCAGTTGGTTCCTGGAATGGACATCTTCCCCTTCCTCATCCTCACCATCACTCTCCTCACCTCTCTGAGGTAGCTGATCAGGATCTATAGCACCCTCCACCTCCAAGAGGGTGATAGAATGTCTCATTGCCACGTTGTGCAGCATGCAGCAGGCCACCACTATTCTACACACCTTATCAGGCCCATAGGCCAGGGAACCCCCAGATGTATGTAGACACCGGAATCTAGCCTTCAGGAGACCTATAGTACGCTCTATTACCCTCCTAGTATGTCCATGGGCCTCATTGTATTTCCTCTCTGCACCCGTCCTGGGAATCCTCACTGGTTTCAGGAGCCAACACAAGTTTGGATAGCCAAATCACCTACAAACTGGTTCAATACAGACTCGTCACTGTTATGTCCCTTAGTCAGACAGGCTGGTTTTCTGCATTGTGTCAGTTATTGACAGGCAAACTTACCTATGATCCACCCTCTGTCCTCTTATAGTTATTCCATCTTCTGTGGCACACTACTGTTCCTCAACACAAATGAATCATGGACTGAACCTGGAAACATGGCATTCACATGGGA
Organism: Pleurodeles waltl; assembly: GCF_031143425.1. Classification (NCBI taxonomy): domain Eukaryota; kingdom Metazoa; phylum Chordata; class Amphibia; order Caudata; family Salamandridae; genus Pleurodeles; species Pleurodeles waltl. The sequence goes on along the minus strand of NC_090436.1, from coordinate 746,018,005 downwards.
AATGTACTGGTCTGCAGTGCATGCCAATTGGATGTTCATGGAGTGAAAGTTCTTCCTGTTTCTGTGCACCTGTTCACTCACTCTTGGGGGGATGATGGGTATGTGTGTGCCATCAATGGCACCTATGACATGGGGAATGTTTGCAAAGGCATAGAAGTCAGACTTGATGGCAGGGAGGTCAGTACTTTGGGAAAACTCCACATAGGATTTTATATGTTGTACAAATGCATTCAGATATCTTGTCAGTACCTGGCTGAACATTGGCTGTGAGAAACCAGCACCCATGCCCACTGTCACTTGAAATGAGCCTGTGGCCAGGAAATGGAGTGCGGAGAGCACCTGTACCTCAGTTGGAATGGCATGCTGATTACGATTTCCCAGATGTTAGTGCAGGATCCAGTAATGCACAAAGGTCCTGAATAGTTGCACGTGTGAGTCTGTAAGTGATTATGATCAGACGCTCCACCATGGTCTCCATATCTACAAGTGGTCTGTACACCGATGGTGCCCTTCCTTGCCACAAGGGTCGGTGCCTACGAGGAGTTACAAAAAGAAGTGATGAAGACACATACATAGGCACACTTCTCATCATTTCTGCACTGGATTGTTCATTGTAGTGTCTCGACAGTAACTGCTATCCAACAGATGTACATGTAACACACTAGGAGGGAACAGAGTAATTCATGTGTGCAACTATACGGAATGGATAGAGGCCTAGGTGCTTCATGTGGCTAGTAGGCCCTGCATTGTGAGTAGTAGGAAATCTTAGATGCGTAGGTGATGGCAAAATGACTGCCCACTGGAGATCTGCCCCTTTGTTGTGGAAGTGACCTCATACAGCTAGCGGTTGACGTCACAGTGTAAGGCGGTGTTGACCGCTGTTCGCACCCTCATTGGCTAATATAGATGCCAATGGTGAATCCTGGTGTATCATGATCGCCGCCGGCGGTGACGGTGCATACCGCTGTGGAACGTATGCACGTTCGTCATCTTTGGATCACTTGACTCCCTGATCTCGTGTGGACAGGTACTCCACTCTGTGTACTGCTGTGGCCTGCCTCTGGCTATGGATGTGCCACTCGGTGCAGGTGAAAGAGCCCCGGCTTTCACCCAGGAAGAACTGGAGAAGCTAGTGGAAGGGGTCCTGCCCCTGTATGGCAGACTTTTCGGATGGCCAGAGGTACAGGTGAGTCTGGGTTTGGAGGGCACTGTGTGTGTAATGGATGGTGTGGATAGGACATATGTGTGCTCCTCTGAGCATGCATGGGCCATGGTGCATGGAATGCTGCTTGCGACTGTCCTGTATGTCTGAGAGTACTGTCTGTCCCATGTTGGACAATTTGCCAGCTGTTCCTATCGTGCAAGTGCCTGACCTCTGTGTTCCATTTCTGTGTCGCCCTTCTAGGTCAGCGCCCACTAGAAGAGGGCACATTGGCATGCCATCGCCAAGGAGGTGCGGACCCTGGGGGGGTCTACAACCGGCGGAGCACCCACTGTCTAAAGAGGTGGGAGGACCTGCGGCGCTGGGCGCGAAAGATCAGTGAGGTCCCGCTGGAGAAGTCCTCCCAATGTGGAAGGGGTGCTCATCAGGCACTGACGCCTCATGCGACGGATCCTGGCGGTGGCATACCCAGATCTGGATGGGCGCTTGAAGGCTGCACAGCAGTCACAAGGGGGTGAGTGCTCATTGACCATACTTCAGTCTGGAAGGATGTCTGGGTGTGCACTAGGGCTCATGCTGCTTAGAGCAGGGAATTTGACTGGTGTCCATCTACTGTATGTTTCCCAAAGGGTGTAAGGGTGTCCCTGTCAGGTTTCACCTACCTCAGCTCCAAAAGTATTTCAGGGGACGGGTGTAGAGCAGTATTCTGGTCATTAGTCAGGGGCATGGCCATGGGCATAGTGTGCGATGCTGCCTGTTGGGTAGGTTTGCTGGGTGGGTGTATGTCTGGCCATTCTGTATCTGCCTTCAGCTATTTACAAGTGTTTCTCCTGTTTTATCTCCCCATCCCTGTTTTCTTGAGTTGGTTTGGCACAGCATCAACATCAGGCGAGGGAGCTGTGGCACCGGCAAGTGGGGAGGCAGCGGCCCACGGATCCTCTGAGGCAGAGACAACGGACGCCCAGGGGACCAGTGGGTGGGAGGGTGAGGGGACTTCCATGGGCGAGGCTACTACCACAGGAGGTAGTGACTCTGAGACCTCCTTCGATGGGGGTCCCCCGGCGGTGGCAGACCCTAGTGCACACACCACTACCGTGAGATCTTCTGCCACCCCCATACTATCACCGCCCTCCCTTCTGCTCCCCACCGAGTTGCCTATGCCCACCCACCCAGAAAGGTGGGCATCTCCTTCGCCCCAGGTACCTCCTCCCCTGCCCCAGTCAGCCCTGCTGCCCTCACAGAGGAGGCTATTGACCTCCTGAGAACCATCTCTGTAGGGCAGACAACCATTGTCAATGCCATCCAGGGGCTAGCATCAGAGGGACAGCAGACAAATGCCTATCTGGATGGCATTCACGGTGCCGTGTCTGCCCTACAGAGATCTTTTCAGACTCTGGCCTCCTCTCGGACGGCAGCCAGTTTCCCTGGCCATTCCGTCCCCCCTCCAACCTCCTCTACGCCTTCCAGCACCCCACTCCCTTCACCCGTCCAAAACACACAATCAGACCCGCTGACAGGCACATCAACACACAAGAAGTACACTGCCAAACACAAGCACCACACCTCCCACCACACGCATTCACACAGCCAACAGACACCTGCACACACAACAATGTTCACTTCCCCCAGTGTGCCCACCTCTTCCGCCTCTCTGTCTGTCCCCTCCACATCCACACCCTCATGCACTGCACCTTAACTCACTGTTACTGCTCCTCTTCCTGCACTCACCACAATCACAGACAGCCATTCATGCACCCCATACACCACACCTGCACTCACCACCTCTACTGTAGTTGACACATGCAGCACACTCACCAGACTTGCAGACACCCACACAACATATATCCACACTAACTGTCTGTCTTCTTCCACTGTGTCCACCCCCCACCTCCCAAGACACACAAATACACCAAGACACCCACCCATCAGACATCCACCACACAACAGCATACTGAGCAGTCACCTGCACCCACTACATGCACCCCTACACCCTATACATCCACTCCCTCTGCCTCCACTCCCACGCCCTCATCCACACCCACCCCAATTGCTCCCAAGAAATGTTTTGTCTCCCTTGCTGACCTCTACCAACCCACTGGCCCACCCTGTCTTGTCCCAAAGTTGCCTTCCTCCTTGCCCTTTCTGCTCCTTCCACATCACAGCCCACCCTGGTCCACCCTTCACATTCCTGTGCCCCTTCCCCAGAGAAGAAGAAGGGCCGGTCAGAACCTAGGCCATCCAGCTCCACCCGAGCCATAAGGCCCCCACCCCTTCAAAGGAGAAGCCCACCCCCCCTCCACCCTCCACAAGGAAGTCAAAGGCCCACCCCCATCATAACTCCCCACTCCCACCACCCCCTGTTCCCCTTCCGTGAGGTGCCTGGATCACCATATGGTGCCCTGTTCTGTGGAGTACCCAACACTTGTGGGAGTCAGGTGGGGCCCGTTGCGGCCCATGATGATTGGGATTTTACAGACTGGCCATTGGCCCTGTTTGCACTGCTTGGCTCAGTGAGCTTCTTATTAAAGTTTCTGTGCGGCCTGTGTTGGGCTGCACGCAGTTACACCCTGGTGTTTGTTTTACTTTTTTTATAGGTGTGGGGCTTTTGTATTTACTATGGTCAAGTTGCATTAGCATTTGGTCGGGTACGTACCTCTTGGTGTGTGGTGTATGACTTGTGCTGCTGGGAAGGGTTGGGGGGGAATTTCCTGATGGGTGGAGTGGGTGGGTATGTAACTGTGGCCTTTCCTCCCTTGTGTCGTAGGTTGCAGTACTTACCGTCTTCGTCGGCACTCTCGGTCGTGTAGGTATATGGCAAGGAGCAGGGCTGGCATGATCTGCAGCTCTCTATCCATGGCTGCCGCTGCACGTTCTGTGGGACTCCGGTACGTGGTTCCTTATATTTGGTTCATTTCTGCCTGGCTTTGTGTGGCGGTGGAATGGTGGTTCATTATTTGATGGGCAGAATGGGCCTTTTCGATGGCCTGTGGGCGGACTCTGCCGTCGTCAGTGGTACTCCTCTCCTGGTGGTGGGTGGTTCGCGTGATGCAAGTGTTTCATTTGGTTCATTATTTGGCGGTCCGGACCGCTCCTCTGTTGGCGGTTTCTACCGCCGGCATAGAGGAACGGACCACCATGTTCGTAACGAAGGCCTTTGTTTGCTTTAAAAAGACTTAAGACACTTTATATCACTTTTCAGTGATATCTCTACATTTACTTTGCATCTTTGATTGTTTTTGACCTGCAAATATCCAGATAAATATTATATATTTCTCTGAACACTGTGGTCTATTTTTGTGGTGCTATAATGTGTTATTGTATGATTTATTGCACAAACACTTTACACATTGCCTTCTAAGTTAAGCCTGACTGCTCAGTGCCAAGCAACCAGAGGGTTGGCACAGGATAATATGGATTGTGTGTGACTTACCCTGACTACAGTGAGGGTCCTTGCTTGGACAGGGGGTAACCTGACAGTCAACCAAAGACCCCATTTCTAACAAAGCACAAATACAATTTCAATCCCAACCGCTGATCACCAGTGTAAGAAATGGGGTCTCTGGTTGGCAGTCATTTTGTCAGGGTTAGGGAGTTACGCTCCTAAGACAACCCCTGCAGTCAGGCTTGTCTGAAAGGCAATGTGTAAAGTATTTGTACCAAACACACAGTAATACAGTGAGAACACTACAAAATGGACACCACAACAGTTTAGAAAATCAGGCAATATTTATCTAAATAAAACAATACCTAAATGACAAAAATCCAATATTTACAAGTAAAGGTATGAATTTTCAAAATAATACATTCTTGCTCAATAGAAAACAATGGAAACGCTATGGTTACACAAAGTGTTTGGCATAAAAAATAAAGCCACCAGGGTGAGAGTGCACCGAAAAAGTCAGCAATGTGTCGTTTTCTCACTCACAAGTGAGGCTGTGCGTCGTTTTCCAGACGGAACCTTGGGTCCATGCAGGTTCACGTTGATTTTGACGCCCAGTGATTATGCATGAGAAATACAGCCGCACAGTGATGGAAAACTGTGCTGCGTGGCATCATTTGCAGCAGATGCAAGTGGGTGTTGCGTCATTTCTCCAGCTGCGATGAAGTTGGTTCATTGATTTCCCAGCCGCAGTGCAGGTGGTGCATCGATATCGGCATGTCGTTTTTACAGCCGTGTTTGAGGTGGTGTGTCAAACCTTTCCCCACACGGCTTCCTGTGCATGGATTTCAGTCCTTATTCTACCAGCTTCACCTTTCAAGGGCCCAGGGACTGAATACGGCACCACTTGGCAGGGCAGGAGTCTCAGCACAGAGTCCAAGTGCTGGCAGAGGAATTCTTTGATGGCCCTGAGACCTCAAAACAGGAGGCAAGCTCAGTCCAAGCCCTTGGAGATTCTTCACAAGCAGAAATACACCACAAAGTCCAGTTTTTGTTCTCTTTCAGGCAGAAGCAGTAACTGCATGCCAACTCAGCAAGGCACAGTTGCATGCAAAGGGGCAGTACTCCTCCTCCAGTTCTTCAGCTCTTCTCCTAGGCAGAGGTTCCCCTTGATTCCAGAAGTAATCTGAAAATCTGGGCTTTTGGGCCCTCTACTTATACCCCTTTCTGCCTTTGAAGTAGGCAAACTTCAAAGAAAAGTCTCTGTTGTTCACTAGGTCCTGCCGTGCCAAGGCCTGGCTCCAGACACACACCAGCGGGTTGGAGACTGCATTGTGTGGGGGCAAGCACAGCCCATTCAGGTGTAAGTGACTACTCCTCCTTCCACTCTAGCTCAGATGGCTCATCAGGATTTGCAGGCTACACCCCAGCTCCCTTTATGTCACTGTATAGTGGAGATTTACAAACAGCCCAACTGTCAGTCTGACCAAGGCAGGCAATACACAGGCAGGCAGAGTCACATAATGGTTTAAGCAAGAAAATGCCCGCTTTCTAAAAGTGGCATTTTTAAACTTACAATTTAAAAAACAACTTTACCAAAAGATGTATTTTTTAAATTCAGAGTTCAGAGACACCAAACGCCTTATTTCCATCTGCTCCCAAAGAGATACTGAACTTGAAAGATATTTAGAGACAGTCCCCATGTTAACCTATGAGAGAGATAGGCCTTGCAACAGTAGAAACAGAATTTGGCAGTATTTTACTGTTAGAACATGTAAAACACATCAGTACATGTCCAACCTTTACCATACACTGCACCCTGCCCATGGGGCTACCTAGGGCCTGCCTTAGGGGTGCCTTACATGTATAAACAGAGAAGATTTGCGCTGGCAATTGGGTACATTTGCCAGGTCGAATTGGCAGTTTAAAACTGCACACACAGACACTTCAGTGGCAGGTCTGAGCCATGTTTGCAGGGCTACTCATGTGGGTGGCACAACTGGTGCTGCAGGCCCACTAGTTGCATTTGATTTACAGGCCGTGGACACCTCTAGTGCACTTTACTGGGGACTTATTAGTAATCAAATGTGCCAGGCATGGATAAACCAATCACCAAAACAATTTGTACAGAGAGTATATGCACTTTAGCACTGGTTAGTAGTGGTAAACTGCCCAAAGTCCTAAAGCCAACAAAAACTGGTCAGAAACATAGGAGGAAGAAGGCAAAAAGTTTGGGGATGACCCTGCAAATAGGGCCCGGTCCAACAGTTACCACCTCCTTCATGGAGTTGGTAAAAGATGAATGTTTTGCAACTGCATTCTGGTCGCAAAACATTCATATATGCCCTAGCGACTCCTTAGTCGGAAAGTAAGCCCTTAACATGTCTCTTCCTAATATCGACCTCAAAACCTATTTTGCAATTTGGTAATTGGTTACTGAATCGCGAAATAGGGTTGGTAAACGTTGGTACATGTGTAAAGGCCATTTAGCGGTTGCAAATGGCCCAATTTGCAGTTTGCAGCTACTAAAAACTTTTGGACATGTGGCCTTTCATCCCCTCTGACAATACCCTGAAATCCTCCCTCTTCTTTCTAGTCTCAATAACCCTGCTGCCCTACATCCAACAAAACCACTTCATCAGCCACAAGAAGTGCGGCAAATCGCATTTTGTAATGCATCCTTGATTGGTAAGTTAACGTCATCCTATAAATATACCTTTGCTCCTTTGCACATCCCTCCTGTACCAAATGGGTACTGTTGAGCGCAAAATAAACAAGTTAAAATAAAATACCATAAACAACTGTTTACGAAGATGTTGTCTGTCTGGTAGTTGCGGGAAAACAATATTTGTTTACCATTGAGGCCTTATTTGTGGTTTTGAACTGCTGATGAGTCAGGTCCTTCGACCAAGGCTGAATATGTTTATCTCATGTACTCATCTGTTCGTTTTGTACAGTGCTCAGGCGTGCTTCCTCTAATTACCAAATAGCTCTGAATTAGCTGCCTGAAGCTGTAGAACTGTGGAAGCATTTTATGTTATCAGTCTAGATCAGGCCAATGTCCCATATTAAGATCTGACTCCTTCAAGAACACACTTAAAGGCCAACATGGTGCTACGTGTGAAAAACCGAAAGACAAAATGGTCCCACGCCATGAATCAGACTCATCTGTACTACTGTTCTCTTGCAACTAACACATCCTGTGTACGATACGTTCTATCATCAGTGACACATTCTTATTACTTAATTAGAGTAATTGTGGATTTAAATGTTCAACACCGAAACTAGATATTGACCCAATGGAAGAATGTATCCACCTTTTTTTGGAAACTGTGTCACCGTCTACTTCAGCCACCGTCGCTGTCAAGTCAGATCCCTGTCCTCAAATTACAAAACAGCAGAATATTTTGATCGGGTCGATGTGACTTAAAGGCTGTCTACTTAAATCATACCTAACAATCATTTAAAGTACTCAGGCAACGACATCAGTCGATCTTTGAAGCACCTGCCCTAAGGAGTGTTTTTTTTATCCCTGTGCATGTTAGCATACTTTCCAAACGTCGATGCATGCACTGGATATAAAATTCGTTTATGAAGATTCCCTGTATACCAGTCAATGAAGCTGGGCAGGACATGGTTGGCCACAGAGTTTTGCCTCGACAGGTGACATAGATACTTGGAGAGATAGAGCAGCAATATTTTACCATCTTAAAAAGTGATAAATGTTTATTTGCTACAGGAACCTTAGAATAAAAGTGCTTCTTTTGCCTCGAAGTATAGTCTCATTTATTGGCCACATTAAAGTAAATGCAGAACACGATGTCTTAACACAAAGCCAAATAGCAACGTAGCCTTACCATTTCAGTGCACAATTTAACGATAATGTCTAAAGGATCCTCCGTTTCATTTACTGGAGGTGGAAGCACCAGGAGTTCATGGGCAAAGTCTCAGCAAGCTGCTCTGGAGTAATCTTTGACTTGGCAGTATGTTCCCCGCTGAACTGCCAGTTCATACAGATGGTCACAAAACCCTTCACAGAGCCTGGCGACTATCACTAGATTTCCTTGCTCTAGAATTACATGTGATACGCAGTTGTCCTAGGCAGATACATCAAACAATCAGGGCCAGATATAGCACCTTCCTGTACAAAATCAGTCCTGAGAATCTTTTTCCTCTTTTTTGTGCTACAGAATGCACCACACATAGAAAGATGAAAAAACGAAGAGAAATAAACACATTTCTACTTGTTAAGCCTCTCCTGGGAGGCGTATCTTTTTGGCGTATTCCCAGGTTTACAAGTTCTTGTAAATCTGGGAATGTGTCAAAATACATAGATGTTGCATGGGAACACCCATGAGACACCTCTCTGGTGCAGAGTAGTGTAGTACAGCGATTTGCTCTGCGTTACATTTCTTGATATCTATAAAAAGCCACTCAGGGCCACTCAAGGCCTTGCGAGGCTTCATAAATCTCACTTAAGGTTTGCGTCGCTCTTGCACCACATTGCCTAGTGCAAGAGGGACGCAAACTGGGTCACAAATATGGCTCTAAATGTTCGAATGTCACCCCACACACATAAATGTTGTTTAATTTCTACTGCTGTGGCAGCTGTTGAAGTCCTTGTGGCTGCATTGCTTTACTTCCAGCACATATAACTTCCATGCTGAGGCCTGAGTTGGCTGCGCCATCTCTCTCAACTTGCTTTCTCAGCCATGTAAGCTGATGCACAACTGGTGCATGTAGAGAGAAGGTTGCTAGGCAACCCCAACCACCATCTGTTTCTATGCCAAGTCGAAAGCCCATTCCCAAGAAACACGTACTTTTATGGCTTGGGCACCATATTGAAGTGGGCCCAAGACTACTTATCTCAATTGGAGGTATTCCCACAGTAGTCACACACCCACTATCTTGAACATTAATAAAAGTGTCTACTGGCTTGGGCATGAAAGCTGTGCTCTGACAGGTTCCCCCCTTTTTGCTTTTTTTATAGTGTGAATCTTTTTTTAAATAAAAAAAGGTTAAAGCAGGGTTATCAGTATTCCCTGTGGAGTTTAGCAGTATTTTCCGTGACCACTGTTGAAGTCCTTGGGGCCTATTCACAAACTGCATTTTGTAGTATGTTTTGTACTACTGCAATAGTACTAAAAGCATCTTACAAAATGTTATTCACAACGCTATCTGTTGAGTTTCCACCTCAAGTGCAAAGTCTCTGCACATGTAAGTATACATTTTAGTAGTAATGTGGGAAGGACACAGTGGCCTAGCTTGAAAATGGGGCATACATTACTATTAAATGGAAGAGTTTAAGGGAGAGCAAAGGTGGGATTTACAGAGAATCAGGGAGAGTTTAGGGAGGGATGTGTACCCACCCACAAAACAGTAAGCCCATTTCTATTCAACAGGTGCACTTCCAAAGTTATTACAGTCATCATGGGAGCCAAAACTGTTGTAAACTACTTCATGTTCTGTTGTTCCTGTGTTTGCTGTACATTTTTACTCGATGCCATTCATGATATTATTTTACCACGCATGGGGGGTAATTAAGCAAAGTAACATAATTAAAATTTTGGGGAATTTCTTGCAGAGTGAAATTTTTGAAATTACATAAATTGCGCTCACATAATTTAACTATTTCCCATTCCTAATAATGACTTATAGAAAAGCCCCATATTAAATAATGTTAAATTAGAATAAATGGTTTTAACTACTCAAAAATATAAGGGCAATTAATTGCATGTTAACCAAAAATATATTAAATACAGGTTTTTTCTTCATTTTAAAATATGTTACCAACATATTCTGTAATGAAAAATTAAGATAAGCGAGGATTCATTTATTTTAAATAATGCAATTACTTCTATCCATTTTTCCTGAATATCATGTTTTTATTTTCCTATTTTCTAAATCCATTTTCAATGAAACCCCAGAAAAACTCACTACTATTTACTTCTAATTGAAGTTAATCAAGCTATATATTTTTTTTCTTCTACATTTAAAAAATATATAAAATTACAGTAAAATAACATTTAACTTTGCAAAGTATTTGTAGTACATTTTGTAAAATGTTTTTTAAAAAAAAATTTCCCTCAGGTTTACCACAGGGAGACTTCATAACTAAAAGGCTGTTTAATATATGAACCCGAGGAAATGTTTATTTGTACATCTTTGTAATTCTGCCTCTGAAGCAATGGTTAGGAATGCACATTACAAGGTTTACAACATCTGCAACACACCTGCTTGTGAAATTAGTGATTATTCTCCACTCCACTACTTATCTACAGATGAAACTAATTTCATCAACAACCAAGCACAAACAGGGTCACCACTTAAGAAAGGAGCCTTGGGACCAAACATATTTTGCGGCCTTCACTATGTTGGTGAATATCTTTGTAGAATTGTTCCTTCTTTTGAGGAGAGATTATATGAGGAAGAAGAGAAAGAAGGTTTACATGCCTAGGTCACCATCTTTAGTATGTCCAATGAAGTTGTCATTGCCAGACACCACTTCTCACGTGATGCAATCCTGGAGGTTGCTGACTGGGAGCAAGTGCTGGATTTATCTGCAGCCTGCTTCCAGGCTAACTCAGCCTATGTCAAAATACTGGTTGCTCTCCATTTCATAGCCACAGGAGCTTTCTGACAACACTGGAATCTTACAAGTAAACCAGTCCAGATGCTTGCATCAGGAACTGAGATGCATCAACAAAACAGCATACCAGTTTATTGCCATGCTTTAGTCACTGGTGGGAAGCCAAAGTGTAGCAAGGGAATTTTAACGCCTTTGCCTTTTGTGTGCTAGGTACCACTTACTGCACCCACATGTCACTTCAGCCTCCTCAGCACACAGCAAACCTTATCTGCAACAGAAACCACTGGTACTCCATCAAAGTGCAGGCTGACTGTGAGGCCAGCCTCTGCTATGTTGATGTGTTCTCTGCCTTTCCTGGAAGCACACCCGGCAGCTACATTTCCCGATAGTCACCTTTTTTGGTTACTGGGGATTTCAGTGACATGTGACTTATTGGAAAGTAACAACACCGCACACAGGGCGTATATTCATATCTGAGGCCTCTATTTGTATCTGAGGCATTTCAAACATGATCTATGATCGCTACAACACAATATACATGTTGCCCTGACACACACAGCATTCACATATGCAGGATGCCCCTTTGTGAAAAAAATCACATTTCTTTTTTGCAGGTGATGCCTGGTATGCCCTCCCTATCCCCATTTTCCCACATCCTCCAGACATCCAACCACAGTGTCTTAGATGAGGTACTGTAAGGTACACATACATGCAAGAGCCATAATTGAAAGCTCTTTTGGTGTCTTCAAGTTGCGATTCAGATATCTTGCCATATAGGAGTGCTGATGTTCTCCCCAGAAGTAGTGTGCATTATTCCGACTTGCAGGAGTGGAATCCTCACTGAAGGCTTGTTCCTGGTCGGAGTTTAGGTAATCATCAGCAGATGGTTGTCCACCTACTCTGGGTTTTGGACCTAATATGAATTACAAGAAATTCAAATTGTAAAAGTCTGAATGTGTACATTGCAAGAGTTTGAAGGTACAAGTGAAGCAATCTAAAAGGAAAAATAAAATCAAAATAATGATTAGACCTTTCAGTGGTTGTATGATAAAATTCAGTTTAAATTACACACTTGAAAAACTTCAAATAGGTAGGTCAAGAGATGACCTGAAAAGAAAAAGTTTAGAATGTGTTCATAATATATACCAAACATTCAAAGCAATACAGTAGAGAAGAGAAATGTGAAATAAACCATTGCAAGGCCTAGCAGGCAAAAATTCAGACTGAAATACAACTTTGAAGGATACATATAATTAGCCGTCATTTAACATTGCAATGTACATTTATTAACAATGCAACTTGTATTTGGCATACAACATAGCATATCTGACAACCTTTAAATCAACATAGTTTGATTTTGGAAACAAATTACATGAAATCAATGAAATAGCAAGAAAGTGACAACATACAAACAGAAACAAAATAATTAAATTTCAATACATAGCATAAAATGGAGATTGATAAATACATTACATTTCAAGATAAGTGCACATCTGGAATAAATGAGGGAATGACCCATATCACATTCCAATATTTCATTTAAAATACCAAAACAAGGCATTATGGTAGTTGTAGTCAATTCAATTTAATATTAACAACATTTGCAAAAATTGTAAATTTAACATACCCACTAAAATATATGCAGTGATGATTAACAGACATTTACAATAAGATTTGTTTTTTAAATATGTCATTACGTAAAAAATACACTTACAAGCACCATAAATTCAATTGGAATCCAATGGCGATTTGAACCTGTTACCTGTTAACAAACAAGCAAGGCAAAAACAAAAAAGACTGAATGAAGGGAAAAAACATATTTTCAACACATATTAACAAGCAGTAAAGTGAGAGATGCAACTATGATGATAAAAATTTGAAAATAAAAACTGATTAGATGATTTTAAATTTGAATTTATATGTTTAACAAAGGTGCAAAAAACTTTAGCATCAGGTAAATTGACAGCAAAATGGAAGTTTATTTTGAGTGAGACATTCAACAGTCTGACTTTCCAGTCTCCACTACACTAGTGATTCCTTCAAGATGTAGGATCTGCAAGACCTTCTTCTCCCAGGAAAAAAGTTGTAAGGGGCTGGGAGAACCACCACCAGTCCTCTGGGCCTCCAGGTGACGGTTGGAGGCCAGAGAATGCACTCTCCCCAAAAGATTGTTCCAACTCAACCTAATTTCTTCCTGTGCATGCAGGTTGTTTGCCACAGGATTCACTCTGTCAACTGTTCTAGTCCACATTTGCCTTTTCTGAGCTATGGTTGTATTTCATACTTATGCTCCAAACAATTGTGAATCTACTCTAATCATTTCATCCACCATGACTAACAAACCTCTCTCTGTAAAACAGGGATTTCTCCTTCCTGCCATTCTAAATAAAATTACATTTGATGAAATAGAGAGCCCACAAGTTAATTAAAAATCGATTTAGACAAAAAAACAAGAAACAGAGGGAGCAAAGAAATTCTGAATTGTGTGTGGGAATTCTGCATCAACTTGTTGATGGTCTGAAACGGAGTGTGCTTTATAGTGTGGCATGCAGGTGTTATCAATAAGCTAAAACATATCAAGTGTGTTCTGCTCGTATATATCCAATAGCCAAAGGCATAGTACAATATTTAATGCATACTGCAATGGAATCTCACCATTGGGGATCCACTGCTAGAACAATGCATATGCTCGGGGCAATCCCGCCATCCTAACAGCAATGGAGTAATGTTACCAGCATAGAAGTCCACCCCGTCAGCAGCGGGAAACCGCTTATGCCACGGAATACACAGATGAAGATTCAGCTGCCACACATCTAAATACAGCTGTTAGAATTCCTTCAGCATGACGGACTACTTGTAAACTGCCATGGAGAGACAACTGGAGCCCCGCCAAGATCTTGATTGGGCCCTTAATCTTTCAAAATTCATATCTTGATTTCTACTTATTGGATTTTTTCATTTTAGTCTCATTTTACTCAGATACATGTTCTCTTTTTTTCTAAACTAGTTTAGAGTCTTTTTTGGGGTGTTCAAGGTGTTACTGTAATTTAAGTGCTGTACAAACACCTTACACATTGTCTCTTCATTTAAGCCAGGCCGGTCTGTGCCAAGCTACCAGAGGGTGAGCAAGGGTTAATTTAGGGTGTGTAAATGACCTACCCTGACTAGGGTTGTGGTTTCTACTTGGACAGGGTGCATACCTCTCCCAACTTGAGACTCAATTTCCAACAACACCCCCATATCAGAACAAAACTCAATGGTTCTTACCTCATAAGCACAAAGTTTAGTGTTACCAGGGGAAGCTGGGTAAGAAACAGACCTGCAATTTGTTTTCATCCTCCTGGTAATAGTAAAGGAATCCCTTTCGGGAGTGAAAACTCCACAGGGAAGATCCAGCACTCGAACATCAGACACTCTTTTGCATGAAATTAAACATAAAAGCATCGTCAGTTTGACTGACAGTTGTTTACACGATAAATACTTATTGTCCAGCTAACTCTGCAAGAACAACATTTATGTCCCATAGAACCAAATATTTAGCTTGAGGAGGCTTAGCCATTCGGAAACCATGTAAGAGCTTACACGGAGTTGGAAGTTCCCCAATGGGCTTACCATCCACAGGGAGGTGACCCACAGAAATTGCAGACCTAAAGTTGTTAGCTGGCCAATAGGCCATTCCAGCAGATACCAAAGAAAACAAAAAATTAACCATTAGACTGCAATCTGCTCCAATGGGATCTGCACCCCTTTACAGCACCAACCTCACCAGCATCGCCAAGTTGATGCATAACGTTTATGTGTCCCCGCATACCATGCGTGTTCGATGAAGGGTGCATCAGCCTGCAAAATGCCTTGGAGACTCCATCTCTCCCAGAAACCTTCCATATACAAGAGGTGCCCTGAGAGGATCAGAAAATGAGGCTGCCCCATTGAGTCCAGCAACAGGTTCTATAGATATGGATGCAAAACACCGGGCAAGCACACACCAGATGGAGGATTACTGGAAACTAAGGATGGGCTATCCAGAACGGAGTCCCAAAAACCATTTCTGCACTTTGTCACCTCACTAGAGGAAGAACTCTGGGAATCATCATCATCGGGAGAAATGTGAAATTCAGGGAAAGAGACCAGTTCTGAAGGAAGACATCCATGGCCTGTGGTACCAGACCCAGGCTTCAACTGAAAAAGGTCGGAAGTTGCCTGTTGAGGCGAGAGGCAAACACATCTACCACACAGGGGCCTCACTGGTGATAAATTGCATGAAAGACCATTGGGTGAAGTCTCCAGTTGCTGAATTCCCGTAGGTGACGAGAGTGCCCATCATCCACAATATTGCATTGGCCAGGGAGATACTCTTCTACTACTGACAAGTGGTGTTGGAGGAAAAAGTGCCAAAAATCCTTGGCTATCTCCGCAAGGAGGTGAGATTTGGTCTTGCACAATTTTTTGACATATTGAACCTCAAGGGCACTGTCCATCCACAGAAGGATGCACCAGTCCATCTTGTTCTGAGACAGACTGAGAATTACAAAAAGAACTTCAAGCAATTGATGTGAAGGGACAGCTCCGACACAGACCAACAGCCCCAATTGG
This sequence comes from Pleurodeles waltl, assembly GCF_031143425.1. Classification (NCBI taxonomy): domain Eukaryota; kingdom Metazoa; phylum Chordata; class Amphibia; order Caudata; family Salamandridae; genus Pleurodeles; species Pleurodeles waltl. Next base: position 746,002,282 of record NC_090436.1, on the reverse strand, counting down.
ATACGGAGCCACATCTCACTCCCCAGCCGCACATACTGGCATCTGATTCTATAATAATCTCCATCCAACTTTCAAAAGCTACTGATCCCCTGCACTAGTATTTATACATGGAAGACTGCAAAGACCGGAGGTCGCCTACTTCCAATACACCTGGCGCCACTCAACAATCAGAGGGTTTAACTTACTAAGGAATCTGGTGAGCACAGTCCTTTTTGAACTCATACCCCAGAATGCTGATGTGGCCCTTTAATGCCCACAGGGTACCTGACACGCAGAGGTACTGTTTAAACAATTGACTTATTTACTGAAAGTAAGTGGTTGTAAGGGAATGTGTGTCAGATGTGTCTTATTTCTTTCCAGTGTATATCATTTTCCTATTCACTGTCATTCAGAGGTCTCCAATTCACTGCTATGTGGAAGTCTCTGCCCTCTGTGCGGAGATTCCACCCAGTGTACTGAGGTCTCCTATTCACTACCATTCAGAGTCTCCACCCCAAATGCAGAGAATCGCGTCCAGATGTGAAATAGGGTTGTAAGTTACATGTAGTAGCTATATGATCATATTTTAAAAGTATTCGTACCCCACAGTCTAAACTGATTGGATGGAGACATGCTTGTATATACTTTTGAGCAACTTTACGTGACTCACAAGATTTTGTGAATAGCCAAAAGTAATAGAGTTACTGAAAAGTGTAAGAGTAAATTGCACATGTAAATTACTCACAATTGTAAGTTATGATTGTGAATAGCCCCTAAGATGTATACATTGCAAGTGACATTGTCAGCTAGGTGCATGGACAAATGGAAAGAACATTTTTAAAAATGAATTTCCTCTATGTTATGTTCAAATTGGATTTGTTTTTGATTTGCTCTTTCCAAGTATTAAATATTTATAGCTGCCCACATTAAGAAAAAAACCTAACAATCTCACTCATTTTTATTTAATCTCCTGTTCTCAAACATTTTAGAGGGCACTGATTTTAAAATCAGACAGGAAACATCCCATTGCTCAAGGTAATGGGATGCACAAAAGTTGAGAAATGTGTTTAACCATGGTCAGTCTATTCACTGTCTAACTTACGTGATATCTGTTAAAGCCTGATATCTTCATGACAGTGCTTTAATGAATGAAAGAGTTCAAACTTTTGTTGCTTACAAGCCACACTAATTTTTCTGAAAAGATTGGCTACTCAACAAATCACAAAGTCAACGTGAGACCCTAGATTAATAAATGGAGGGGAGAAGGGCAAAAAGTTTGACTAAAGTAATCATTTTGGGCAGTGGTTCCCAACCTGCGGTTTGGGGATCCTTGGGGGTCTGCTAAGCATTTTATCAGGGGGTCTACGACTGATTAAAAAATTACATAACATTAAAGTTAACAGGTTAATGAAGTGTGTTAGAAATGGGGTCTTAGGATGGCAGTCCAAGCAAGGACCCTCACTCTAGTCAGGGTAAGTCACACACAATCCAAATTATCCTGTGCCCACCCTCTGGTAGCTTGGCACTGAGCAGCCAGGCTTAACTTAGAAGGCAATGTGTAAAGTATTTGTGCAATAAATCATGCAATAACACAGTATAGCACCACAAAAATACACCACACAGTGCTTCGAAAAATATATAGGTGGTCATTACATCCCTGGCGGACGGTGTTAAAGCGGCGGTAAGACCGCCAACAGGCCGGCGGTAAAAAATCTGCAATTACGACTGTGGCGGAAACCACCAACAAAGACAGCCACTTTAACACTCAGACCGCCACGGCGGTACAAACAAACAGTGCGGCGGTCACCGCCAACAGACAGGCAGGAGACAATGTACTGCCCACACTATTATGACAGGCCAATCCGCCACCTTTTCCGGGGCGGATTCACCGCAGATAAAAACATGGCGGAAACAGGAATTTCGAAGGGAAAACGCTCACCTCTACACACTCCACGAGAAACGAGGACACCATGGAACCGGAACTCCAAATTCTCCATGTAATAGTCTTCCTGCTCCTCTACCAGGAGCATGAACGCTGGCGGCAAAGACCACGGTGAGTACTGCACCTACGACACAGGGGAGGCAAAAAACAGGGACACACACACGCAACGCCCCCACCCTCACCCACCACAACACACACACTAATGCATACCAATACATCACAGTTACACCCCCCACACCCCCCTGGAAGAATGCAAAGACCAAAGAAAATGAGTGTAACCATCGGAATATATTAAAAACAAGTAGGCAGAAATATATATATATACACAATGTACAAAATAAATACCAGGCATAGTAGTCCAGGTACTGCACAAAGAAAGTCTGTGGAACACTGGGACCACACGGTATGGGCAAGGCCCACACAAGATCCCCGACCATGACGGAGAGAACACTGCAGGAGCATCAGATAGCAAGAAAACAGGCACCTCAGGGGGAGGGAAAGGGGGGGCACCTCAGCCGCTTGAGTGCACGACGTCAAATCCACGAGGGGGCCACATGCCCACTGTTCAATCCTGGGGAGTGCAAAGCCACAGTCTCTCAAGTCTCTACAGTGGGTGGCTTGCCCACTGCCATATCCTGGGGAATGCAAAGCCACAGTCTCTCAAGTCTCTACAGTGGGTGGCTTGCCCACTGCCATATCCTGGGGAATGCAAAGCCACAGTCTCTCAAGTCTCTACAGTGGGTGGCTTGCCCACTGTTCAATCCTGGGGAGTGTAAAGCCACAGTCTCCCAAGTCTCTACATTGGGTGGCTTGCCCACTGTTCAATCCTGGGGAGTGCCAAGCCACAGTCTCTCAAGTCTCTACAGTGGGTGGCCTACCCACTGTTCAATCCTGGGGAGCGCAAAGCCACAGTCTCTCAAGTCTCTACAGTGGGTGGCTTGCCCACTGTTCAATCCTGGGGAGCACAAAGCCACAGTCTCTCAAGTCTCTACAGTGGGTGGCTTGCCCACTGTTCAATCCTGGGGAGCACAAAGCCACAGTCTCTCAAGTCTCTACAGTGGGTGGTTTGCCCACTGCCATTTCCTGGGGAGTGCAAAGCCACAGTCTCTCAAGTCTCTACAGTGGGTGGCTTGCCCACTGTTCAATCCTGGGGAGTGCAAAGCCACAGTCTCTCAAGTATCTACAGTGGGTGGTTTGCCCCCTGCCATATCCTGGGGAGTGCAAAGCCACAGTCTCTCAAGTCTCTACAGTGGGTGGTTGGCCCACTGTTCAATCCTGGGGAGTGCAAAGCCACAGTCTCTCAAGTGGATGACCGTCTCCACTGGGTCTGGAGGGGGATTGGTGCCCAGAGTGCTTCATCCTGTGAAGGACAGAGGTAGTGGATGACAGTCTCCACTGGTTCTGGAGGGGGACTGGTGCCCAGAGTACTTCATCCTGTGAAGGACAGAGGTAGTGGAAGGATCTCTCCACTAGTTCTGGAGGGGGACTGGTGCCCAGAGTGCTTCATCCTGTTAAGGACAGAGGTAGTGGATGACAGTCTCCACTGGTTCTGGAGGGGGACTGGTGCCCAGAGTGCTTCATCCTCTTAAGGACAGAGGTAGTGGATGGATCTCTTCACTGGTTCTGGAGGGGGACTGGTGCCCAGAGTGCATCACTCACCCCGTGACGGACCCAATTGCGTCAGTGCCCCTGCCCCTCATGGGTTAGCATTGCTTGAGATTGCGGTGCCCTGTGCAGCGGTGCTTTAGATGGCGGTGCCCTGTGCAGCGGTGCTTGAGTTGGCGGTGCCCTGTGCAGCGGTGCTTGAGAGGGCGGTGCCCTGTGCAGCGGTGCTTGAGTTGGCAGTGCCCTGTTCAGCGGTGCTTGAGGCGGCGGTGCCCTGTTCAGCAGTACTTGAGTTGGTGGTGCCCTGTTCAGCGGTGCTTGAGTTGGCGATGCCCTGTTCAGCGGTGCTTGAGGCGGCGGTGCCCTATTCAGCGGTGCTTCAGATTTCAGTTCCCTGTTCAGCGGTGCTTCAGATGGCGGTGCCCTGTTCAGCGGTGCTTGAGATGGCGGGCTACATTGCAGGGTCTCAGCTGCTGGCAGTACTTCATGGCCCAGCTGGCCTTTTGCTGGCGGTCCTTCATGGTCCAGTGGGGCTTGTGCTGGTGGTCCTTCATGGCCCAGCAGGGCTGGTGCTGGTGGTGGCCTCCTGGGCAGCGGGGCTGGGGCTGGCGGTGGTGTCCTGGGCGGCTGGGCTGGGGCTGGCGTTGGCGTCCTGGACAACTGGGCTGGGGATGGCGGTGGCCTCCTGGGCAGCTGGACTGGGGCTGGCGGTGGCGTCCTGGGCAGCTGGGCTGGGGCTGGCGGTGGCCTCCTGGGCAGCTGGGCTGGGGCTGGCGGTGGCGTCCTGGGCAGCTGGGCTGGGGCTGGTGGTGGCGTCCTGGGCAGCTGGGCTGGGGCTGGCCTCCTGGGCAGCAGGGATGATGGCGGTCTTCTCCACCGTGCTGCTCTTCCCAGACTTGCCAGGTTTATAGTGGCTCTTCCCCACCTTGGAAGGTGTCACAGCTGACTCCACACTCCCAACGGGACCCCTGGGAGCGGCTTTGGTGGCTGGAGTCTTCCCCCTCTCCCGCCGGGCACTGGCCAACTTCTGATGCTTCACAGGTGGGGGAATGTCTGTGCTGTGGCTCCGTGCCACACTGGCTGTCCTGGTGGCCGGTGCACTCCACATATCAGTGACTACAGGCACCACTGGTCCCGGAGATGTTGTGGCTGAGGTGCTACTTCGGGACCTATGAGATGGACGGGGTGGGGGAGGTGTGGGAAAAAGGTCAAGGGTGGACAGGAAAAGTTTTTGGGACACACTGGGACGGGTAGCTGGAGGGGGTTTGGGAGTGGAGGAAGAGGTGGTGGTAGTAGGAGGTGTACGTTTGGTGACTTTGGGTGAAGGTGCATGCGCTGGAGGCTGTTGTGATGTGGATGGCTGTTGGGTGGGTGTGTGCCTGCGTTTGTGAATCTTGGGAGGGGGCGTCACAGACACACTGGGAGAGGACACAGGGGACGTGTGAATGGTAGTGGGGGGTGACTACACGTGAGCGGGGTGTGCTGGTGGGTGTGCTGGTGAGGGACGCAGTGGCTGTAGAGGTAGTGCATGCAGGTGTGAGTGTAGACAAGACTGGGAGGGAGGAGGGAGACGAGGAGGAGGGGGACACAGTGGAGGCAGTGGATGTTGGTGTGTCTGCATGTGTGTGTTGCTTGTGTGAGTGCCTGTGGGATGTGTGGTGCTTATGTTTGCCTGAGCTTCCCTTGTGTGTTGAGGTGTGTGCAGGCTGGTCTGATGGTGTGCTTGGGATAGGCAGAGGTACAGGGGATTGGGTCGGGGTGGAGGAAGTTGGAGGAGGGAGGCTAGAGACAGGGACAATGGCTGCCATCAGTGCTGAGGCCAGAGTCTGAAAAGCTTGGTGAAGGGCCGCCTGACCAGAATGAATGCCCTCCAGGAATGCATTTGTTTGTTGCAACTGCCTTTCTACACCCTGGATGGCATTCAAAATGGTAGACTGCCCAACAGTGAGGGACCTGAGGAGGTCAATGGCCTCCTCACTGAGGGCAGCAGGGGTGACTGGGGCAGGGCCTAAGGTGCCTGGGGCGAGGGTGATGCCCACCCACCTGGGTGAGCGGGCAAAGGCTGAGGGGCTGCTGGGAGGGCGGTGTTGGTAGGGGGGGTGGCGGCTGTACCTGTAGATGCGGGGGGCACAGATGTTGCCACCACCACAAGGGAGCTCCCATCAGAGGACGAGTCCGTGTCGCTGGTCTCAGCTCCTGTCCCCGCCGTGGAGCTCCACTCGCCCTCCATCCGACTGGTGAATTCAGACTCCGTAGTGTCGCCCTCCATGGCCATGTGGGATGCAGCTCCCTCGAGCTCCGGTGCCAATGCTCCTCTGCCTGACGATGCTAATGCACACAAGAACAGGGAGACCACAAAAAGGGGGGGAAACAGAAGAAAGACATGTTGAGTGCATGGATTACCTCTACCGTTGGCGGACACGACAGACACAGAAGCCCCCTGCACTACGCCGCGCTCTTGGGCTCCACTGTTCGATTCCTGGGAAGTGGCCTACAAGGCTATGGACAACATTTGCACACATAGATGACACAGGGGCATGGATAGCTGTACTTGGCACTCTACAGAGGTGGGGTGGGGTTCCACATGGCCTGCCTTACAGAGGGGCCTTGCCTACGGAACTCGCCCTGGCCTTGGGAAACCCACAGCTCTCCTCCCCCACCCAGACACCTCCACTGCGCACAAAGTCAGCAGAATGAGAGTGTACTCACCCCCTTGTGTCTGTTGTGATGCCCTCAAGCGCCCATCCAACTCCTGGTAGGCCACCGCCAGGATCCTGAACATCAGCGGGGTCATTGTGCGACGGGCACCCCTCCCATGTTGGGAGGCCATCCCCAGCTGAGCATCCACCGTCTTCTTGCTCCAGCAGCGAATGTCTTCCCATCTTTTCTGGCAGTGGGTGCTCCATCTGTGGTAGATCCCCAGGGTTCGGACATCCTTGGCGACGGCACGCCAAATATCTTTCTTCTGGTGGGCGCTGACCTACATGAAATGTACAGGGGAAAAAGAGAAGTCATTACCAACTGCACTGTCAAAGTGATTGGCCCCATCCCTACCCTTGCCATGTGGCACATGCATTCACCGTCTTTCATGCACGCAACACTCTGCCCCCTTCCTTCTTACATCCAGCCCTCTCCACACAGGCATAGCCCATACAACATGCTCCCTGTGTACTTACCTGTTTGTCTGGAGGACCGTAGAGTAGCTTGTATTGGGGGAGGACCCCGTCCACGGGTTTCTCCAACTCCTCCGATGTGAAGGCAGGGGCCCTTTCCCCAGACGCACGTGCCATTGTCTCTTCCAGACCGAGGTCACAGCAGCACTTGCAGTGTAGGTCCTCTCCTGTCGAAGATCAGGTATCGAGTTATTGAACAGATAGAAAATGGCGGTCACATCCGCGGCGGTGCGTACCGTCACTGCCGGCGTACACTGTCATTGGTTCCTGGGACCCATAGGGTCCAATGTTAACCAATGCAGCATTGCGCCGCGGTCTTCGACCGCCTACCGCAACGGTGTACAACGCCAGCGCAGTTACCTCACATCCCATTGTCCCACTTTAGAGGTCAGGCAGTCGCCATTTCAGGGGTCCACATGGCTTCATTTTCAACTGCGTCACACAGACCTAGGCCTAAACTCAACACACATACAAGCCACCTTTTGTGTATGGATGGTGTTCTGTGTAAACTGTGGGTACGTACCTCTGAGTTGGTTGACTCTGTGCTCGCTGTTGTCCTTCATAGGCACTGTCCACTGGGACATGTGAGGAGATGGCGGCATCCTCCGGTGTACCGACCGTTGGTGAACCTGTTGACAATGGAGGAGCGAGATTTGATTATCACCTACAGGCTTGACCATGCCACAATCCAGGAACTGTGTACCCAGTTGGAGCCAGACCTGATGTCAGCAATCGGCCATCCCACAGGAATCCCCCCTCAAGTGCAGATGCTGTCAGTGCTCCATTTCCTTGGAAGTGGCTCATTTCAAACAACTGTGGCCATGGCATCAGGGATGTCCTAGCCTATGTTTTCCAACGTATTGTCCAGAGTGTTGTCTGCCCTTTTGAAACACATGCAGCGCTACATCGTTTTCCCTCAGGTGGAGGATTTGCCTACAGTGAAAGGTGATTTCTATGCCCTGGGACATATCCCCAACATCATAGGTGCCATTGATGGGACCCATGTGGCTTTGGTCCCCCCCCACAGGAGTGAACAGGTGTACAGAAACCGGAAGAGTTATCATTCGATGAATGTACAGATGGTATGTTTGGCAGACCAGTACATCTCCCATGTGAATGCCATGTTCCCTGGCTCAATGCATGACTCCTACATCCTGTGGAATAGCAGCATCCCTTATGTGATGGCTCAATTCCAGAGGCACCGTGTGTGGCTATTAGGTGAGCACCTGGAAGCAAGTAATTGGGAATGGTTGTCTGGGTCTGGGGTTATCCCTACAGGTTAGTGTGTATCTAACAGTTGTCCCTCGCCATTTGCAGGTGACTCTGGTTACCCCAACCCGTCATGGCTACTGACCCCAGTGAGGAATCCCAGGACAAGGGCAGAGGAACGCTACAATGAGGCCCATGGGAGAACTAGGAGGGTGATCGAGCGGACCTTCGGCCTCCTGAAGGCCAGGTTCAGGTGCCTCCATATGACAGGTGGATCCCTATTCTACTCACCAAAGAAGGTGTGCCAGATCATCGTGGCCTGCTGTATGCTTCACAACTTGGCTTTGCGACGACAGGTGCCTTTTCTGCAGGAGGATGGTCCAGATGGCGGTGTTGTGGCAGCTGTGGAGCCTGTGGACAGTGATGAGGAGGAAGCAGAGGAAGAAGACATGCACAACAGGGACTCAGTGATCCTGCAATATTTCCAGTGAGACACAGGTAGGAATACAAACCTGCCTACTACATGTACTTTAACACTACTACCTCTCTCCTGTCTGTCGTTTTCACCCAGTGTATGGTCACTGAGTTGTCACTTTCCCTTACGATTACACAGATGTGGGTCCCACTGTGTGACATCTGCTTAGATTCCTTCATGGACTAGACCTGTGTGACATAGGTATGTTGACATTACTATTTTAAAAACATTTTAGCACTGTAATTGCTAATACACTATTTCGAAATCAGAGACAGACTCCAGATCGTTTTGTGCTTTTGGAGGGGGTAGTGAAATGGTGAGGGGTGATGGCGGAGGAGTGTCCATATTAGTCTCACAGGTGCATTGCAATATGGGCATAGGAAGTGGAGCTGGGACAGTTTAATTATGGACAGGGTGACAAAGTGGGACAGTAGGATGACAATCAGGGTGGTCCCATTTCTTGGCGGGGGTCTTGGCATCGTGCTCTGTCTTTGTCCTGGATCTCAGGGACCGTTTGCGGGGTGGTTCTCCCTCTGCAGGGGGTGGGGTGCTGGTGTGGTGGTCCTGTGGCGGGGCGTCCTGTCCACTAGCGCCGGCGGAGGTGGTGGGCAGTTCATCGTCCATGCGAGTGTCAGGGGCCCCTTGTAGTGCCACAGTGTCCCTCCTGGTGTTGAGTACTTCCTTCAGCACCCCTACGATGGTTCCCAGGGTGGAACTGATGGTTCTGAGTTCCTCCCTAAAGCTCATATACTGTTCCTCCTGCATGAGCTGGGTCTCCTGAAACTTGGTCAGTACCGTTGCCATCGTCTCCTGGGAGTGGTGGTAGGCTCCCATGATTGAGGAGAGGGCCTAGTGGAGAGTGGGTTCCCTTGGCCTGTCCACCCCCTATCGCAGAGCAGCCCTCCCAGTTCCCCTGTGTTCCTGGGCCTCCGTCCCCTGGACCGTGTGCCCACTACCACTGCCCCCAGGTCCCTGTTGTTGGAATGGTGGGTTATCCTGGGTTCCCTGTAGAGGTGGACACACTGCTGATTGACGTGTCCTAGGGACGGAGGTATGGGGCCGCTGGGTGGGTGCTGTGCTGGTGTTTCCAGACGGGGGAAGGTCTGTGGTGGCCTGTGCCTGTGTGAGGGAAACCGACTGTCCAGAGGTCACCGATGGTCCGGGCTGGTCATCTAGATACAGTTGGACAGAGGTGCTGTCATCACTGTGGGCCTCTTCTGTTGGTGGTGTGGACATGTGTGGACCCTCCTGTCCGGTGACGTTGGGTAGGGGTCCTGCAGGGGTATGAAAGGATGTTTATCAAATCTGTGTGTGTAATGGTGTGCAATGGGTGGGTGACCGTGTACCCCAGTGCTAGCGTTCCTGTGTGGGAGCGTGTGTGATGATGGTTAGGGGAGTGTATGGGTATGTGCAGTGGGCATGCTTTGGTGATGGGTGTCCATGCTTTGTTGTTGCATGCAGGGCTTGGTGTTGGGATGTGTGGTTCGTGATGTTGGGACATATCTGAGGAGTTGGGGTGCTGGGGGTGAGGGTTGGTATGTGATAGCATGCCGGTAGGGTGGGGGATGTAATAGTAAAGGTTTGACTTACCAGAGTCCATTCCTCCACCTTCTCCTGCGAGGCCCGCAGGATGCAGAATCGTGAAGACCTGCTCCTCCCATGTTGTTAGTTGTGGGTGAGGAGGTGGGGGTCCTCCGCCAGTCCGCTGAGCCGCCTGGTGGTGTCTTGAGACCACGGAACGCACCTTCCCCCGTAGGTCGTTCCACCTCTTCCTGATGTCCTCCCGATTTCTTGGGTGCTGTCCCACTGCGTTGACCCTGTCCATTATTCTTCGCCAAAGCTCCATCTTCCTTGCAATTGAGGTGTGCTGCACCTGTGATCCGAATAGCTGTGGCTCTACCTGGATGATTTCCTCCACCATGACCCTGAGCTCCTCCTCCGAGAACCTGGGGTGTCTTTGCATTGCCATGGGGTGGTGTAGGTGATGTGTGGGGTGGAGGGTGTGGTGATAAGTGTGGTGATATGTGGTGGTGTGCTGTGTGAGGTGCGTGGAAGTTGTGTGGGTGATGGTGTTGTGTGCCTGTGGATGCTGTTGTTCTTCCTGGTGGTGTCTCTCTCTGGCTTTCTTTCAGAATTTTTTGTCGTGGGGGTTTGTGAGTGATGTAGGTGTGTGTTTTATATTGTATTGGGTGTGTGGGAGTGGTGTGTGTATGTGTGTCAGGTGTGTGTATTTCGAATTGTCCAATGTGGCTGTGTTTTGTAAGAGTGTGTGTATTTTGAGCGCTGTGTACCTCCAATGGAATACTGCGGTTGAAAGACCGCCGCGTGGATTTGTGTGTCGTGATAGTGGGGCGTATTTCTGTTGGCGTGACGGTGGAGGTTTTGTTTTCGCCAGTTTATCACTGACCTTTGGTGTGGCGAACTTGTGTGGGTGTCTGAATTTTGGCGGGTTCCGTGCTGTGGGTCATAATAGCTGTGGCGGATTTCCGCAGCCGCGACGGTGTGTTGGCGGTCTTCTGCACGGTAAGCGGCTTTTACCGCCAATGTTGTAATGACCGCCATAATATGTATCTGATAAGATGCAGGTCAAAACGATTAAAATGCAATAAGTATACATTGAGATATCACTGTAAAAGTGATATAAAGTGTCTTTAGTTTTTTAAAAGCATAAAATGTCTCTTTCAAGCACAAAGTACCTGGTTCGCGTTCAAAATCTCTGCAAAGAACTGCAGATGAGGAGATGCGTGGAAAACGAGGGGGTGTGCGTCAATTTCTCGGGCGCCACACAGTGATGCGTCATTTAGTTTTCAAGCAGGGACGGCTGTGCGTCGATTTTTGGTGCTCAGTTATAGATCCTCTTCGGGTTGCGGGGCTTTCAGACACCCCAGGGACGATGCGTGGATTTCCGCCGCTGAAAGGACAAAGTCACAGGGGCTGCGTCCATCCAGTGGGTGTAGCGTGGAAATTTCTACTGCATGGCAGGCGCTGCGGCGATTCCTCTTTGGAAGCCGGGCTGCGTCGTTCCGGCTCAGCTGTGCATCGATCCAGTGGGCTGTGCGTCAAATTTCCGGTCACTGCGCTGGCGTTGCATCGATATTCTCATTGCGTAGTCGGGTTGTGTCGTTCCAGTTTGGTGTGCAGTGAATTTTTCAATGCGGTGCAGGCTGTGAGTCGTTTCTGGCAGGCTGTGCGTCGATTTTCGCCACACAAGGAGTCTTTTTGGTCTCGAGACTTCAGGGGACAGGAGGCAAGCTCTATCCAAGCCCTTGGAGAGCACTTCTCAGCACAGTCTGAGAGCAGCACAGCAGCAGGGCAACAGCAAGGCAGCAGTCCTTCACAGAAAGCAGTCAGATGAGTCCCCAGGGCAGCCAGGCAGTTCTTCTGGGCAGGTTGCAGATTCTGATTCAGGTTCTCTTCTCCAAGAAGTGTCTCAGTTGGTAGGGTCAGAGACCATGCTTAAATACCAAAATGTGCCATTGAAGTGGAGATTTCAAAAAGTGGCTTAGAAGTGCACAAGTTCCCCGTCCACTTCCATCCTGTCTGCCAGGGTCCCAGTAGGGGGTGTGGCAGTCCTTTGTGTGAGGGCAGGCTTCTGTCCTTTGACATGTAAGTGGCAAGCCCTCCACCCTCCCAGCTCAGGAAGACCCATTCAATATGCAGATGTGTGCACGTGTGACTGAGCATCCTGTGTTTGGGGTTTTCTGAGTGAATGCACAAGGGAGCTGTCAACTAAACCTAGCCAGATGTGGATTGTAAGGCACAGAAGGATTTAAGTGTAGAGACACTTTCTAAAAGTAGCATTTCTAAAATAGTAGTATAAAATCCAACTCCACCAGTAAGCAAGACTTTCTATTACCATTCTGACCATACTAAATATGACCTGGCTACTCCTCTCAGATCGGGATCTTCCACTCAAGCAGTATATGAGATTAGCCCTAATGCTATCCTATGAAAGGAGTAGGCCTCACAGCAGTGCAAAAAAACAAATTTAGGAGTTTTACACTACCAGGACATATAGAACACATATGTTTGTGCCCTGCATTTTACTTACATAGCACCCTGCCCTATGGGATACCTATTGCCTACCTTAAGGGGTGACTTATATGTAGAAAGGGGAGTTTGAGGCATGGCAATTACTTTTAAATGCCAAGTCAAAGTCGCAGTGAAACTGCGCACACATGCCCTGCAGTGGCAGTCCCGAGACATGGTTAGGGGGCTACTTATGTGGGTAGCACAACCAGTCCTGCGGCCCACTAGTAGCATTTAATTTACAGGCCCTGGGCACATGTAGTGCACTTTGCTAGGGACTTACAAGTAAATTAAATAAGCCAATTGGGTATGAGCCAATGTCACCAGGTTTTAAGGATAGAGCATATGCATTTTAGCATGGATTAGCAGTGGTAAAGTGTGCAGAGTCCTAAAACCAGCACAAATTAGGTCAGAAAAATAGGAGAAGGAAGGTAAAAGGTTTAGGGGTGACCCTGCCGAAATGTACATAAATAAAGTGGCTATATGTACAATTGAAAGTTTTAAAAGGTACTGCAAATGTCAATAAATTTGAAACTGGAAGCTAAAAATAAAATTAGTATCCTCCGATTGGGAGCAATGCAGGTGCATCAAACAGAATATAGTATGGACGAGTTGTGGCTTCAATTGAATTTAGAATAGCTCCAACCTTCCTATTAAAATTCTTTATGATTATTATTATTATTATTATTATTATTATTATATTTGTTTGCAAATTAAATTAAATATGTTATGTGCTATCATTTGTGTATGTGTTTAATGAATGCTTGTTGCTGTATTTTTGGTGTATTGTTTCATGGTTCAAATTAGCAACCATGTGTAGGTCAGGGTCACCGGCTTCCAGTAGTGACTCAGTGGAGAGTCCCCAGATTCCAATATTGATTCTTGGGGTCCCCAGCTTCCAGCAATGATAAATAGGGGGTCCTCAGAAGTCAAAGGCTGAGAACCACTGATTTAGGGACTGGCTAACAAAAAGAAGGTTTCAATCAGAAATCTTGGTCTTATCCATAATAGCCGTGGACAAAGCAACAGGCCTTTCTCCGAGAAAACTGCTTGTCGAATATTTAAAACAGCACAAAACAATATTGCAGTCAAGAAATTACACAAAAATTCCAAACCATTTTAATGAAAGAAAAGAAGATTCATAAGTAAAATGATAACAAAAAGTGAAAACATGGATGAGGCTATCATAAGTTATGACACTTGATTGTCAAAAAACAACAAGAAACCTTTTTTTCCCTGTTTCTTTTGCACAGGGAAATTCAGCAAGGGTTGCCCCTCCTGAAATGGGATGGGGCAAATTCCAGTCGTCCAGTTTTGAATGGACTACTGGTCAACAATTTCAGCTTATGCTCTACATCAACAAGCAATTGGTTTCCCTGTCTCTAAATGTAGCATAGCAACTGAGATATTGGTGGGATGGGAAATACACAAATTAATGGCAGAGCGCTCTCTCTGCCAAACTCTAAATTAGCTTTTTTATGGTGCTCAGACTCCCGGTCAGTTCTTAGGCTTTAATTTCAAAAGCTTTAAGTGGGCCAAATTAGAAGATCATAGTCAATGAAGTACTCTTGTCACCAGGGTTACTTTTCCTCACTTTGCCATCCCATGGTCCGTACGCTGGGACTTGGTCACTTTTACTCTGCTTGAAATCCTTCAGCGGGACACAGCTGAGAGCTGAAGGTGAGGTGAGCTCCACGAAATCTTTATTCTGTGGTACTGCTGAGGTCTCAGACTTCTTCCCAGAAAGCAGTATGACAAAACAGGACATCTTGCCTGCCTAGGTTGTGTGTGATTGAATGGCCTTGGCACATTTATCTCAGTCATCCAAAGATCAAAAATATTATACATCCAAACTCCCTTGTTTTCTGTAGTTCTTTCTTCGAGTCACTTCTAAAGCTCCCAAACTACAAAGAACAGCTTCTAATATACTGGAGCACAGACAGCAGTAGGCGACTTACTCAACCACCCTTTTCAGCTAAGGTCCAGCTAAAATACAGTCCCACTGCTCAGCAGGTTCTTCCAGAAAAATATCCTTCTTGTTCTGAGAAGGTCGCAGGAGGAAAGCTTGTCTGGCTTTTGAACGCACTTTCAAAGCTTAGATACATGAGAAAGCAGAATGTACAGTCTCAGTCATTTCCTCAGACAGGCGGGAAAGACAGATTTTTCTGATTTTCTTCCAAAGTCAGCAGTGCTCTGAAGCCTCAGGGGATCTTGGTCACATCTGACACGTTTTATTGTCCTCACTCTATCCCCTGAATCAGCACACACATACACGATATGTGGGCTAATGTTAATTCTGGATTTTATTAGTAGCCAAACGTATACAGAATATTTCTAGATCACTGGTAACAAATATAACACTTACTGTGGCAACAGAGAAAACAAAGTATACAAATAGTATCAAAATTCTATCATGACAATATTTGAATACCCCATTCCTATAAAAACTCTTCTACCAATCACTAGTAACAAATAAGTATGTTATTGTGTGCAGTAGAATGCAGTAATCTTTTACCTTGTGCTGAAGGAGAAGCACCTTCAGCTAACACAGTCAACAGTCTGTGGCAGCCCGTGTTAAGATACAGGTCCTTGGATCAATATACTTCCAATGCATGGATGAACACCCTTTATACCTGGGACAGAGAATTCTATCCTATTTTAAGTATGCTTAACGCAAACACTATACTTCAACAGATGCAAATGCAAATATAAATATATACATATTTATATATATATATATATATATATATACATATATATATATATATATATATATAGCCCTCACTAAGGCATTATTTACAGACTACAACACACCACCATCTAATGCTTCCACCGAAACCTGTACTAGGGACCTATGAGAGGCACCATAGAGCTGATCCATCTCCCCTTCGTAAGGACCATATATATTTAAACTGCAAAGCAGAGGCTTATACACATGAAAAATGAAAATTGTATATATATATATATATATACATATATATATATATAAATAAATATATATATATATTACCTAGTGGTGGTTGCCATTAGTTATAGTTAGGACCTAGTTTCTATACAAAAAGTGTTTTTTTACTTGCCTATATTTTTTTAATGCTGCTTGACAAATCTTCACAAAACTTTCCAAAAACATTTGGCAGTCATGTCGCTGCTGTCCGGAAAATTTGGGGGTGATCCATCTGGGGGAGGGGCAAGTAAAATGGGGGGTTCCCCCATTCAGTTTTCCTTAGGGATTTTAAAAAGTGATAGCGCCAAAACTACTGGATGGAATTACACCAAATTTGACAGAAAGTTAGGCCCTGGATCAGAAAGGGACCTTTTTTTGTTTTGGTGTAATTCTCCCAAAAAGTAAAAAATAAAGAAAAGGTTCCAGGGTACGAACACCCTGAACCCTTAGCTCTGATGGTGGGGTCTCAAAGGGACACCCCTGCCCGGCTAAAAATAATCTTATTAACTTTTTACTGCAAATTCATGATGGGCTCATAAAGCCATGGTAAAAATTTTAAAAAATACACATGTGGACTCCCCCGCTTGTTTTTAACTAAGCCTCCGGGTGGGCCAAGTTGCAGGGCATTTTATATACAAATGTGTGGGGGGGGGTTCCTCACCCCATCCCGCTGTCCCAGTGACCACCACCTCCCCTGGGGCTTATAATTTATATACAGGGGCTGTGAGCCCCCCAGATGCCCTGGGAACCATCACCTCTCCAGGGCTGTATAAAAATATTCAGGGGGGCCACCCAGCTGCCCTGGGGACCACCACCTCCCCAGGGCGTTGATTAAATATGCAGGGGGGACTGCATGCACCCCACTGCACCAGGGACCACCAACTCTCTGGGGCATCACTGTAATAATATGCGGGGCCGCGTGCCCTCGTGCCCCCCACCGCCTCCACAGGGCATTGATTAAATATGCTTGGGCTGCATGCCCCACTCACTGCCCCAGGGACCACCACCTCCCTGGGCAAAATGTAATTGATTTGCGGGGCTGTGCACCCGCCCACTACCCTGGGAATCACCAACTCCAGAGGGCAAATATTTATTTAAAAAAAAGGGAAAGTCTATCTGCATGTTGGGGGGGGAACGTGCCCCCCTTCTTAGAGCCACAGACAGCTATTGAGACCAGCACCCCCAGGACCAGCTGTTGTCATGTCCCAGGGGTCCCACCCATGGGACATAGCTGTTTGCTGTGGCCTATCTGCAGCTTCAGCCACAGCAAACACTTCGGGTTTTGACAGTGAAACCTGTAAAGCAGGACCCACTGTCAAAATCCAAAGCTTTCATCTCTGTTCCCTGCATGCGTGCAGGGGTCAGAGGTCAAATGCTTCAGCAAGCACAGAGCTGCTGTCAAAGCAACGCAGGATTTCACAAACAAGAGAGACTTTTCTTTGAAATAAGCCTACTTCAAAGGGCAAAATAGGTATAAGAAGGGCACCCAAACCCACAGACTTTAGATCACTTCTGGAAACCAAGAGGAACCTCTGCCTGGAGACGAGATGAGGAGATGAGGAAGAAGAGCTGCCCTGCCTGTGACTGTGCTTTGTGGAGCTATCCTGCAGTTGCTGCTTCTGCCCGTGCAAGAGGACAAAGACTGGACTTTGTGTGCTTTCCTGCTTGTGAAGAACTCGCCAAGGGCTTGAAACTGAGCTTGCCTCCTGTTGTTGAAGTCTCAGGGACAGCAAAGACTTCTCTCTGCCAGCAACTGGAGCCTCTGCTGAGACTCCTGCCCTGCCAAGTGGTGCCCTATCCAGTTCCAGGGGCCCTTTGTCAGGTGAAGTTGGTAAACCAACTTTGGAAATCCACGCACACATCGCCGTGCGTGGCCAAGATCAGCCAAAAGAACAACGCGCCACCGGCTCTGCAGCTGGAATCGACCCAGCGCTTGCAGCGCAGCTGTGAAATCGACGCACGTGGCTGGAGAAACGATGCTCGGCATCGCTGACAAAGGCTGAAACTACACAACATCGCTGGGCGTGGAAAAACAACGCAAGTCTGCCCAGACCTGAGGTGCTCTGTCCAGATCAATACAGCTCTCACCTTTGGGGAAAGAAACGACGCACGCCGATCAGACCGGAGAAGGAGAAACAACGCACGACCTCGCTTGCTGGTGAGAAATCGACGCACCGCTTACCTTTTTCGAATGCACAGTCGCCTATGTGGGTTATTTTGGCGTGACCGAGGTAAATTTTCACACTAACAGTGTTAGCATTGTGTTTAAAAGGACATGAAGACTCTTTTTGCTTTTTTAATCAATAACTTGACTTGTATATTGTGGATTTTTGTCGTTTTGGTCTTGTTTTGTTTAGATAAATGTTTTCTATTTTTCTAAACCTGTGTTGTGTCATTTTGTAGTGTTTTCATTAAGTTACTGCGTTTGTTGGTACAAATACTTTACACCTAGCACTCTGAAGTTAAGCCTGCCTTCTCGTGCGAACCAACCAAGGTGGTGAAAGGGGTGGTTAGCTGAGGGTGATTCGGTTTTACCCTGACTAGAGTGAGGGTCCTTGCTTGGACAGGTGATAATCTGACTGCCAACCAAAGACCCCATTTCTAACACCTTTACAACAAATTCTGTTGAAAAGGCATGAATGGTAAAGGCATATGCTTGGTAAAGGTTTTGCAGGTAAGTACAGGTAAGTATTAAGGCCCTCATGATGACATTGACAGTAAATCCCACTTACCACCACAGTGATGGCCGCCAAAATACTGGTGCGGTGGCAAATATCCATTCTCCATATTATGACACACACACACCAATCTGACAGAATACTGCCACATACACAAATCCGCCAGTCCAAAGGTCAGTGCTAAAGTGGTGGTACCAACACCCATACAGTTACGCTAACAGAACAATGCCCACTACATCATGACCCACAAATCACCACGGTGGACATTCAACGGCGATAGAACATTGGTGGTACACACCGGCGCACTTAGAATGGACACCCAAATACTAAACTGCACAACATTGGCCAATACCAAAAACACACACCTGACACCCACACCACACACACCCACCCACAGCACTATAATACACACACCCACATTACCCACAACCCTTCACGAATATAAATTATTGCCACCAGAATGACACTAAGACCACTACGACAACTAGACACACACACCACGTACACCCATACGTCCCTCACACACACCACTACACACACCCAACCACACAACACAACACCCACACACTAAAACACACACCACACAACACCCATGTCCACACAAAGGCACCTCCATTGAGGGTCATGGTGGAGGAAATAGTCAGGGTAGAGCCATGGCTGTTTGGAGCACAGGTACATCAGATATCCATTGCCAGGAAGATGGAGCTATGGCGGAGAATCGTGGACAGGGTGAACGCCGTGGGACAGCTTCCAAGAACAAGGGACGACACCAGGAAGAGGTGGAACGACCTACAGGGGAAGGTGCGTTCCATAGCAGCAAGAAACCAGCTCGTCATATATAGGACTGGAGGTGGACCCCCACCTTCTCCCCCACAGCTCACAGCCTGGGAGGAGCAAGTCTTAGCATTACTGCATCCTGAGGGACTCACTGGAGTTGCCAGAGGACTGGACACTGGTGAGTGAACATTTTCTACTTATCACCCCCATACCTGCATGCCATCACACCCCCTCACTCCCATCACTCCACTACATCCCATACACTGCACCTACACATATGACTAACCACAATGCCCAGCCCTGCATGGTATACCAATGCATGGACAGCCCTCCCAGCCCTGCATGGACACCCATCACAAAAACATGCACAGCATAGGGGAACTAACAATAGCACAATACATCACCATACACAATCAAAGGTGGCTGGGAAACAGCAACGATAGAGGGGAAGATAGGGATGTACAATACGTTACAGGCATGAAGCATAATACATCATTTACATCCCCACAGGTACCCCAGTCAATGTCATCGAAGAGGAGGTGCCACGACAAACCAGTCTCCCAACAGAAGATGCTCCCAGTGATGACACTAACTCCGGACTTCAGGATCTGGATCAACAACTTGGCCCATCAGGGACCACTGGACAGTCAGTCACCCCAGCCCATTCACAGTTCACCACAGAACCTCCCCCATCAGTTTCCAACACCACAGCCCCCCCCCCCCCCCAGCATCCCCATACCTCTGTCCCCAGGACACGTCAATCAGAAGTGTGCCCACCTGTACAGGGACCCCAGTCCACACCTCACATCCAAGTCAATCATGGACCTGGGGTCAGTGGGCACATCGTTCAGGGGCGCAGGGCAACAGGGACACTGGTAGGACCGCTGGGGGAGGACAGGCCCAGGGAACCGACACTCCAGGAGTCATTCACCAAGATCCTGGGGGCCTATCAACAATCCCAGGACACTATGGGACAGACCCTTGACAACATGCAGGAGAGCAAGCGGCTGCAGGAGGAACACCATCAGGAGATCAGGAAGGACTTGCAGGCTTTCAACACCATCCTGATCTCCATAGCAGGGGTGCTGGAAGACATGGCCAACATCATGAAGGAATGGACAGCACACCAGCGGGCCCCTACCACTAGCCAGTCTATTGACCAGCCCACAACCTCCGCTGCAGCTAGTGGGCAGGAGGCCCCGCCACAGCACCCACAGGCCACCAGCACCCCTTCCCCTGCAGAAGGTGAACCACCCTGTAAACATTCCCTGCGACCCAGGCAGAAGCCAGAGACACTTGCCAAGACCAAGACCACCACCAGGAAATTAGACTATCCTGATTGTCCCCCTTGTTTCCCACCCTGACACCTTGTCCCCTTGGCATAGCTCTCCTTCCTATGGCCCCATGGATACTGCACCTGTGCTACAATCAGACTGGAACAAGACGCTGGACTTTCCTCTACCATCAACCCATTCCATTGCACTTTACCCCCAATTTTAAATCACCACAAAAAACACCCTTGGACACAACTTAACTGATTGTATTTTATGTGTTGAAAATGTGCATTTAGGGGAACAGTAACATCTGGTGCAAATGATACAGACACTGTGATAGCCTATAGTTAATGACCTGTATCTGTCTGTAGTAATCACATCAGGACACTGTTGTCATATCACCAACATCTGTAAGATTACAAGCCATAGGTGGCAGTAAGTTTAGATGCAAAGGAAGCAAATTCCATCATACCACTGTCACACAGGTGAAATCAATATTCAGAGCAATGATCAGTTCCACTGTCTCACCTGTGTATCATTGGAAGTATGGATGTATAACTGATGTTCGGTTGTCCACATCCCCATCCTCTGCCTCCTCATCCTCACTGTCCTCAGGGTCCACTGCTGCCACAGGGGTATTTCCAGTCTCCTCCTCCTGCAGAAAAGGCACATGCCATCTGGGGGCTAGGTTGTGCAACATGCAGCATGCCACTACTATTTGGCAGACCTTCCTGGGTAAGTAGCACAGGGATCCACTTGTCAGATAGAGGCACCTAAACCTGGGCTTCAGGATGCCGGAGGTCCTTTGATAATTCTTCTGGGTTCACCCATGTGCCTCATTATAATTGTTCTCAGCCCCTGACCTGGCATTCTTCACAGGGGTCAGGAGCCCCGAAAGGTTTGGGTAGCCAGAGTCACCTGCAATTAGTGAGGGACAAACTTTCGCCTTACACAATCCTATGGGGATAACACCTCAAGGCATACACTGACATACAGTGGGTGGGGACTATGGCTCACTTATTAGCCACACCCTATGCCTCTGTAGTTGGCCCATCACATTTGAGATGCTGATATTCCTCAGGACAAAGGCACCATGCACGACCCAGGATCCTTGGCAGTGATGTGGGAGATGTACTGGTCAGCCAGGCACACCATTTGCACATTCAGTGAGTGGAAACTCTTCTTATTCCTGTACATGTGTTCATTCTGGCGAGGGGAGGACAAACGCAATATGTGTACAGTCAATTGCCCCAATAATATTGGGGATGCAGCCCACTGCATAGAATCCTGCCTTAACAGTGGGCAAATCTTCCATGTGGGGGAAAACAATGTACCTGCACATGTGTTTCATAAGGGCAGACAGAACCCTTGCCAGCACGATTGAGAACATTGGTTGTGACATTCCTACTGCCAAGCCCACTGTCACTTGGAAAGAACCAGTTGCCAGGAAATGGAGCACAGATAGCGCTTGCACAAGAGTTGGGATCCCAGCGGGATGACGGATAGCTGATATCAGGTCACGTTCCAATTGGACACACAGCTCTGGGATTGTGGCCCTGTCCAGTCTATAGGTGAGTATAATGTGCCTATCCTCCAGCATAGCCAAGCCCACCAGGTTTCTGTACACAGGGTTTGTCTCCTACTCCTATTCATCCACAGTGGTAGGTATCTAAGGGACACAAGAGTGAGTAGGCTCTGACAATTTGAACAATAGAACCACCACCTCAGTGTACATACAGCATCAATGTGATGGGACAGTGGGAATGGCAATGTATGTGCTATTTTAGGCAATGACACAGATCTGCGCCGGCAGTGACGGTATACACCACCGCGGACGTGATGGCCATTTTATATCCAAATCCTCACTTGTTTCCTGACTTTCCACAGGACGACACCTCCACTGCATGTGCTGCTTTGACCTGTGTCTGGAACCTACCATGGCCTGTGTGACAGGGGAAAGAGCCCCTGTCTTCACTTCGGAGGAGTTGGAGCGACTGGTGGATGGGGTCCAACCCCAGTATGGACTGCTGTATGGGCCTCCAGACCAACAGGTGAGTACACCCTGGGCACGATGCATGTGGGAAGGGTGCATAAGGATGTGTGTGGAAGCATCATGTCATCGGGGATGTCTGGTGGTAATGTACATGGTGGGTGCCGGGCGATGTGTGTGCCAATGGTGACAGAAACAGGATTGGTGGGCCATATGTGTGACAGGCTAGATTGTATGGTTAATGGTTTCCTCCTGTCTGTGTTTCTTCTGCACGTCAGCGCCCATCAGAAGAAGGGATTGTGGCATGCCATCGTTAAGGACGTGCAGAACCTTGGGGTCTACAGCAGGCGGAGCACCCACTGAAGGAAACGGTGGGAGGACCTGAGACTCTGGGCATGGAAGACCGTGGAGGCCCAGCTGGGGATGGCCTCCCAACGAGGAAGGGGTGCCCATCGGAACTTGACCCCCCAGATGGCCCACATACTGGCACTGGCCTACCCAGAGCTGGATGGGCACTTGAGGGCATCACAGCAGCCACAAGGGGCTGAGTACTGTGGGCATTACTACAATAATTGGTAGGTGGCAAGGGATCCGGGTGGTAATAGTGAGTTAGTGGGTGCCCCTTAATGCCAGGCCCGACATTGCAGCGTAATCCAGCTCAAGGGTATGGGTGTATGGTAAATGCAGGTAACCTAGCTTGTTTGCATTCCATGTAAGTCAGGACTTAGTGGGTCCGGGGGGGGTCCAGTTGGAGGTGTTTGGTGGTGTTTGGCCCTCATCTTGCTGTGGCATCTAGCCAAATCAATGGCAGTGCAATACACAGTGCTCAATCCTGATCCCTGAGTGTGATGGTGCTGTGTATGCAAACTGTGGTTGTGTGCTGTAAATTGACCCAGTGTTCTCTTTCTGTATCTCTCCCCCTTTTTCTTCTGTCATCCTGTCCATGTGGTCATTAGCATCATCTGGCAGAGGAGCTGGGGCACCAGTGACAGAGGGAGCTTCATCCCACAAGACCCTGGAGGCAGAGTCCACTGATGCCGAGGGAACCAGTGGGACAGAGGGCGAGGGGAGCACCACGGTGGAGGCAGGAGGTGACAACACAGACTCAGATACCCCCTCCGATGGAAGCTCTCTGGTGGTGGCAGACACCTCTGTGACCATCCCAGCTGCAGGTACAGCAGCCACCCCATACCAGCACCGCCCTCCCAGAAGCCCCTCAGCGAGTTGCCTGTGCCCGCTCACCCAGGAGGGTGGTAATCTCCTTCGCTCCAAGCACCTCAGGCCCTGCCCCGGTGAGCCCTGCTGCCCTGAGTGAGGAGGCTGTGGACCTCCTGAGATCCATCTCTGTAGGGCAGTCAACCATTATGAATTATATCCAGTGGCTGGCATCCCAGATGGAGCAATGCAATGCATTCCTGGAGGGCATCCACAGTGGGTTGACGGCCCAACAGAGATCGATTCAGGCTCTGGCCTACTCTCTGATGGCAGCCATTGTCTCTGTTCCTACCATCCCCCCTTCCAACTACCATTTCCCAGTCCCAGTCTCCTCAACCCCAATCCATCCCATGCACACATACAGACGAGCATGCACACAAGACATCACACAAGACTGGCACAGTCAAACAGAGGCCCCAAATTTCAGCCCACAAGCACTCACGTAAACACCAGACAGTTGCACACACAACCAAATCCACTACCTCCACTGTCTCCCCTCCTCCTCCTCCTTCACTACCTCCTTCACTGTCACGTCCACACTCAGACCTGCATGCACTGCTTCAACATCCACCACCAGCATCACCACACCGAGCAGCACACAGACCTCACTTGCAGACACCTCCACAACATTCATCTATGCGTCCCTTGTGTCCTCTTCCACCCTGTGCGTTCCGTCCTCAAAGGACACAAATGCAGGCACTCAGACACCCAACTGCATCCACCACACATCAGCACATCACACATATTCCCCATGCACCTGCACCCAAGTCCAGCAGACGTACTCCTCCAACAACTACTCCCTTAACCTCCATCCCATCCCTCCTCCCTCATCCCACCCCACTGTCCCTAAGAAGCTTTTCCTTGCCCAACTTGACCTCTTCCCTCCACATCCCTCCCCCATCCTGCCCGTTAGAGCAGGGTCCCAATGACACAGCCCAGCACCTCAATCAAACAGTCCATGGGGACAGTGGAGGCACCTACCAGTCGTGGAGGCAAGACAGTGAAGGATCCCACTCCAACAGCCAGGAAGGGTAAGGATCCCACTCCAACAGCCGTGAAGGGGAAAGATTCCACACCAACAGCCAGGAAGGAGAAGAATCCCACACCAACAGCCAGGCAGGGGAAGGATCCCACACCAACAACCAGGAAGGAGACGGATCCCACACCAACAGCAAGGAAGGGAAAGGATCAGGATCCCAACCAACAGCCAGGAAGGGGAAGAATCGCACATCACCAGCCAAGAAGGGGAAGGATCCCACTCCAGCAGCCAGGACAGGGAAGGAGCCCTCACTTCTTGCCATGAAAGGGAAGAAGCCCTTACCTCCAGCTGCCACACAGCAGACCTCGACTCCAATGGAGGCTGCCCAGGAGGCACCTTCCTCAGCTGAGAGTCAGCAGCCCTCACCTCTTGCAGAGGCTTCCCAGGAGGCACCTTCCACAGCTGAAACACAGTAGTCCTCACCTCCTGCAGAGGCTGCCCAGGAGGCACCTTCCACAGTGGAGACACAGCAGCCCTCATCTCCAGCAGAGCCTGACAGGGTATCACCACCATCAGTGGTCATGGAGCCCTCACCTCCAGCTGAGACGGTGCAGCCCTCTCCTCCAGCAGCGGACATGTAGGCCACTCTCCAGGGACTGCTGTGCATGGAGCCCCCCCCCAGAAGCGGTGGGCGAGTTCCCCACCTGAAAGACTGTGACCTTGCACTCCCCAGCAAAGGAAAATGGGCATGGAGCCCCCTTCCAGAAGAAGCCTACTCCAGAAGCAGTGGGTGAGTTCCCCACCTGAGAGACTGTGACATTGCACTCCTCAGTAAAGGAAAATGGGCGTGAAGCCCCCTCCAGAAGCAGTGGGTGTGTTCCAGACTTTGGCTGAGGTGCCCCCCACTCTACCTCCCCATGCATGAGGTGCCTGCCTACTCAAATCATGATGCCCCTGCACAGTTCTGTGAGGATGACACCAGGAAACGAGTTGGGCCTTGGATTGTGCCATGACGCCATGTGATCCCTTAGTACTTTGGGTTGGGTATTGGCCCTTTGTGTACACTTGTACATATCTGGTTCATGTGTTGGCTTTTCCCTTGCTAATACATTTTCAGTACTTCCAAAATCTAGTCCTTGTTTTATTGTGCCATGTGTTATGTTCCATTGGTTTACGTCTGCAGCTGGTTGTGTGTATTGTGTGTGTGTGTCGGGTGTGTGCTGTGCATGTGTGTGTCACTCTCCTTTTCCTCCCACCCTTCCTTGTGTGCTAGGCAGCTGTACTCACTGTCGTCGTCTTTGTAGGCGTTGGTGTTCCAGGTGAAGCATGGCATAGAAAAGCATGGGAAAGACTTGCAGTTCCGGTTCCATGGCAGCGTTGTTCTTCCCTGTGTCTCTGATGGTGAGTCTTTGCTCTTCTGTGCAGTGTTTCTGCCAGGCTTTTGATGGCGTTGGTTCCGCCCTGGAAATTGTGAAGGATTGTAAGGTCATGATATGGTGGACGGTACCTTGTCTTCCGTCTGGCTGTTGATGGCTACCGCCGTGGTGAGTGGTGTTAACGCCCTGGTGGATGGTGTGGTAAATTGACTGTCTATGGGAGTTCTCTCCGCCATGGCCATAATGACCACCTAAGTGTTATATATATATATAAGGTTTTTAGGCTTTAGGGCAGGTACTGGTTCTTTGGTGCTAAGGCGTTTTTAGGATTAAGGGTGGGTATAGGTTTTTGGGTGGTAAGGGCATTTTTAGGTTTTTGGGTGGTTATGGGTTTTTAGTGGTTAGAGCATCTTAAGGTTTTAGGATGGGTATGGGTTTTGGGTGGTAAGGGCATTTTTAGGTTGTAGGGTGGGTATGGGTTTTTGGGTAGGAAGGGCATTTTTAGGTTTTGGGGTGGGTGTGGGTTTTTGGGTGGCAAGTAAATTTTTAAGCTTTAGGGTGGTAATGGGTTTTTGGGGGGTAAGGGGTTTTTACGGTGAGTAGGGGTTGAAGGGTGATAAGGATATTTTTAGGTTCTAGGGTGGGTAGGGTTTTTGGGTGGCAAGGTACACACACACACACACACACACACACTGTAGGAAGTTGGCTCTGTATGCACTATTCAAAGTAAGGAATAGTATGCACAGAGTCCAAGGGTTCCCCTTAGAGGTAAGATAGTGGCAAAAAGAGATAATTCTAATGCTCTATTTTGTGGTAGTGTGGTCGAGCAGTAGGCTTATCAAAGGAGTAGTGTTAAGCATTTGTTCTACATACACAAGCAATAAATGAGGAATACACACTCAGAGACAATTCCAGGCCAATAGGTTTTTATAAAGAAAAATATATTTTCTTAGTTTATTTTAAGAACCACAGGTTCAAGATTTACATGTAATACTTCAAATGAAAGCTATTGCAGGTAGGTACTTTAGGAACTTTGAATTAGCAAAATAGCATATACAGTTTTCACATAAATCACATATAGCTATTTTAAAACTAGACACACTGCAATTTTCAACAGTTCCTGGGGGAGTAAGAGTTTGTTAGTTTTTGCAGGTAAGTAAACCACCTACGGGGTTCAAGTTTGGGTCCAAGGTAGCCCACCGTTGGGGGTTCAGAGCAACCCCAAAGTTACCACACCAGCAGCTCAGGGCCGGTCAGGTGCAGAGGTCAAAGTGGTGCCCAAAACGCATAGGCTTCAATGGAGAAGGGGGTGCCCCGGTTCCAGTCTGCCAGCAGGTAAGTACCCGCGTCTTCAGAGGGCAGACCAGGGGGGTTTTGTAGGGCACCGGGGGGGGGACACAAGTCCACACAGAAAGTACACCCTCAGCGGCACGGGGGCGGCCGGGTGCAGTGTGCAAACAAGCGTCGGGTTTTCAATAGAAAGCAATGGAAGACCAAGGGGTCTCTTCAGCGATGCAGGCAGGCAAGGGGGGGGCTCCTCGGGGTAGCCACCACCTGGGCAAGGGAGAGGGCCTCCTGGGGGTCACTCCTGCACTGGAGTTCGGATCCTTCAGGTCCTGGGGGCTGCGGGTGCAGGGTTCCTACCAGGCGTCGGGTTCTTAGAAGCAGGCAGTCGCGGTCAGGGGGAGCCTCGGGATTCCCTCTGCAAGCATCGCTGTGGGGGTTCAGGGGGGGCAACTCTGGCTACTTAAAGTCTCGCAGTCGCCGGGGAGTCCTCCCTGAAGTGTTTGTTCTCCACAAGTCGAGCCGGGGGCATCGGGTGCAGAGTGGCAAGTCTCACGCTTCCGGCGGGAAACGCAAGTTGTTTTAAAGTTGCTCCTGTGTTACAAAGTTGCAGTCTTGGGTGAACAGAGCCGCTGTCCTTGGGAGTTATTGGTCCTTCTAGATGCAGGGCAGTCCTCTGGGGATTCAGAGGTCGCTGGTCCCTGGGGAGAGCGTCGCTGGAGCAGTGTCTTTAGAAGGGGGGAGACAGGCCGGTAGAGCTGGGGCCAAAGCAGTTGGTGTCTCCGTCTTCTCTGCAGGGATTTTCAGCTTAGCAGTCCTCCTCTTCTTAGGTTGCAGGAATCTGAGTTCCTAGGTTCTGGGGAGCCCTTAAATACTAAATTTAAGGGCGTGTTTAGGTCTGGGGGGTTAGTAGCCAATGGCTACTAGCCCTGAGGGTGGGTACACCCTCTTTGTGCCTCCTCCCAAGGGGAGGGGGTCACATTCCTATCCCTATTGGGGGAATCCTCCATCTGCAAGATGGAGGATTTCTAAAAGTTAGAGTCACCTCAGCTCAGGACACCTTAGGGGCTGTCCTGACTGGCCAGTGACTCCTCCTTGTTTTTCTCATTATCTCCCCCGGCCTTGCCGCCAAAAGTGGGGCCGTGGCCGGAGTGGGCGGGCAACTCCACTAGCTGGAGTGCCCAGTGGTGCTGTAACAAAGGGGGTGAGCCTTTGAGGCTCATCGCCAGGTGTTACAGTTCCTGCAGGGGGAGGTGTGAAGCACCTCGACCCAGTACAGGCTTTGTTACTAGCCACAGAGTGACAAAGGCACTCTCCCCATGTGGCCAGCAACATGTCTGGTGTGTGGCAGGCTGCTAAAACTAGTCAGCCTACACAGATAGTCGGTTTAGGTTTCAGGGGGCACCTCTAAGGTGCCCTCTGGGGTGTATGTTACAATAAAATGTACACTGGCATCAGTGTGCATTTATTGTGCTAAGAAGTTTGATACCAAACTTCACAGTTTTCAGTGTAGCCATTATGGTGCTGTGGAGTTCGTGCATGACAAACTCCCAGACCATATACTCTTATGGCTACCCTGCACTTACAATGTCTAAGGTTTTGCTTAGACACTGTAGGGGCACAGTGCTCATGCACTTTTGCCCTCACCTATGGTATAGTGCACCCTGCCTTAGGGCTGTAAGGCCTGCTAGAGGGGTGACTTATCTATACTGCATAGGCAGTGTGAGGTTGGCATGGCACCCTGAGGGGAGTGCCATGTCGACTTACTCGTTTTGTCCTCACTAGCACACACAAGCTGGCAAGCAGTGTGTCTGTGCTAAGTGAGGGGTCCCCAGGGTGGCATAAGACATGCTGCATCCCCTAGAGACCTTCCCTGGCATCAGGGCCCTTGGTACCAAGGGTACCAGTTACAAGGGACTTACCTGGATGCCAGGGTGTGCCAATTGTTGAAACAAAAGTACAGGTTAGGGAAAGAACACTGGGTCTGGGGCTGGGGCCTGGTTAGCAGGCCTCAGCACACTTTCAAATCAAAACTTAGCATCAGCAAAGTCAAAAAGTCAGGGGGTAACCATGCCAAGGAGGCATTTCCTCACACACACACATATATATATATATATATATATATATATATATATATATATATATATATATATATGGCATATACTTACCACTTTACTTTTTACCATGCATATGCCTTAACCAACTCTGCCTATACAACAATTTTTTTTTGTGGTAAAGGCATACATGGTAAATGTGTATGCATGGTAAAAACTTTTGTTGCAAAAGAATGAGTGGTATTGACCATGTGTTGTAGTGACCGCGTTGCAAAGGCATGTGTGGTAAATGCATGCATGGTTCCGTCATACATCCGTATGTATAATTATGTTTTGTACAATAGTTGTCGCTTTTAAATTTTGCCATACAACCCACAATTGCATCATGAAAACATAAACAAAAAATCTTAAAATAAATTACATTCTGAAAATAAAGCAATATGGTAGCCGATTTTGTTTAATTTTGGAATACGTTGTTACAATAATATGTTTAGTGAAACACAACCACATTTGGCGTTAGCAGCCTCCTAATATCCAGAGTCCAAATATGCTAGAAATGCAGTCTCTAAGAAATCTCCGGAGAGCCTTTGCAGCCAGCAGTTACACATCCATATTCATAAATCCATACGCAAAAAAGAAACAACATTCAAATGTGTCTTCTATTTCATATTTTATGTTTTCAGAGCCTTCTGTATACCTTTTCATATCAATCCATTTGTATTTTGAGCAAATTATTTTCAAAATATACTAGTCAACCAGTTGCAATCAGCGCCTGTTAAAGAGCCATCCCGTGTCTCAGTGGCTGACTATTCCACTTTTTGTGTATTCCGTTTTATAGTCAGGGACCGCAGTAGCAACTTCATAAAGTATTTACCACCATAGCTCAAACATTATTAAAGACATACAGAAGGGCCAGTTCTCTAATATGTGCTTGTCTCAGGTGTCTCCCTACAGCAGTATTGGGTATTTTCTATCCCTCTCATAGTCGCATTCCTGTGGTAACGTCATATTGAATCTGGCCAGGCTTTCTCTTGGGGTGAAATAGCAGCATTGTTGTGGATTTTTGAAAAAGGACAGATTGCTCCGCATACTTCTATTTGCCTCGTTTTCCCGGGCACAAGGTAGCTGGCTTAGAGGCCAGATGCGATAAGGACAGTTTAGCATAAGCACGTGATAATTGAACACAGACTAGTTTGTAAACTGCCGTTAATTTTGTGTTGGTATTCATAAATGAATCAATCACATCAAAAATTATAAATTCTTAAAGGATTGCACTACATCTTGCTTCATGAATATTAGTTATGCTGTTCCATTTTGTGACTCCTACGAATGACCGGAAAATCAGAGATGGTGGCCTACAAATGGCAGACCTCAATCCCTGAGCTTGCATTCCCACTCAATGCTATTATAAAACATATGTTGACATGCGGAGGAAGGGGCGAAGGGGTGAAGGGGAAGGGAGGGTATGGGCATGGAGTGGTGATTGACATGCGGGGCAGGGGCATGCAATGGTCCCCTAGACAACTTTCTGCACCCTCTTCCCCCTGAGACTGGCGCCATGAGTTCCAAAGAGAAAACTGTCCCTAGGGATAGTTTCCCTTTGCAAATCAGGTATCGCACCAACATGGGTTTGGTAATTCGTCGGAGTTTTTAACTACAATTGTGGTAGCAAACCATGTTTCATTCCATGTGTCTGTGGGAAATTGGGGAGAGGTGCTCTTCTTACTCCCCTGCTTATGTGCAATTTGAAATGGGCCACAAAAGCCCTTTTGCAAGTTGAAAACACTGACTCGTAAACGCAGTTTTGTACATAGCATAGCAGATGTTTATGGTTGCAATGCCTGTGATTCCGCGATTCGCAATTCATGGGTTTTTCAGTTCCTACCGCAAAAGTGTTTAAAGTCGGTATTCTAACTTCTCTTCTGTCTTACTTTCCAGTAAAAGTTGCTTTTCGCTTTGTTTATCTTTCGTTATCATTTTGGGAGCTGACATAGCTGGCTGATTTTTTCACTATCTCTTTTGCACCCGTGCTCCATAAGCCAGATGATTTGCAACTCCGCGTGTATGCAACTAATTGAGACAATGTTCTAATAACCATGATGGTATTCACTGTAGAGGCGCAGGTGAAAGTGGGACACTTTGCAGATGTGATGAATAACAATTGTGCGGTTTAACATAACAGTGTATCTTGTTACAGCAGCATCATACTCTTCCTAATTCCGTGATGAATCAAAAGACAAAGCAGTCATGTTATTTCTAAAATGTAGGCTCCTTTATAGAAGTGAAGTTTTCCAAACCTATATGGAAACCTGACTGAATTTTCCAGGCGCTCTCATCTAAGACCAAGCCTGTGATTGTGCAACAACTTTTGTAAAAAGCTGAAGGCATACTTTTCAATTTGGCAGGTTTATTACAGTATAAAATATTTACGTGTATGAAGATGAAGAACTAAAACACATTATCTGCTTTCCTTTGATTTGGGCTTTATATAAACATAATGCACTATCCATTTACCAGATGGCTAACAGCTCGGAAAGTAGCACTGCAAACGACTTTATATTATGTGTTGTAATTGACGCTTCAGTGCATTTCGTTGATGTAAATTACAGTGAAATAACACTCACATTAGATCTCCGTTAGCTGGCACCAGGTGATGTCAGCATTTAAACTTGTAATGTGCCAGTTGTTAGGGCTTTTTCAGAGCAAGAGGGGTGCTGGAGTACCTTTCTCCTTTGCCACAAAATGTATGCAACCAATTAGAAGTTTTGGAATCTTAATGTACTTCTAATAACCAGCATGCTAGACAGTCAGAATCCAATTCACAAAGGGACTTACAACTCTTTCCAATGATACCTCTCCTGTCTGCCTAATTGCTCAGTGGGCTGAGATAGCACCAGAGGGATTTCCTGTGCCATGTGGAGGACAGCCCAGAGCCTTCCAATGCACACGAGCACTGGGGCGTGAATGGCTACCGGCCATCTGACGTATACAAGTGGTTAAGATTTCCAGACCTATAATTGGGTGCGCAGTTGTAGCTTTACGAGTCGTAAGTCCCTTTGTGAATCTGGCCCTCGGACTTCAAGATTTCGACTTCAACATTTTGAATAGAAAGATAACTTCAAAAGCTAAACATGTCTAAACATGTCTGTCACTTCAATTCAGGAAAGCTGTTGAATTCAAACTCACAAAGAGGTGTCTAATGTATACACAAAAACTGTATTCAGCATGTCCATGGCAACATGTAGTATTTTTATTATTATTATTATTATTATTATTATTATTATTATTATTATTATTATTATTATTGTTATTCTTATTATTAATATAATTATTATTACCAATAGTAGGGGTAATAATAATACCTAAAATAATAATAATAATGTAGTGCTACTTGGTTTCTTGCCTTGCTGTTGCTTTAACTATTTTGTTATGGTTTTGTCACTATCACTATTATTATTATTATTATCATCATTATTGCTACTATTAGTAGTAGTATTAGTAGTAGTCTTAGTAGCAGTGGAGAAAGGAAAAGCAGTTTCCACTATTGTTAAAGGAATTTCTCTTTCACATAGCTCACCTCTTCAGGTACCTTCAGAAAATTCTGCTTGGTGACAGATCTGTTAGGCTTGTAACTATGAGGAGGACAGATCCCTAACCTGCTGCAGGGCATCTTCCTGAAGAAGCCTCTTAAAATAGGGGACTGGCTAGGTAATTGAGTAATTGTCTAGGCTTGTGCCAGTCAGGAACCTGGTCACACACACTGGCTTATAGCCTTTCACGGAAGTTACTTGGCATTTCACCTTGTTCTTTGTTAGAGTTTCATATCTCTTCAGGGTCTCTGCTGGGCCTTCTGGCCACAGGTGTCTCCCTCCAGGGCTTACTTCATTTTGTGCTTTGAGCATACACGTACTCTGTAGAGCCACAGGCCTACCACAATCTAGTGACATCTGTGGTAAACTCCCTCCTTGCACAAAACTCTCCTTCAAAGGGCTAGTCACATTCTTTCACATGCTTTACATACATTCAACTTCTGGGCAGGCAAAGGCGATGAAGGGACCCTGCTTTACACACTCCAGTGCACTGTGTGGCATTGCATGTGGCACCTGAGATCACATGTACTCCTGACAGCTAAGAAGATAAAGGATTCAAGTGGTATGCTAGAATGAACTGTACAATGTGCATCCTGGCTGAGGGGCATAACAAGGAATGTAGGAATAAGGCAATCAAGAGTGGCAGATGCTAGAGCTTTGGTGAGAATGTTGGTGGCATGGGCTGCTATTTCTATGTGATCACATTGTTGGTATGAGGAAGGTAGACACAAATGTCATATTGTCCTATTTCCGTGGTTATCTCTGTGTGAGTGTGTGATTGTGCTACCTTAAGTGTTACACAGGTTGTATCTAGGAAGCTGGCTGTTAGTCTTGGTTGATGGCGACGTTATGTAGAGAAGCCTTGTTTGTTCCTCACAGGGTTTCTATGACACTTAGTAGAAACTAAGCTAGAGAACGTAAGAATATTAATTACTATATCCTTTGATGATTACAAGTGCAAAACATATGATATAACCTTGGTGGCACCAAATGCAAGGACATTAAGAAATTAAATCAAGTTGTAAGCCCCAGCAGTGCACTGTACCATCTGCTCAGGATAAATTAAGGAACCATTTACTTGTGTGTGTATCAGCACCTTTAGTTGTGAAACTTGATATTCCTCCCCTCAAATCTGGCATTGTGAGTCTCTTTAAGGTGCTGAATCAAATTGCCAAGTGACGGAGGTAGCTAGGCCTGCAATTTCATGTTTCATTGGTGCAGGAGTACACATATTCCGGGTCTAACTTAAGAATGTGCTCAGGATGAGTCCTAGATTTCAGATGTGCTGTGTTGAAGACATTTTGGTCTGCATATTGCAGTAAGGCGACAACTTCGGATCCGCAGTGCATATTTCTGTGGGACAGTCTAATCATGTGAGGGTTATTGACCAGTAATTTTAAGAGACATGAAGTAATATGTGAGTGCTCCTTTAATAACCTTCATTTTATTAGTTTTATGATCTCAAAGATGTGCTATTCATGTCCTTTGTTCTTGCGTTTTATTCAGCTAAAGTCTGTATATTTACCACTCTGAACCCTGGGAAATGTGTCCATGAAGACCAGCTGAATTAGTGCTGTGTGCACAAACTTACTGAACTGTGAGGCGGTTTTTCTTTTTCATGGTACTCCTCTGGTCTATGTAGAAGTCTGCTCAAAAGGAGCAGGTTCTCAGCAGCTTTAGTTGGAAGTTTGATTAGGTATTTCTGCAGAGCTGAAATGAAAAAGGAAACAAAGGTGTCTCTGGACAGGAACATTTCTTTGCAGTATGCATGCACATTTTGTTTTTCATCAGACTCTGACTCTCTGGAGTAGGAATACACTATCTCTTTGGTAACAAAACATCTGTGGTGACAGAAAGAAGAAAATTTCATCATGTGGTGACGCTGAGCATGGTTGTGTTCATTTTGAAGAGAATGTGATGGTTATTTCTGGAGATGGACGTGAGACCATCCTACGTGTGATATTGTACTACATAGTAGTGCTTAGTGTTTCAAGATTAGTTGAGAACTAAGATGTAAGAATTCACCGTTGGTTTACCAAAATATCAGGGGTAGCAGATGTGACATTAAACACCTTTTGACATTGACATCAAAAGAAGTGACATCATATGACCTTTGACCATATGATCCTGAATCTTGCCATGAAGTGATGTCACTTCCCCTTAACCCAAATGGCATCACAATAATTGACATCACTGAATTTACACTGTAACTGTTTCATTAAATAGCAAAATACAACACAAATATCCCTTTTGGATCCACCTATATTAGGATGCTAACATAACCTTTGAAAGTGGATGGGGGTGTATGTAATATAATGTTTGCAGTAATTTGTACTAAGCAAAGCAAATGAACCAGAACTCTTTTGAATGGGTTCGGAGGTAAGTGGGGCTCCTCACAAGAAAATGTTGAAAAAATGTGTAAAATAATGCATGGTAAAACACATTTTTCATATAAATCTAATAAAAAGCCATGGGCTATGAAAGGACATTTCTTAAATACATAAGTACTTTCATGGTGTGCAAAGCCAATGAAACCTGACTTACCGCAAGAGCTGACACCATCTTTTTCAAAATTTGATATGATTGTCTTATTTGGCCAAAATAATCACCATTGTGCCAGGACCACATTTTAGCCATGAGTTCCCCTCTTAGCCACAGGTATACCCTTTTGCCAACAATTACATATAATATGCCAGTTCTGGAATATTATCAATTTTATCCTTTGTATCATGGCTGACCCTTTTTTAACATTTACCTCCAATATGATAGGGCCAGCATTTTTTCATGTCTGCCGCTCTCCTACCGCTATCATCCCTTATTTCAAGACTTCTCTCCAGCACACTAGCACAAATAATTAGTCATGTTTCTCCCAAACTGTTGGACCTGGCAATTTCTGCAGGGTCATGCCCCAACTTTTTTTCTTTTCCCTCCACTTTTTGCGGAATTGTTTTTAGTTGGCTTTAGGACTCTGGCCACTTTACCTCTGCTAATCAGTGGTAAGGTGCATGTGCTCTCTGCTGAAAGCATAATACATTTGGCTTCTCCACAATTGGTATATTTATTTACTCATAAGTCCCTAGTGAAGTGCACTACATGTGCCCAGGGCCTTTAAACTAAATGCTACTGGTGGGCCAGCACCACTGATTGTGCCACCGACTTCAGTAGCCCCTTGAACAGGACTCAGGCCCGCAATTGCAGAGCTTGTGTGTGCAACTTTAAACTGCCATGTTGACCTGGCAAGTTAACCCACTTGCCAGCTCAAACCTTCCTTTTTAATACATACAAGTCACCCCTAAGGTAGGCCACGGACAACCCCGAAGGCAGGGTGCAGTGTATTTGAAAAGTTGGACATGTTCTATTTAGTTTTACATGTCCAGGTAGTGAAAATCTCTTAAATTAGTCTAATACTACTGCAAGGGCTATCTCTCCCATAGGTTAACATTCAGATTGCCTTATTACATTTTCTGAGTGTAATTACCAAGTGGACAAGATAGTTATTTTGAGTGGTCCCTCTAGACTCACAATTTAAAATCACAACCTATTGTAAATTTAGATTTTAAGTTGCAAGTCTGAAAATGTCACTTTTCGAATATTGGCATGTTAGAAATGGGGTCTTTGGTTGACAGTCAGGTTACCCCCTGTTCAAGCAAGGACCCTCACTCTAGTCAGGGTAAAAGAGAATCACCCTCAGCTAACCCCTGCTTACCCCCTTGGTAGCTTGGCAGAGCAGTAGGCTTAACTTCAGAGTGCTAGGTGTAAAGTATTTGTACCAACACACACAGCAACTCAATGAGAACACTACAAAATGACACAACACCGGTTTAGAAAAATAGGAAATATTTATCTAAATGAAACAAGACCAAAATAACAGAAATCCGACATACACAAGTCAAGTTATGAATTGTTAAAGATTAAATTCAAAAATAGCGTTTAGAAACAAAAATGCTTTGATGAGGTGTTAACACGCCGTCATGACGGAGTCGTTCCCAACAAGCCAACACCAGCGGCGCCGGACACGGAGTCGCGTAGACCCCCAAGTACAGTACCTTTGGTGAAGAGTGAAAACAAGCCGATTCGCGAAGTCAGGGATCGCGGCGTCTGTGCGAAACATTGAATCCGCGCACTTCGAGCGTCGTCGGTCACGACGTGGTGCGGCGACTTCCACGGAGTCACTGACTTCAGAGGGGCTGCAGCGGCATCGGGCCTGCAAAGAGCGTCGCGTTGCAGCGAAGGTTACGGCGTCGGGTGCAGGCGGCGCCACCGGATTCAGCAGCGGCGTCGGTCCGGAGTCGTCCGAAGTCAATTTCCTTGGATTTCCACCAGTTTTCCTTTCAAGGGCCCAGGGACTGGATAGGGCACCACTTGTCAGAGCAGGAGTCTCTCCAGATACTCCAGGTGCTGGCAGAGAGAAGTCTTTGCTGTCCCTGAGACTTCAAACAACAGGAGGCAAGCTCTAAATCAAGCCCTTGGAGATTTCTTCACAAGATGGAAGGCACACAAAGTCCAGTCTTTGCCCTCTTACTCTGGCAGAAGCAGCACTGCAGGAAAAGCAGAGGTTCCTCTTGGTTCCAGAAGTGTTTTTCTAAAGTCTGTAGATTTGGGTGCCCTTCTTATACCCATTTTAGTCTTTGAAGTCACCTTTCTTCAAAGCTGACTCACACCTACTTGTGAAATCCTGCCTTGCCCAGACAAGGCCTCAGACACACACCAGGGGGTTGGAATCTGCATTGTCAGAGGCAGGCACAGTCCTTTCAAATGAGAGTGACCACTCCACCCCTCCCTCCTAGCAGAGATGGCTAATCAGGAAATGCAGGTTACACCCCAGCTTCCTTTGTGTCACTGTCTAGTGCGAGGTGAAAAAAAAAACAACTGTCAAACTGACCCAGACAGGGAATCCACAAACAAGGCAGAGTCACAGAATGGTTTAAGCAAGAAAATGCTCAATTTCTAAAAGTGGCATTTACAAACGCACAATCACAAAATTAACTTTACTAAAAGAGGTATTTTTATTTGTGAGTTCAGGGACCCCAAACTCCACATGTCCATCTACTCTCTAGGGGAATCTACACTTTATTCATATTTAAAGGTAGCCCCCATATTATCCTATGAGAGAGACAGGCTTTGCAACAGTGAAAAACGAAGTTGGCAGTATTTCACTGTCAGGACATATAAACCACATTACTATATGTCCTACCTTATCCATACACTGCACCCTGCCCTTGGGGCTACCTAGGGCCTACCTTAGGGGTGCCTTACATGTAAGAAAAGGGAAGGTTTAGGCCTGGCAAGTGGGTACACTCGCCAAGTCGAATTTACAGTGTAAAAATACACACACAGACACTGCAGTGGCCGGTCTGAGACATGATTACAGGGTTACTTGTGTGGGTGGCACATCCAGTGCTGCAGGCCCACTAGTAACATTTGATTTACAGGCCCTGGGCACCTCTAGTGCATGTTACTAGGGACTTAACAGTAAAACAAATATGCCAATCATGGAGAACCAATTACATACACATTTTAAACAGGAGCACTTGCACTTTAGCACTGGTTAGCAGTGGTAAAGTGTCCAGAGTAATAAAAACAGCAAAATCAGAGTCCAGCACACATCAGTAACCTGGGGAACAGAGGCAAAAAGTTAAGGGAGACCACGCCAAGGATGAAAAGTCTAACACGGAATGTTCTTAGTTTAACTATTCTGTGCCTTTGCCTGTTTTGGAATACATGTCTGGGGTGAGTGACAGTTGGACTTGTGCTTTCTCTCTAGACAGCCACACACAAAGGGAGCTTAGGTGTGACTGGGTGGCCATCTGCGTGTTGATGGCCCATTCTGGGCAGGATGGGAAGGAGAAGCTGGCACATTCCTGAATAGGTTGGGTCCTGAGCCCTCACAAAGGGCTGCATAAGTCTCTGTAGAATGTCTGGAGCCTGGCTAAGAAGGACAGGGACTTTGTGCACTTCTAAGGCCTCTATTTGAAGTCTCCTCCACTTCAAAGGTGCAACTGGGTATAAGTACTAGACCTAAAGCACCACCAAATCAGTAAATGTTTGGACCTGAGACATTCTGCCAGGAAGAAGGACAGCTGTGTTGCTAAAGGGACTGTCATTGTGCTGGAACACTGCTGTACTTTGCTGGACTCCTGCTTTGCTGTGCCTGCCCTGCTGCCCTACTTACCTGGTTGTGAGAAGGACTGGACCTGCATCTCTCCATCCCCAGAACCAAAGTGACTCTGAGGAAATACTGACTTGCCTCCTGGTCTAAAGTCTCAGGGACATTAAATACATCACTCATTCCTGCTACAGCTGCTGGTTCTGCCAACTGTGAGTCCTGCCCTGTCAAGTGGTGTCATTGCAGTTCTAGGCCCTTGGAAATGGCTTTCCTGGTGCTGAACCAGCAGAATGCACACATCACCTTCACTGAGCTGATCATACCTGCCACAGCTCGCCTCAGTGCAGATGCATCACTGATGCTGCTGAGGACAGCGCACCACCGATTGTGTGGCTCAAGGTTGACGCTTCAGCATCAGCCCTGATGCATCACCTTCTCATCTTCTGCTGCACTGACATTGACAACACATTGTGTTCTCAGAAAGGGTTTGACACCTCACCACTGCTTGAGGATCGACAACTGCATGGCTTGACAACAACACATCTCTGACTGTGCAGATCTGAATCAACTCATCGCCTTCGCATCCTCCAGTTCAGTTACAATTTGATTTAGGCAGTTTATTTGTCTAGGGTTATGATCATGAAGCAGTAGACTATCTGTGAATGTGTGCTCGTGAGAAGAGATGCGCTAGAGAGTGGTCATAGATGTGATTGGTATATGCTAAAGGGCTCCTTGTCACTACTTCTGCATCAGTGGGTCGTGCGTTGTGTATTACAGAATGTTTGGGTCTGCACCTGTGTGTGCCTGGATGGTATGAGGGCAAATTCTGAATTTCTGGATGTTTGTTTATATGAAGTCTGACCACTGTATTCTTTGCAGATTTTATGTTTGGTATTTGATTCTTATTTTTTTGTTGGGCTTTGTTTTTGGTGTTGTCCCTGGGAAAAAAAGTTTTTATTTTTTTTATTGTGTGTGATGGTCAATGCCTCAATTCGATGTCGTTGTGTTCCATTGTCCAGGGAGGGAGGATGCTTGTATCTCGAATTGTCCTGTGTCCTGTATGAGGATGTGCATCTTCTAAAAATATGGGCCCCCCGCTTCAAAGTATAATCTGGGATGTATTCTATATGCAATGGTTTTGAATTTTCAGTTCTTTTTATGGATAACTACTTAATTTATGAGCACTTCCCCTCATGTTTCGCTTTCATGTAGGAAATTATTTTATGTTTGTTTTCTATTATTTATGTGGGACACCGCTTTCAAATAAGACCCAGGTAACTCATTTCTTTGACCTTCTGACATAGATAACATTTGTACTGTATAATTGGCTATGGTAAAACCAGCACTTCTTATTTATAGTCCTGTGAAATAGCAAGAGTAACAGATGGGTAAAGAGAAAAATGCATTAAGTTTTATGTCATGCAGTGCCTTATAAAAGGGTCATTTATCACACCTTTGCGTTACACTTTCAGAGAATTGCTTTGGAAACTGACAAGAAGGTGGCCACCGAATTTCGCCGCTCAAACATGCATGCAGCAACGGCACACAGTATGTACAGATTTCTCCTAGCCAGCTCCACAAGCAAATATGGTGAAAAGTGATCATATTCAGTGTCACATGTCATTCAGCACACCGGTGCCACTGCATCACTATCAATAATTCCTGGAGAGTGTTCTTATGGTGCATTACATCAAAAGGAGTGATTTTCATGTTAACCATCAAGCAATGTGTTTATTAATGTGTTTACCTTGAGAACTCCCCTGAAGATGTTTATTTGCATTTATATATGAATTGCTTATTTTGCACGTAGTATTTACAAAGTATATTTACTGACAGACTGTAGAACTGTTACATAGGCTTGGCAGGAAGATGCTTTTTTGCCGGATGACACAATGCAACAACGTGCCACTTAAAATATGCCATTTTTATACAGGACTATATGCAGCATTTTGAGAACTGAGGCCACTATTTAGGGAGGCATGGCCCTCAATTGTGGCTGAGGACATGAGCCTTGAGGGTAGACTTGAAAGTGTGGAGGCGGATTAGTTTGGAACTTCGCTTGATAGTGCTGTGTAGACATGCCTGCTTCACGGACACGAGCTTGAATGGGCCCTAATTAATTTTACCTGGATAGATCTTCAGAAAGAGCACAACAGAACAAAGGCCTTGGAGGAGATAGTGGAGTCCACAGCGTCAAGAGCGGAAGAGATGGATGCTAGGTCCCATCATAATAACCAGTGGCAGCTTCTGCAAATATCAAGGGATGGGGCAAGGAGTAGTAAATGGTAGGGGCAACAAATACATTAAAAAAAAATACTTAATGTTCGCCGCAGCCATCCTCTCCTGGCACCTCGCTCATCCTCCTTTCCTTTTCTGGTTTCTCAGCATTCACTGGAACCAGAGCAGGCTCCCCAGCAATCCTGGCACTGCTTTCATGCTAAAGCTATCATGAAAGCAGTGTCAGGATTGGTCTGCGCATCACTGACTGCCACAGCGGGCATGTGCAGTTTCTCCAGCCCAGCTGTGTTTGGCCAGCCATTTTAGGTTGTCCAAACACATATGTGCACTTTGATGCACTCTCTACTCCTCCTCCTCCCCTCTTTCGAGGCCCAGCCTGCCCCTCCATTCACATGCTGGCTGCACGAGCAGCAGAAAAATAAAACGCTATTGAAGTATCATTTTATTTTTCTGCTGCTGGCTCTTAGCCAGTTGAGCGACGCTCCTCCGCCGTTGCAGACAAGCTACCTCTGATAATAACTTAAAGTTTCTGGGCTTTCTGAAGGGATGTTAAGGCCCTTTAGCAGAACTTCTCTTTGAAAAATAGTTCCTTGAAACCCTGTGATCTAAAGAGCTATCATACACAGCCCTAGCACTAAAAGGGAAACCTGGTAAAAATGACTCACACAATACTTGTCTGATTTTTAAACTGCAGAGACCAAGATCCATTCTACGTAGACTGAGAGGTAATACAGTGGCTCAGTTTGAGGGGGAGGCAATCCAGGTGTTTCCTGACTATAGTCAGTAAGTACAGCACCCCTGAAACTCTTTTGACACTATGAAGAAACAACTGTGAGAACACACCATTACGTATATGTTGCCCTTCCCAGCTAAACTGAAAATAATTGGGCAAGAAAAATCTTGTGTATTTTCATCACCAGAAACTGTCTGGGACTAGACTGAAGGTTGGAAAATCCTCCCTAGTGAAAAAGAGCAATGACTCCTAATACATATGCAATAGAAGATGAGAACTCAAAGGCCTTGCATGGAACAAGTATTGATCCAATCATTCAATAAATTCATAGGGTACTGTTAATTGAGGTGGTTCGTCAACTGTGACTTACATGTAGGATACCTGACATTGCTGCAATACAGTGTCTGACTCGCCACTAAACTGGGACGATGATTAAAGTGGTTTGAGCAGGAGTGCTCACATCCCACCCTTTCTGCACGTTGTTTTGTCATGCTGTGAGAGATACCACAGGTTTCCATTCCTCTCTGTAATGGGAGTTGTTAGACCTGACAGCCTTAGGGTGGTTATTCCCCTCCCTTTTGCCTGCCTCCCTCCATATTTCTGACACTGTTTTTCCTGGTTGTAGGACTCTGCACACTTTATCACTTCTAACCAGTGCTAAAGTGCATATGCTCTCTCTCTTAAACATGGTAACATTGGTGCATTCCCAT
The DNA here is from genome assembly GCF_031143425.1 of Pleurodeles waltl. Classification (NCBI taxonomy): domain Eukaryota; kingdom Metazoa; phylum Chordata; class Amphibia; order Caudata; family Salamandridae; genus Pleurodeles; species Pleurodeles waltl. Next base: position 745,959,922 of record NC_090436.1, on the reverse strand, counting down.
TTGGCTTATTTGATTTACTTATAAATCCCTAGTAAAGAGCACTATCTGTGCCCAGGGCCTGTAAATGAAATGCTACTATTAGGCCTGCAGCACTGATTGTGCCACCCACATAAGTATTCCCTTACCATGTCTCAGGCCTGCTATTGCAAGGCTTGTGTGTGCAGTTTCACTGCCACTTCGAATTGGCATTTAAAAGTACTTGCCAAGCCTTAAACTCCCCTTTTTCTACATGTAAGTCACCTCCAAGGTAGGACCAAGCAGGGTGCTATTTAGGTAAAAGGCAGGATATGTACAAGTGTTTTATATGTCCTGGTAGTTTCCACTACAGTGAGGCCCGTTCCTTTCAGAGACTAGCATTAGGACTGCCCTCATATACTTTTTGAGTAGTAAATTCTGATCTGAAAAGGGGAATGTTGGGTTTCAACTCACGTTGTCGTCACTTAGCAACATGTGTAACCTGGCCTGTCGTTGCTTAAGTTGGTGACATGCACACCTCTACATATTTAGCATGTTGCAGTTATAATGCGCTTCATTATTCCTCCGTTCTGGTATCTTCTTTCAATAAGCGGTGGTATGCACACCTTGTTTAACAAGCGTATCACACACTTATTGTGCAAAGTGCAAATTATTGCTTGTCAAAACTTGCAGCAACTGTTTACAGGGTGGAATTACAGCATCAGCTAAAACTGGCATCTGGTATTATATTGAGGAATGGAGACTTGCAGCTTATATATTGATTAGGAAATTGTTCCATTTCAATTATATGGGATCACAAGATCTAGTTTAAATTACATAATATTTGTGATTACTTGACATACATCATTCAATAATCCCACCACCTGCTTTTACATCGGATCCTGTTTCTTTTGAATTGGACTGAGAGTTATGGAGAGAAGGATTTGAAGCGTATCTTGTTGCTTTGGATGGTGATTCTTTTACTTACAAAATAATTTGCCATTCTTCAACATCGTTTGGATCTGAAGGTCAGAAGATTTGAAAACATATACCTCAAGAAGTAGTTCAGTTAGGAGAAGGAGAGGGAGATGGAGGTTTTAAAGAATATGCTTCTGCCATTAAATCTCTTGACTCTAGGTTTAAGGCTTGTAAGAATGTCATTATGGAGAGACATGAGTTTTACAAAAGGACTCAGATGTCTGGTGAACCTGTTGCAAGCTTCACAGGTGCCTTGAGGATGTTAGCAGTGTTGTGTGAATATAAAGCATGTGAAGATTAAATGGTACGTGATTAACTAGTTGAGAAAACGAATGGTAAAAGGGTACAAGAAACACAGTTATCAACCCTGAATTTGGCACTTGAGAAAGCGGTTGAAATTGCTACTAGAATAGAAAATACAACATCGTACATGGAACAACTGAACATTTCAGAGGCAAAATCTTCATGAGTGTATCATTCCTCAAAGGGAAGAATAAGAAAAATAAAGGGAAAAAAGTATCTGAGACTGCATAAAAAAAAATGCATTTCAGAAATTATAGTGTTATAGGTGTGGTTGTATGGCCCACTTGCAATGCAAATGTGTGTCCAGCAGTGGATAAGAATTGTTCCAAGTGTTTGAAAAGTGGGCATTTTGCCAGAGTATGTAGGTCAAAAGGAAAAGCTGCATATAGTAAAGTTCTTAGATTAGTCAATGATAATGCAGGTGGTAATGAGGCAACTACCAGTGACAAAGATGAAATTCTAACTATCATTGACGTATGTGGATTACAAGAGGAAAACTTATGTGGTGTAGCTTCCAATAGAAATAAGAGACCTTTTTGTGACTTATAAATGGAAAAGGTAATAGCTGATTCAGGTTCACCATTCACTCTGTTGAGTGAAAAAAAATGGAGAGAGTGTTTTAATCTCATTAGTCTCAAGGATTCTTGTATAAAACCTTTAGGTTATGAAGGTAAATCAATAGAAGTATTGGGCGAATATGAAGCGGAATTTAATTTTCAAGGTAGTATTGCAAAAGGAGTTGTGTATGCTGCAGATATGTTTGTTGGGTTGGAATGATCAAAAGAATCTAGGAATATTACTTGATCCTAACAATCCTGCTCAGGTAATTTTAAGCAAGGATTACAAGTGTGTTCTTTCCATTAATAATAATACGTGGGAAGATGAGTATCCTGAAGTACTTCCGGAGGGACTTGGAAAGATCAAGGGTTTTTCTCACAAAACTAAGTTGAGGGAAGATGCTACTCCAAAAATACATAAGCTGCGAAGAACTCCTTTAGCTTTACGAGTGGAGTTCAGGAAGGCACTTGATAAGTTGTGTAAACAAGGAGTAATAGAAAGAATAGAATCTTCTGATTATTGCTCCAATTTCCCTAGCTCATTAGGCTAATGGATCTATTCGCATGTTTGTTGATTTGCGTGATCTGAATGGGCAAATTTGGATAGATCGCCATCCCTTACCTAACATTACTGAGATGCTATCTACTTTGAAAGAAGCTAGCAGATTCAGTTTGTTGGATATGGCTTCTGCATACCATCTGATTAGTCTCCACCCGGAGTCTAGGCACTTAACTGCATTCATCAGACCTGAAGGTTTGTTCCAATGTAAATGCATGCAATTTGGCCTGGCTTCAGCCTCTGCTGTATTCCAGAGGGTTATGGATAATTTATCTAATGATATTGATGGAATTGTTGCATTTCAAGATGATGTCTTAATTTTTGGAGAAAATCAAAAACAATATGATGAAAGGTTGAGACGAGCATTGTCTATTTTAAAAGAAAAAGGGGTCACACTCAGGGTGAACAAATGCAAATTTAATGTAACATATATTGATTATTCAGGGTACAAAATATCAGAGCATGGACTATAACCTAAGGCTAGTTTGGTTAAGGCAATACATGATTTCCAATCTTCTGTAAACAAGTATCAAGTAAGGTGTTTTATGGGGGTTGGTTGAATTTCATTGTAGATTTATCCCTAAATGTGCTGAAAAGACGTATAATATAAGAAATCTTTTGAAGAAAAATGTTACATCTGAATGGAGTTTGGATTGTGAACAAGAATTCCAGTTAATTAAAGGAGAAGTACCTCAGGCCATTCCTTTAAAACCATTTGACACAAAAGATTAAACAATAATCATGATGGATTCCAGCCAAAAGGGTTTAGGTGCTGTTTTATTGCAATGGAAATGGAAAGGATGAAGTGATTGCATTTGCTTCTCACAATTTGTGGGGTGCAGAACCTACTTACTGGAAAATAGAAAGAGAAGCCCTTGCATGCTGGTGAGGAATTATGCATTTTAAAGCTTACTTGTGGGGCAGGCATTTTACAGTTAGGATGGATCACAAACCCTTAGTGCAATTCTTTTCTAGAAAAGGAGGTCAACATGCTACTCCCAGACTAGCAACGTGGCAGTACAGATTACAAGCATATGATTACCATATTGAATATGTACCAGGAACAAGGAATGTAATTGCTGATTGTCTTTCTCAGCTTCCCAGTTTGAGCATGAGTAATGAGGATGAAGTAGGGTCAGAAGATGATGATGTTTTAGTATGCTCTGTAGATTGGAAGGTGTGCTGATGGAAGATGAATGGAAGAGTGCATGTGATGATGATAAACAGATAAGTGAGGTTAAACATGGCTTATCACAAGGATGGACAAAGTGGAATTCAGAAATGAGACATACAAACAAGTTTTTGAAGAGTTATCAGTGGTCAATTAGATTTTAATGTGCTCAAGTGTATTAGTTGTGCCAGAAAGTTTGAGGTATAAAGTATTAACACTTTCTCATAAAGGGTACATAGGTATGTGGGCTATGAAAAGGAGAATCCGGGAGAACTTTTGGGGGCAAGGGTTGGATAAGAGTGTGGAACACTTTGTGAGGGATTGTCTGATGTGTGCCGCGAGTGATGAATCTCAGGTCACGTTACCTAGTCCTGTTGAGGTAATAAGTGTACCTAACAAACCATGGAGCAAGATTGCTATTGACATCATTGGTTCCATGGTGCTGTTGAATGGTGTAACTGAATATGGGGTAGTATTTATAGATTTTTACAGTCGTTGCCCTGAGCTCAAGTTTGTAAAGGTGTCTAGTACTACAAAAGTCATTGAATTCCTGGAATCGGTTTTTGATAAAGAAGGAATGCGAGATGAAATCTTTACGGATAATGGCTGTCAGTTTATGTCAGCTCATATTGCTAGTTATTTGGCACACAGGAGCATCAAGCATACAAAAACTTCATTGTATCATACGAGAAGCAATTGTCTTGTGGAACAGTTCGATAGGGTCAGTAAGGATTATGTGCAGTTAGCTAAAACAAGCAGTTTAAAATGCAAACTGGAGCTTAGAAAATTGTTATGGGCTGTGGGTGCTACACCCAATGCAGATACTAAGGTTTCACCTTTTGTATTACTGAGAGGCAGGGCTCCTGCAACCAAATTAACAAGACAATGGATGGGAGAAATTGTCACTGATAAAGGATTGATAGAAAAGGTGTGTGAAAGGAGGGTACAAGCTCAGAATAAGTATATTGACCAACTGAGGAGGACAATATGAGTGAAGGAGGGGGAATTATGTAAAGGTTAAGGGTGTCTGGAAAATTCAGAAAGGGAAGTCAAAGTTTTCATCACCTAAAATGTTTGAAAGAGTGTGCAAAAATGCAGTTAAATTGGATGATGGAAAATGGTGGAACAAGGAAAAATTGTCAATAGCTCTGGAAATGGATAGTAAAGGTAAAGGAGGAATAAATGTGGGCAACAACATCGATAAAAAGGAAGAACCTAGAGTATCTTCAAGTTAAAGGTAATTACTGAAAAAATATCAAGATTATTTACTTACTGTACCTAGGAGAACCTTAATGTAAATCTCCTGTTCAGGTGACCGGGTCATCACTGATTGTGCATATGCTGTAATGTTGGTGTTCAATTCTTATGCATAGGAATTTATTTTATGTTATGTATTCGTAGCTTTTGTGTGACTAATAACATTGTAGTTTTAGTTCTTATATTAAGGGGGAAGATTTGCTGGGTCTCAGTACTTGCTCAGCACTTGTTGACATTTCAACAAGTGCTGAGCATAGTTAGAATGTGGGATTGGAATGTGGTGGTATAGAATGTGGGCGGTTAAGGGTTGAAAGAGAGAGAGAGGGATTCGGGTGGAAGAGGTTGTGTTAACGTGTTGGATCGTCCTGCTTAAGTCAATAAACTAGTAAATAAACTTACTTTGAAGACACTCTCCGAATCCTTGTATTAGATCCTTGTAGGGAACCAGTTCATATTTAGTACGGTAATAGAAAATCCTGCTTATTGGTGAGGTTGGATTTTATATTACTATTTTAGAAATGCCACTTTTAGAAAGTGAGCACTTCTCTGCACCTAAGACAATCTGTGCCGTACACCCTGTCTCCAATCAATGTCTGGTCTGTGCTGGTTGACAGCTCCCTTGTGCATTCAACCAGACAGCCACAAACACAGGACACTCAGTCACACTTGCATTCATCTGCATATTGAATGGGTCTTCCTAGGCTGGAAAGGTGGAAAGTCTGACACTTACATTTCAAAGGCCAGTGGTGTGCCCTCACACAACGGACTGCTAAATCCCCTACTGGGACCCTAGCAGACAGGGATGAACTGAAATGGAAACTTGTGCACTTCAAAACCACTCTTTGAAGTCACCCCCACTTCAATGGCATTTTGAGATATATAAACTGGGTCTCTTACCCCACCAACTCAGACATGTCTGGACCTACACCTGCACCCTGTCAAGAAGAACTGCCTGGCTGCCCAAAAGACTCATCTGGACTGACGTCTTGACTAAGAAGGACTGGCCCCCTGCTGCTGCCCTGCTGCCCTGCTGGCCTCTGACTGTGCTGAGAAGGACTCTGCCTTCTCCAAAAGTGTTCTCCAAGTGCTTGGATTGAGCTTGCCTCCTGTTTTCTGAAGTTTCAGGGCCAAAGAGACTTCATCTCTTCAGGTAACTCCTTGTGCATCGAAAATTGAACCACCGCCTCCGAATCGATGCAAGGCCTGCCTTGTGACCGAGAAATCACCGCACAGCTGATGATACAGCCCTGACTTCACTACTGGAAATTCAACGCAGCACCTGCCTTGTGATGGAAAATTCGATGCATCCCCTACAGGATTGATGCAGCACCTGTGCCATCTTCCAGCATGTCAAGAATGTTCCCCTCATCATCCCTGGGTGCCAAAATATACCTGCACCGCAATGAGGAACCAAGACTGCGTGCCGAAAAATGTGGCAAGTCCCTTGCAACAAGGAAAGAAATGACTTATCGTCTGTGGCGCGTCGGAAAATTTGACGCCACACCCTATTTTTCCAAGTATCTCCTCCTCTGCGCTCTCCATGCGTCGTTATTTTCGGGGCATACCAGGTACCGTGTGTAACAAAGAGACAACTGTTTATTTCTAAGGCTGCAGACTCTTTTAAGCCTTTTAAAAGTGACATTTCAACTTGTGCTTTTGGATCTATGTTGTTTTGACCTTATTTTATTCAGATAAATATCATCTATTTTTCAAAACCTGTGTGGTGTATTTTCGTGGTGTTTTCACTGTGTTACTGTATAATTGATTGCACAAATACATTTCACATTGCCTTCTAAATTAAGCCTGCCTGCTCAGTGCCAAGCTACCAGAGGGTGGGCACAGGGTAATTAGGATTTTGGCCCGTACTTGGACAAAAGTGTATACCTCTGCCAAATAGAGACCCCATTTCTAATAGGAATTATACTGGGTACTGTGGATTGCTATTCCCTGCCCATATGTCAGACTGTTATAAGTTTTATTCACTGTCATTTCAGGTGCTGTTTTCTGGAGAGGGAGGAGTTTCGACATATAAAGAAGTGGTAGTGCTAAAGTTGGTAATGGTTACTGTGATTCTGTTTTCAAAGTACAGACATAGACTGAATAATGAAGAAAAGGTGTTTTTTCTCATAAATGCTTCCAAGTCTGAGAAGAGTGTTGTGGATGTGCTTAATGATATGCAAGGTTGGAGGACATGGCTTGACGGAGCATGGTGTAGCACGCAGCTCTCGGAGCTCCCAAGAGATCTGGAGCCCTAGGGCCGAAAAACACTGATGAACCCACATCCCACTTGGATGTACTGGGGAACTTGGGGTCGCGGAACATGAACAACGGGGCCAGAAACGAGAGGAAACACTGGCCGAAGAGCAACAACCGGAGTAGACAGCTAAAAACAAGATAGCGCCCAGAGCCCGCCATAATTAAAAAGCAGTAAACACACGACCAGAGCGAGAGGTGGAGGACCACCAATCGCTCGGGGGGAGGGTGGTGGTGGGGGGGGGTTGGAAACTGCATTGCAAATAGGATGAAACAACGAAAGTGCCACACTGAAAACAGCTAAGTGCCGACTACACAGCAGGAACCACTGCCGGTTAAATCAAACAAAGACTGTGGCAAAGAGGAAAATGTTAACGACGCACCGAGCCGCAAAGAGGAGACTTCATTGAGTGCACGCTCAGGAGCACCCACTTCAAAATAGAGGCTCGTGATTGAAAGCAGCACCTCTAAGCACTGAAACCTTCAGACCGCATCTTCCCCCATACTCTCTCTACCTCTGACTTTGAATAGAATTAGCATAGCTCCCGACAGGGAGGAGGAGGCGAGGTGCGGCTGGTCCGAAGACCCCGGAAAGCTGAAGGTGAGTGAAGACTGGGGACACACCCACATTCACAAAAGATAGGGAAATCTGGAAACAGTGAAAGAGAGAAAGCTTGAAATGCCATCCTTCAGGGGGAGATACCATAATGTATATAATAACACAGAAGGAGGGCGGAGAGGGAAATACTATGAGACCTGGACAGTAAACGAGAGATAACAGGGGAGATCCCATATCAAGCCAATCAGTGGAATGGCTGTGAGATGATATAGGTCCAGCTCATCTTCATAACTAAAAGCTACTGAAAACACAACAGTGGAAAATACCCCACTTTTTAAGGAGCATTGTCTTCGCTCCCCTATCCCTCATCTTTTTTATTACACAAACTCTCCTCCCATGCATACTGAGGCAGGAAAAGAGGAACAAAATCCTCTAATTGTGGAACTGGAGCAGGTATGTATCTGATGATCAAAGCTCAGTCAGTGCCACACAGTGTGAATAGGAACCTAATCAAAACAGCACATTTCAGTGAATAAGGAGACTAAACCAATACAGACTACAAACCCACCTCTCACTGAAGATAATGTACAGAAAGTCCCACAACAGCCAACAGAATGGTGTGACCCCCTGTTGGGAAAAGTATCCCACCGAAAGGAGGAACAGAGAGTGCAGGGATGCGGAAAACAAGAGAATGCAAGGATCCTGATGAAAGAAACATAAACATCCTTAGAAAACCAAATAACAGCTGTGGTACATAAGATGGGATCAATAAGAGAAGACCACTGGAAATTAACAGCCCGAGTGAAGGAGGCAGAGGATACACTGAGTGAAACACAGCTTCAAGTTGCAAAACTCACAAAGGAATGTTCTGACCTAGGGAAAGGTCTACAGCAACTGGCAGGGACTGGAAGATGGAGAAAGATGGTGGAGTCTTCACAACCTAAGATTAGTGGGAGTGCCAGAAAAAACAGAAGTCACACGTGTCTTACAAGCTATGACAATTGGAGCAACCCAATGAGAAGATTCTATTCTTTCTATTACTCATTGTTAACGCAACTTATCACATGTGGCAAAGGTACGGCGCTGGTCCCTTGACAAGTGTTTGACTACAGGGAGTTGCCCCCAGCAAATTCTAGGCTGAGAGGTAATTAATGAACACTCAGTAATCCTGAGTGTGTGTACTAATAGGGGTTAATTGAACCCAAGCTCATCTGTTGATCAAAATTTGGTTGACGACAGGTAGGGAACTCAATTTTGAAGGTATTGATGGTCCTGATGAAGGCCGAACGACCCAGATAGGCAATGGAAATGGCCGAAACATGTTGACCCTAGAACAGAGATTTGTCGTTAATGGTTGATTGTATCCCAATATCACCACCAATTTTCCAATCTTTTTTAATCCTTTCCAGTGAATCCCGGAATAAAGATTAGTAATGGATTCACATGAGATCGTTTTTGTAATGTTGAGTGGTGTTCTGTATGTTTGATCCCTGTTTGTCTTTTTGTGTTTTTTGTTCCCTTTCCCTTTTGGTATATTCCTGAATTTGGTCAGCAGCGGAATGTATCAGCATAGCCCTATGATGAAGCATGCCACGATTAGTGGATGACGGCAGTTTTTATAATAAACATGCTGTGTCTTTAGTGGTGGAGCCCACTCTGTGGGGATAGGGTATCTACTTTGATTTGTTGTCCTATGTGTGTTGCTAGAAAAACCAGAATGCCACAACATTGAACTGTTTGTGGAAAAGTGTCTAGCAAACACAGTCCTGAAAGTCAAACTGCCTAAATTATTCTCAGTGGAATGAGCGCACAGGATTCCAGCTTATACCACACCACTGGGAGCCCATCCTAGGCCAATAATAGCAAAGACAGATGAACTTCAGAGAAAGGGGTGTCATTCTCTAAATAGCTACAAACCTAGTCCAAACTGAAAGAGGAACATTTGTGCAGTGGAAACAAAGTATTAAGGCAACTAGATCTCAAATATTTGTTTATTTTCCCAGCCAAATTGAACTGCAACGTAAATCGAAGGATATTCAAAATGCAATTCCAGCTGCTATATATGCTCGACAATCCTCATATTACTCCCCTTCATTTGCCTGACTTTGTACAATAGGGGCATGAGGTACTCCATATAAAACGACTAAAGATGCCAGAGTCCAAGCATACACAACACACACTCCAGTTGTGCTCATGATATTTATTCAGTTATAACAGACTATAAAACCTAATGCGTTTGGGCCACAGGGATGGCCTTATGAAAAAAGGATTCTTCTACAAATAAAATACAATTATCTAAATACAAAACAATAACAAAAATAACAACAATATAATAAATATGAACAATCCACTATGATCAACAGTGGGGGAAAAAAGTTCACTTCAAAGGACTTAGATTTACTATTCACACTCCACTTTAAGCTACAGTAAGGAAGGTATTGGGCTTTGTACGAGGTAGATTTACTCTTCCTCCTCCAGTCTAAGCAACAGTAGGAAAAGTGTTGGACTTCAGAGTATTTAGATTTACTATTCCCACTTCCCCTAAGCAACAGTAGGGATTTAATTTACTAATGCCACTCGAACCTAAGTAACAGTAGGAAAAAGTGTTGTACTACAGACGGGTGAAATGTACTATTCCCACTGCAGTCTCAGCAACAGTAGGGAGAGTTTTGGACTTCAGAGGCGTTAGATTTTCCCACTACAATCTCAAAAACAGTAGGGAAAGGGTTGGACTTTGACAACTTACAAATAACAACATTATGTCAAAGAATTTAATAAAACTATTTTAATACAAAATAAAACATAATAAACTAAAGTACATTGAACATGTTAATACAATATTGATTTGAAAGAGTATTTCAAAATGTAAATATAATTTAAAGTTGCAAAAAGTAATTAAAATAAAACTAAAATATAGATTGAAATTAACAAAATAAAATTAAACAATAATGATGAATTGAACTATTACTATAATTATTAATCAATGTAATAATTCATTTACAATAAATAAATAGCTACAAATTATCTTCCCACCATATACCCCTGCAAACCAAATAACCCACTACTAAAACATAACATACTATTATTATTAATAACATTAATATATATATTGAAATAAACATAATAAAATACAAAATTGTAATTAAAAGTTAGAAAATTACCAAAATTAATATGCAATCAAGTAAGTAATTTTAAATAAAATAACATCACCACTAAATGTTTATTATTTATGATTTCATTATATTCTCTCCCTCCTCCCATACAAACCAATTCAACCAGCCGCTAAAATATAACATACTATATAATTGAAATATACATTCAAGTTAAAAAAGAAAGTTTTTAAATATATTGTAACAATTAAATCAACATAATTAATAATCAATTAAATAATTATTTTAATAATGTACTATTAAATTTAAATTAATTAAAATGTAATTAACTTTCCATCCTATTTTCCAACAACCAGCTACTAAATGTAAAATTACTAATTACAATTAAAAATAGATTGCAAAAATACTGAAACTGACAAACTATGTTTATAATAATAAATAACATTAATTCTAACATTACCACTGACTTATATTAACAAAAGCATGTTAACATAATAACAAATTATATTTTTGCAATTATATTACTGAAAATGGTATTAAAAACAGTATTTGGGAAAAGAATGTTATTAATCAAAAAAGCAATATTCTCAACAACGATATTCTGCTTCATTATATTTTTGTAGTAATTATATTTTTAGGATATTTCAGTATCACGATATTTTAAACTTGACATTTATCTAAATACAGATTTTCTCACTTGTAAGTTTACCTTTGCAAATAGCCCCCTAAGAAGAGAATTTATAGAGTCTGTACCATTTCATTCTCTAGGGTTTTAAAAAAATGGAATGTCTGCCTACCTTGTTGCAGACCTGCTTGCAGTAACAGAGCAACAAAATCCAAAGGCCCAAATCACATAATAAACAGATTTCAATACTTTCCTTGTTAAACAAGGCATTGATCACCATAACATTAAGAGGTCCCCGTTTATATAATCTTCAAAATAGTTAAGCCCAATCTGACCATGCAGAGTGCATGAAGAACGATTTACTGGGAGACCCAAAAGGTGTCTACAAGCTCTGTTTTCCTTAATCTGTAAAATGATGACTTTTTAGTATCCTCACACTCCAGAACTATAGGTTAAGGCTGGTAAGCATGTTCTATTATACACTTTCAGGAGTGGAATAGTAGAGTTCTTATTAATGTTGGGTGGCAAGTTAAACAGGAACCCAGCTCAATAAAAAATGTCTGCCTTCTCAAGGTTAAACACAGAACAGTTCAACACTGTGAGTCCAAAGTAACTCCCAAATAGGAAAAGTCATGGATTCTCACAGTTTGTTTACCCTGAATGCCCAAACATCGAGATTTAGGATTCCTGTGTTTTCCAAGTTCAATTGCCCCTTAAAATCAACAAAGCCATCCAACAGAATGTTAAGCTAATTCTAGGTTTTTGATAAAAGAAAAGTGCCATCTGCATATAATAAAATAATGACAGCCCTGTTTTTGACCATAGACATGTCCCAACCCTTAGTAATCAAGGCTGCTTCTAGCCTATTAAAGTACAATAAACATAATATTGAGGCAAGCACACAGCCCAGCTGAATACCCGTAAGCAATTGCAAAGGATTTTGTGCACTTTCCATTTACTCTCTATCTAACTGATAACGGTGGATAGCTCTTAGAAATGCCACTGAGCCTTATCAATCCCCATAGATTCCAGTATCACTCAGAGCTATGATCTAGCAACACTATTAAATGCTAAGGAAAGATTCATAAAGGCATTTCCCAATTCTGTATTTGCCTATCAGGAGATGTGAATTACGACACTGCACCCTAGATATCACACAATTATCCAATGCCATGAGTTTAATCTATCAAGAACAATCCTGCCTATTATCTTCATTTTCAATGGGGAGTCTAACAGAGAAATAGGCTAAACAACTAGGGTTCATATGATTTCCTTTTTTAAACACAGGAGCTATGATGGCAGATTGCCAGGACCATGGAACATTGAACCTACAGGCAGAGTTTATATAATTAGTGAGTAATGGCGCCTACAGTTCAGTATTAAGTGCCTCATTACAAGTTTGGCTGACTACCAAGATGGCAGTCCCGAAAAGACTGCCAAGTTGGTGGTCTCCCAGACTGCCCCATTACGAGTTTTACAGCCAGGACCGCTGACCTCCAACCAAAAAAGGCAGACCAGCAGAGGTGTGGAGACCTGGAAATAGGTGGTCCGAACTCCAGCACAGACAGCCCTGTGACCAACCACTGACCTTATTACAAGTCCAAAGTCACAGTGGCAGGCACCAATGGCAGTCAACCAATGGTGGTCAGAACCACGGTGGTCCGCGGTCACCAAAGTAATACACAACAGTACATTGGATGGATTTGAAAACAACATAGCTGACACACAGTGCCACACTCGACACACCTAAAAATCACACTATAAAACACCCCCACCACAGACAACAATCCTTTGCATTTACAAAGCAAAACTCACAAGCAAGGGTGATACATTTACCACACAAGAAAGATACTAGGCACAACTTTTTTAACCATCCCATACAACACCCTGCACACACTTTTGGGTAGTCATACCCTTTTGCACTACCCCTCTTTAGTAAGTCACTGTCACCTGTAATCCATATTTTTTTATTCCACCATGGCACGTATTACATTTTACTGCTGATAAGCTAACAGTCAAGGTGGATGAACTCATAAGAGTAGAAACACAATTGTTCAGAGCACAAGTTCAGCACACTCCTATCAGCAGGAAAATGGAAATGTGGACTGTTGACAGCTACATGCTGTAGGCACCACCCTGCGCACAAAGGATGACATCAGGAAGAGTTAGAACAACCTCAGCGGCAAGGTCCATTGCCTGGTCTCCCTGCACCATCTGCAAGCCCAGAAGACTGGTGGTGGCCCTCCCATTACAACTCATTCCCTGGGAGGAGAAGGTCTTAGCCATCCTGTATCATGAGGGCTTGACAAGAATACCTGGGAGAGTGGAGTCTGGTAACTCACAACTAGAAAAATGTCACCAAAATGTTATGTCATGCATGCTTACTGTCCCCCTTGTGTCACCTTCACTCACCAGTCAATTGTCCTCTGCAACAAAAACCCTTCTCAGTCAACTCCCAATTGAAGTGTACTCACCTGGGAGGATAACATTTCTATACTGTGTGTAGTACAGGGATTAACATGAGTGCTAAGGCAAGCAGGCTCTGTTACTGTTACTCCACTCAGCCAGCCCAGTGCTTTCTGCAACAAAGACCCCTGATTGTCAACTCCCAATTGAAGTGTACTCACTTGGGAGGATAACATTTATACAGTGTGTGTAGTACAGGGATTGACATGACTGCTTAGGCAAGGAGGCCCTGTCACTGTTAGTAATCCACCCCAGTGTCCTCTGCAACAAAGACCCCTGTTTGTCAACTCCCAATTGAAGTGTACTTCCCTGGGAGAATACCATTTGTACAGTGTGTGTGTAGTCAGGGACTGAAATGAGTGCCAATGCCAGGAGACCCTATCCCTAGAAAACCAAACAACAACACAGTGTTCTCTTGTCCAAGGACCCCTGTGTCTCAACTCTCTGTTGAAGTGTACTCACCTGAGAGGATAACAATTTGTAGAGTGTGTGTAGTACAGGGACTGACATGACTGCTAAGGCCAGGTGGCTCTGTCACTGTTACTCCACCCAGCCAGCCCAGTGTCCTCTGCAACAAAGTCCCCTGTTTGTCACCTCCCAATTGAAGTGTACTCGACTGCGAGGATACTATTTGTACAGTGTGCATAATACAAGGACTGACATGACTCCCAATGCCAGGAGGCCCTGTTCCTAGAAGACCAAACACAAACACAACTCTCTGTTGAAGTGTACCTAACAGGGAGGATACCATTTGTATAGTGTGTGTAGTACAGGGTGTTACATGACTGTAACTCACACAGGCGGGGGTCTTACTGTCACTCCAATCACTAGGCCTGTGTCTTCTCCAAAGACTCTTGTTTGGGAAATTACAAAAGAAGTATACTCACCTGGGGGGATGACATTTCTCAAGTGTATAAAGTAGAAGGAGTGACACGACTGCTAAGGCCAGGAGTCTCTGCCTTTCGAACTCGAAGCACAAGCCCAGTGTACACCTGCCCAAATACCCCTGTTCGTCAACTCACAATGGAAGTGTACTCTCCTAGGAGGATCACATTTCTGTAGTGTTGGAAACTAGTTGGAGTGACCTGAATGTAAAGCACAATGGGCCCTGTTTTGCTAACTCCAATCACCAGCCCAGAATACACCTGCCTTAATGCATCTGTTAGTGAACTCTCAAAGGACAGAGAATAACATTTGTCTAGTGTTAGGAACTAGGGGAGTGACCTAAATGCAACTGCCAGGAGGCACTGTTCAAGTGGCCCCAAATAGCAGAACAGTGGTCACTGGTCCAAATATCCTAGCCAGATCACTCTCAAATCATGTTTACTCTCCGGGAAAGGGACCAAGATAATGATCACGCCCAACTCAGAGAGGTGGCTGGTCATCTAGCTCTATCTTGAACTGCTAAGCCAAGTTGAAACTATTGAGGATAGGAAGGACAGCTCACACAGCGTGCAACATAAATGACCAGCAAGGCCTCAAGATGCATCACCAGAATGGTATTGGCTGCAGACACATTCACAATGCACTGACCACATGATGTCTCCAGTCACATATAGAACAAACTCCTGCTATGGCCTGCATAACATTTGACTAGGCCTCCAAATGGTCAAAGCTACATTCTGCCGAGCCACTGTTTTGCCTGCACTGCTGGCAAGAT
This sequence comes from Pleurodeles waltl, assembly GCF_031143425.1. Classification (NCBI taxonomy): domain Eukaryota; kingdom Metazoa; phylum Chordata; class Amphibia; order Caudata; family Salamandridae; genus Pleurodeles; species Pleurodeles waltl. Next base: position 745,944,469 of record NC_090436.1, on the reverse strand, counting down.
GTAAATCTCTGCCCATCCTCCCAAGTGCTAATGTACTGCTAAATTCAGCAGCTACTGGACTTTAATGGAATTGGCATGCTTCACAAATGTCAGCTCAATACAACCAATAGCATGGGTACCTTTCACAATAGGACCACCTGCAAATCAATTATGTACACCGTACAAATTTCACTATTAACTTTTGGATGCAGATGTCTCAATACCACCAGTAACATTGCATCTTTCACATCAACAGGTTGAGCTGCCACTGGGCACACAGAGGCCACAGACAAGACTGCCATCATCCCTATGGATGAAGCCCTCATAGGATCACGACACTCCTGAACGTCTAGATGTAGAGTACAGTTCTGGCTCATCTGGGCAACATGGCAAGACCCCTAAAGTGAGTCTCACTGTGCCCACATCAAGACCTCTCAGCCTGGTTGCCTTGACATCACAGACACCATTCACCACAACCTGCGTCCCTAGGACAGTTCCTACCATCTTGTTTCGCCAGTCCAGCATACTGAGTCGCAGCACAACACCTCAGACAATGATGGTCCTGGAACCAGTGGGTGGGGGCACCCTGTGGCAAGGGCACAGCCCCATGGGGGTAGGGTTCATGGGAAGGATGTTGTGGGCCACTGGGGTGACTCCACTGGGGATGTTCCTGGACAGGACTCCATTAGCCAAGTCATGGGGGTCTATCAAGAGTTGCAAAGGATGATGGACCAGGTACTTACCATGCTCCAGAAGATCAAGCAGCTACGGAGGGACATCCATAGGGATATGCGTGAGCAGTGGGAGGCCACCAGTACCAACCTAGCCTCCCTCACAGGGGTGTTGAGGGACTTTAGCAGTACCCTGATCAGGGATCATCAGCAACGCTCTACCCCTTCCTTTGGCACAGAAACACCAGGCGTTACTGGTCTTTCTTCCATGGCCTGAAGGTCTGGCAAGGGACGGTAGACCGGTGGTTGTCTCATCCTCCCTCTCCCTTGGTACCTAAATATGACAGGAAGTGAGTTCTGACATTAGTCACTGTGTCCAAAGCAACATAAATGATGCATGTCAAGGTTAACATGTGATAAGACAATTTATAAGCGATGGACATGGCAAACAGTACACATCATAGCTGTTAATGACACATGGTTCACATGTTACCCTCTGGGTTTTCCACATGTGTACACAACATGTTTCTAGACCTAAATCCAAAATGTGCATCACAAATGTCCATTGGAATGTGACTGACAGCCCGAACACAAAAATGACCTTTAATGAGGGTAGACTGTGCCCCACTGTGAATTGGCATCTGTGCCCTTTAACATGCAACAATGGTGTTTGACTAATAGGACCTATATGACAAGATGAGCAGGTCTTTGTGAAAAAAACAACATTTTCTGAGGTGTGACACAGCGTTAATAACCCAATCCTGCATTTATGCCACTAAAATGGCTCCTGCCTGGCCTACTCTGCTGCATATTCGTAACCACCTGTGACCGTCAGCAGAAGACATCATGGCAATGGGTGGGTGCAACACGGAGGACACAGACATAGGCTAATGTTGTTGCCAGTGGTGGTCGCGGGCCAATGGCTGTGTCCGCTAGCGGTGATGACCGTGTATGTGGCAGACATGATCGACATGTTCTGCAACATCCCTCAACTCCAGACACTGCTGCCAGCAAGACCTCCACTACCGAGCTGCTGTGTACAGCCTCTGGGGGCAGGTGATAGGCCCCCTGCCTTCTCACCAGAGGAGTTGAAGAAGCTGGTGACTGAGATCCTACCTCTGTATGAACAGCTCTACTGTGCACCAGAGGAGCAGGTAAGTATCTCATGTGCATAGTTTTCACTGTACGTCATCATCCTTACCCTCCTCACAGGCTAGAATGTGCCCATGTGTGGCAGGTCGAATACTCATGTGCCTGTAGGTGCGGTCTGCATGGCATCAGTGGGAGAGTCAATGTGCATTTATTGGTGGCCAGTGCAACATGCTGAGTTCATTCACATTGTGGTGTGTGTGCTGATTGTGTTCCATGATCTACCTTGTGTTGGATGCACATAAATAGGTGAGATGACATTAAAGCCATCCACTGACATCTCTTTCCTCATGAATGTTGCATATGTGAGACTGCATTTATGTGCATGACAGCATGAGCTGAGTATGCATCTTGTATGCGCCGAGTATGCATCTTCTATGTGTCAGTTGTGAGTAATGTGACGTATGTGTATGTTGCCACAGAGATTTCTTTGCACATCTGCCCTTGCTAGACTGTTGTTTATAAGGCATGGCATGTCATCACTTTCTTTGCCCTTTCGGTTGTCATACACAACACATGGCAATTTGCTGGTGGATACATGAGGTACTGTTATGCATGGAAGTGATGCGAATGGGGAGTCATGTAGGTTCTGTCTGCTTAGCCTGCAGAGAGCAGGGCCTGTCACATGTATCTCCCAGTACGGGTTATAGTCTAGGCTGGGATGGAGTCTCTATAGCTATGCAACTGTGGCACTGTGCTCATTCCCTATACACCACCAGATCCTGTGATGTAGCAAATATGAGGTTCTGTTGTAAAATGCCACCCAGAATGCCTCATTTCTTTGAACAAATTGTGAATGGGTAAAGGGGTGTGTTACTTCTCTATAACAGATGGGCACTTAGCGTCATTGTCAATGTGTGCTTCTGACTCCTGACAGGTCCCTTACTCACACAGCCCTGTTGTCACCTTCATACAGGTCATATTTGTCTTGTGCAGGCTTATTGCATAGATGACAGCCCCACGGTACAGACAGTGAATTGATTCCTGGGAGATCATGATATGTAACTTAGTAGGTTGGTCACATAGCAGAAAATTGTTAATGCATGCCTTTGTTTTTTAGATACTGTCTTATCCAGGTGACTGATTGACACCTGATCTGTTCGATATAAGTCAATAAGGACGCTCAATGAAGGACTACACGCCAATTATGAACACAATTTAGCTTTACTAGAGTTTCAGGTAAATGTATACATTTGGCACATCAACGAAATATAATGCAAATAGCAATGAAGAGCATCAATTTATATGTAAACACACGACAAAGAGCATCTATTTATGAGTATATGAGCAAAGAGTTCATTGATAGATATAAGCTTTGATTAATGGCATACGAAATACATATTTCAATTACTGCAGCAAGCTCACACTACGATGTTCAGGGCGTAAAATATAAACAAGCTGAATACTTCAGATTATAAACACAGTGCAAGCATAATAATCAATCATAATAATAGAGCAGAGAAACAAAGGCCTTTCATCCCTAGGTGGAACTTAACTTAGTCCACGAAATGCTGGGAAGCCCTCTACCGCCCGTTTGGACCTCTCTCCCCTCGAGCGTCACGGTCTCAGAACAGCAAAAACAAGGAGGCAGCGCTGTGGGCCTGGAGATGGCAGCTTTCACAACCCCATCTGCGAGCTTCAATACCCTCACCTGCACTTCAGTGCTTAAATAACCTGAAGCTTGGATTCTATCCCTTTCTAGCATTTTCTAGCTATGTTATCAGCACGTGTCTCTTGGCTGCTCTGCCATTCCCTGGCCATTGTTTTCATTCCATCTTTTTCCTGTACTCTCGTCCTCAAGGTTGAGACGACCTCCGTCTTTCGCTCCTACACATTATGGGGGTTATTCCAACTTTGGAGGAAGTGGTAATCCGTCCCAAAAGTGACGGTAAAGTGACGGATATACCACCAGCCGTATTACGAGTCCATTATATCCTATGGAACTCGTAATACGGCTGGTGGTAAATCCGTCACTTTTGGGACGGATTACCACCTCCTCCAAAGTTGGAATAACCCCCTATGTTTCTTACACAGGCAGCTGCAAATAAGTTTATCTATGGAATGTTAAAAAACAAGCTTGAAAGTGAACATCGTGAACTTTTCCACGTTGTTCGGGTTTCAGCAGGCATTACGTTCATCTACACTGTTCAAGCTAATTAACCCTTCGCGTCACAATGTCTTCGGCAACTTTCCCTATACTGATCAGATGCCATTTCTGTTTGATGGACACATATGTCCAAAAGAGTGTTCTATTGTACAGGTAGATACCATAGAACTCCATCCCCTGAAGTGGCATGAGTCTGAATTGGATATTGCAAATGTCCACACATTGACAGGGTAGACAGTTTCTGTGCCCACCATGCCAGTCCTCTCATTGTTACCCATGTGTGATGTTGGAGTTTGTTCTCTGACAGTAGCCTGTAGGGGCTCTATGCAGAGTGTGGATGTGTTGGTCCATTCATACCTAAGGAGTCTACCTTGCAGAAGCCACAGAAGTGTGATGTGTCTCATAGTGGCTCACATCTCAGTCAGGTTGCTAGGGCATGTCCCACAAGATGTCAGTAAGCCTGCTTAGTCATTGTAGGGCTTGAGCAGGGTGGTGGGTTGGTGTGCAGATTGGGAAATGTATGTCTTGAGTCATGTCCTTGTACTTATTGGCTTGTATGTGTCACAATTGGGGAGCATTGATAATATGTGAAAGTTATAACTTGATGTAACTGACATATATGTGACTGAACCATTTGTGATGATATTTATGATCATGATCTCTTGATTTGTCTTTTGCATCAATGCAGGTCAACATCCATCAAAAGAAAGGGATATGGAAAGCCATCGCCAAGAAGGTGCGAACCCTGGGGTCCACAGCCGGTGGAGCGCCCACTGCAGAAAGAGATGGGAAGACCTGATACGTCGGGCCCGGAAGGTCACGGAGGCCCAGCTGTGACTGTCCTCCCAACTAGAGTGGGGTGCCCATCAGACCAATCCCCCATTCTGGCAGAGGCCTATCCAGAGGTTGATAGGCATTTGAGGGCAGCACAGCAACCACAATGAAGTGAGTACAGGGCATATTCCTGCCTGTCTCATTGCTAAGTGATTGAGTGAGGTTCTGACTGCTCCTCATGACTATTAGGAATGAGCAATATGTCACACAGCGGAGGAGAGATTGTTTGTGTTGAAATGTCATGTGTTTTGTACTGATGTGCCTTTCCCATTGGACAAGGAACTTAGTAAAAAACTGAGTGGAGTCCTCACACCACTTGCTCTGAACAGACCACATATGGTTGTGTGCAGTTATCAATCATACATTGTTTGTTGTTTTAGTATGTGCAATATCTATGCAATAAACAACTGCTCCTCAGTGTTTCAGGCCACAGTTAAGTAGGTGATGGATCATTATCCTCAGCCATGTATCTGTTTAAATGTGTATGTTGGCATCTGCCACCAGAACCTTGTTTTCTCCATGTATGATGGTTGCTGGTCACTGCACCTGGTAATGTGAAGATGTCCAACATACATGTGACAGGGCTTACATTGTTCTTTGTGTGTAACTATAGATCACTACTTTCTCTTGATAAGTGGGGAATTATGTGCCAACGCTCCTTGTGCCTTTATATCAGCATGTGTCCCTTTCTCTTTAGAAAACATTTCTAAGCTTCAGATTTTTGCATAGTCTACCTGTGTGGATGGGATGATGTCTGTATTCCCTCACCTGTATGTGCATGGCAAACTGTTCATGGAATAGTACATTCACAATGGGGGTACATTTCATGTTGTGCCAGATACAGGAGTGTGTCACCATTGTTTATTGAAAGACACATTCCCTCATGTGTCATAGCATGTTATTTGGCATGTATTACTGAAGTAGCAATAAGGGACATGACAGGTAGGCCTAGAGTTTAGAGCCCCAATGTGAATATCTTTGAGCTTGATGTGGCATCATGTGGACAAATGCACTGCACATGTGTAAGGGTTAAGGTATGTGCCCTGACTGTTGACATGCATCATGGAGTGACTTGCAGTTATATTTTAGACACATGTTTGAGTACAGGTATACATCTGCGTTTGAAGGACCATGAGGAGGATGGCGATGTAACTTCCTATAGGGGAACATGTTGTGAGCCTCCTACAAGTCCTTGCTACTTCTGCGTCTCTTTAACATGCAAAGGACTGATGGCTTCTACTGATGCACCGAGAGTATGTCATTGTAAGGAGTGCCAGACATTAGTGGTGATTACCCTGGGGCTTACTGATTCATTGTGTTGTGTTTTTGGGTACATCTCTCCCTGACATATTGGACATGATGTCTACAGTGTTCATTTCCATGTGACATGTGTGGCCTATCTGTACGACATCGATACTATCTCCTTAACTCTGTTGGGACAAGAATCACTTGGTGAAGTGTAAATTGTTGATATTTTTCCAGTGCGACATGTGTATTTCCATGTCACCTTCTCCAGGCGTTTGTACTTTTTTCCATCAAAACGGCTGAATTTTGGAGGATCATTTTTTATTATAGAGTCATGATGTATGTCACAAATGGATGTGTACAAGGCCTTGGGAGAGATCTGTGGGAACAGGTAACTGAGGTCTGCTCCATGGGGCAATGCTTTCTGGGTGATGGTGCCTCCAAATGATTGACTGGTTATTGTGAATGCACAACTTCAGGCAGCAATTGTAGTATGGCGAGATCCTGATTTTCCAGTGGACAACTGTTGACAGTTCAGATGACATACATACATATGGTATGTATGGCCCCTATTATGGCCACTTAGGTGGAGTTTGTTGCTGGGGCTTACTTGACATCATGATAATGTTTGCTAATCAGAGCTCTTGTTCAAGTGTGTTCATGGACATGTGATGACCATATTCCTCTTTATCTTTGCAGCATCAGCACAGGCAAGTGAAGGAGATGGGGCAGAGCCAAGGGGGAAGCATCTGGCCATGGGAACTCGAGTCAAGATACAACTGACACAGAGGGACTCAGTGGCCCGGAGGGCGATGGGAGTGCCACAGGGAAACCAGAACATCCTCATTATTGGATCATTGGATTCCTCCTTCATTATCCACTCCCTATTGGTGGCGAACCCATCGGGGAATCCCTCAGTACCATCCTTGTCCGCCACCCCCTTTTTATCACTGCCCTCCCTGTTGCTCCCCATTCAATTGGACGTGACTGCTCACCCAAGAGGGTGGGCATCTCCTTTGCCTCAGGGACCCCTGCCCCCGCCCCTGATACCCCGGCTGTCCTCAGTGAGGAGGATCTGTACCTCCTCAGAAGTATCTCTGTGGGTCAGACAGCTATTGTGAATGCCATCCAGGGATTGGCAACACAACTCCAGCAAACAAATGCCTTCCTGGAAGGCATTCATGGTGCAACGGCTGGCCTACAGAGCTCTTTTCAGGTTCTGGCCTTCTCACTGGTGGCAGCCAATAGCCCCCCACCTTCAGTCCCCCCTCCACCTCCCTCTTCCCACTCCATATCCCCCTACCTACCCGTAGCACATAGACCGATCCACAGACATCCACCTCAGCAGCCAAGAGGAGCACACACAAAGACAAGCAGCACAAAACACACTGGCAAGCACACAAACAACATCCGCCAAAGACACAGCAATAGTCACAACTTGCCTTGACACCCTCATCACCTCCCGCATCACACACACCACATCCAGTCAGTGACACATCCACCACACCCATCAAACCTACAAACACCACTCCAGCAAACCCGCAGACATCCACAACAAACACCACAACTACGGGCACACATACATCCACCTTATCCACCATTACTGCAGTCACCACCCCAACAGAAACCCACCTACCCACCATTGCATCTCCCAGCCCCTCTGCCTCCTAGCCCCATAAGACACACAAACGCCCACACTCACCCACCCAAAAGACACCAGCAAACACAAGCAGACCTCCCATAGCATGCACCCACAACATCCACACCTACACAGCCTACAACTTCTCCCTTAACTTCCAAATCCCTACCCCCTTCTGAAGACTGTCTCCGTGTCTCTAAAAATCTTTGGGGGAGATTTATACTTAGTTTGCACCATTTTAGCATCAGTTATTTTGATGCTAAAATGGCGCAAACTTAATTCCATATTGATATTTTGATGTTAGGCCGGTCTAGCTTCAAAATATTGTAGTTTGCATCATTTTCTGGATGCGCAAACCCACCTTGCGTCAATGAGATGTAAGGTAGGTGTTTCCATCCAAAAAATGTTGCAAAGCCCATAGTGCCATATTTATCCCCTGTGCAAAAATAACGCACAGCTGGGAGGCGGACTCAAATAATGAGGCTAAGCCTGCTTAATGTCATTATTTATTATTCAGACCAGGTGTTAGGTTACCTGTGGACCCATTTCCATTGCCAAAAACCATGGAAAAGGCCCACAGATGCCCATGCCAAGCGCCAGGAACACCCCCACCCACACCAGGGGGACACCATAGGATGGGAGACTCCATCCTGGGTAAGTATTGGTAACTATAATTTTCTTTTTTTTCCTGTGCTATTGGGGGCCCCTTACATGGGGCCCCCTGCATGTCACTGGGTGTTATGGCCTTGCCCAGGGTACACTGGTCCCCCGAGCTGGCCACTGGGCATGACTCCTGTCTTTAATAAGACAGGAGTAATTTTTGGGTGGTAGTGTGTCAGAAAATTACGCTAAGCTGGTTAGCTGCATATTTATTGCCGCTAACCAGCATAGTGTCATTTCTGACCCACTAACGCCTTTTCCCCTCTCCCCATCCTCCCAGCTAATGTCTTTTCTTTAGATGCTAGCCTCTCTTATGCACCACTGTGTGCCATTCCAGAAATATGGTGCCCGGCTGGCGTTATGGAATGGGCTAGCAGGCGCTATGGATTTTGCCGCAAATCTGTGTTCGTGCAATTTTGCGGCAAAATCCATAAATATGGGCCTTATTTTGTTAGTCCTTGACCTTTGCCCTGTTCCTTCCACCCCCTGCACCAAACCCAAGAGGCCCCACCCACCTCCCAGGCTGTCCCTTCTACCTCCAAGGCCTCCCCTGCCCCCTGCAAGCACCCATTCCTCTCCCCCGCAAGAAGAAGCTCATCCCCTAGAAGAAGACCATCCCTCCCAAGAAGAAGACCACCCCGCCCAAGCCCAAACACCCAAACACCCCCTCCCAAATCTGACCCCCCCACCCAGATAATCACTGAGGAGCCTGCCAGCCCCCTTGATGCCCCTTCTTGTGAAGGTTCAATGGCAGTTGGAAGTCATGCTTGGCACAACACTGTGCTACTTTGAGACACATATCTATGGACTGGCACATGGCCTTTGGACTTTGATATTTCCTGTTGAATAAACCCAACTAGTTTGTTTCCTTGGTATACATTTGTCCTGCAATTCCTTTCCTACCTTACTGTTGTTTCTGATTAACTTGTGTTTTGTGTCTACAGTCGTATGTGTTTGTGCCTGCTTTCAGCTCCTTTTGCTGCTGTTTCCAGTGTGTGACTTTGTGGTTAGTGCTAGTGCCCCCCAAGACGAGTGTGTATGTTGAGTACATGGAGAAACGCCGTTAAGTCGTGGTTAACGAAAGAGGAACAATGCTTTCCTTAACCACGACTTCGTTGTTTTGTGCCTTAACCATGCATGTGCTGAACAACGCACATGCGTGGTTAAGGCATAGAACAAGGGAGTCGGCTGAGGAGGACGACGCAATGAGTCAGGTAAGTAGGGTGGGGGTTTGGGGTTTTAGTTTTGGGGGCGGGGGTGGGGGGTCGGGGTATTTTTAGTTTTGGGGGGTGGGGGGGTTAGGTTTTAGTTTTAGGGGTGGGAGTGGGGGTCGGGGTATTTTTAGTTTTAGAGGAGGGGTGGGGGGTTGGGGTTTTAGTTTTAGGGGAGGGGGTGTCGGGGAGGTTCAGGGGCAGGGAGGGAGGGGTATTTTTAGTTTAAGGGGCGGGGGCGGGGGGTTCGGGTTTTAGTTTTAGTTTTAGGCGTGGGGGTGAGGGGTTGGGGATTTTTTGTTTTAGGGGCGGGTGGGGGTCGGGGGTTTTAGTTTTAGGGGCGGGGTGGGGGGTCGGGGTATTTTTTGTTTTAGGGGCGGGGTGGGGGGTTGGGGTTTTAGCTTTGGCGGAGGGGGTGGTTTAGGTTTAGGGCGGGGAGGGAGGGAAGGGGTATTTTTAGTTTTAGGGGTGCGGGTGTGGGGTTGGGGTATTTTTAGTTTTAGGGATGGGGTTTGGGCGTTTTAGGTTTGGGGGATGGGTATTTTTAGTTTTTGGGGGCAGGGTGGGGGTCGGGTATTTTTAGTGTTTGAGGGTGGGGGGTCGGGGTGGTTTAGGTTTTTATGGGTGGGGTGGGGGATTGGGGTGGTTTAGGTTTTAGGGGTGGGGATTGGGGTGGTTTTAGGTTTTAGGGGTGGGTTGGGGGATCAGGTAATTTTAGGGGCGGGGGTTTGGGGGTTTTAGGTTTTAGGGGCAGGGTGGGGGGCTTGGAGTAGTTTTAGGGGTGGGGTGTTGGGGTGGTTTTAGGTTTTAGGGGTGGAGGTTGGGGTAGTTTAGGTTTTAGGGATGGGGTGGGGCTTGGGGTGTTTTAGGGGTGGGGGTTGGGGTGGTTTTAGGTTTTAGAGGTGGGTTGGGGGTTGGGTAATTTTAGGGGCAGAGTGGGGGGTTTCGATTTTAGGGGCGGTGTGGGGGTCTCGGGGTAGTTTTAGAGGTGGGGTGGTTGTAGGTTTAAGGGGTGGGGGTTGGGGTACTTTAGGTTTCAGAGATGGGGTAAGGGTTGGGTTTTTTTTAGGGGCAGGGTGGGGGTCGCAGTAATTTTAGGGATGAGGTGGGGGTTGGGGTAGTTTTAGGGGCAAGGGTGGGGGGTTGGCATGGTTTTAGGGGAGGGGGTGGGGGGACCCGGTAATTTTTTGGGGTGGGGGGCCAGGGGGGGACGCATGCTGGAACCATACATGCCTATCACTAATGCCTTTACCAGGAATGCCTTTACAACGAAAAATCGTTGTTAAGACATTCGTGGTCAAGGCATTAGTGATAACAACGCAGTCATTGTTCCGACCTCGTTGTTCAGGCATACGTTGTTCCAGCATGCGTTGTTCCGACATACATTTGAGTGCATGTATATGTCGGTGTAAATGCAATGGTGGAGTCATAGCATTATGTGGTGTTTGTTTTGGGTAGTATTTCATATTGTGTTGTCCAGTATAAGCATGTACGGTGTTAGACTTGTTCCCTGATTTGACTTATGTATTAATCTGATATGTGTCAGCTTGAGTTTTGTTAGTGCAGACAAGGAGTGTGTTCAGTTGTGCTAGCTTTGTTACCATTTGAATGTGCATGTGTGCATTTACGTGTGTGTCTCTTGCAGCTAATTCCAGTAGAGGTATGTCCCATGCAGTTGGTATTGTATGTGCTTGTTGATTTACACTTACACATTGTGCAGATGGCCATGAGATTTGTGTTTAGTACTGTTTGTCCTTGAGATCTGTGTAAATGTTGTTTTATGGGAATTTGCAAGGTAGATATGTGTGCCATGCACCCTCCTTCCCTGTGTGTTCCTGGTGTCCCCATCCCAATTGTGCAAGTACTGTGTGCATAGTAATCTTTGTCTATTTGTCTCTCTGTGTATTGTGCATGCCATTATGCTTCTATTGTGCTGTGATATTTGCGTGTTGTTAGTGATGTGTGGGTGAATGTTGTGTAAACTTCACTGTCCCTGTAGCCGAAATGTGTGCCCATGTGTTTTGTGTAGTGTTGAGGTGCAGTGTGAGTGAGCTGCCTTAAGCGGGCATATTGTGGCTGTAAATCTGTCCACCTTGATGTATGTTTTGGACTGTGTACAGGATGTGATGTGTACTTGGTCCCGTGGTGTGTCCCTCCTTTGATGTGGACAACGGGACTTAGATCTGTTATTAAGCATTCTGATATGGGTAGGTGTGTGTACTTACAGGTAGTGGCATCCACGGCAGCATTGGTTTTCTTGTACCTTCGAGGATCATCAGAAGTTGCAGGACATGTGTGATGGCCTCCATGGCTGCATCGGGCAGGTGAGGCTGCCTGTAGGTGAGTGTCTCCATTTATACTGTCTGTTTCCGCCTTCTGAGATGTGGTGGTTGGCCTGCCATGGTCACATTGGCAGTGTGCAACCTTGTAATTAGTCCTGCGGAAACACAGGATTTGTAGGGCTGCTGTTGCAGCCTCATGATGATGGTGGTCGGTGCTACCTGGCGGTCCCGCAGACGCGTGGTGGTCTTAGCTCCACAGGCCCGGCTGCCACCACCATCATGGCGGTCGAGGGAGCTCCAAACTTGTAAAGATCCATTGGGACCCCCATCCGGACTGGATGCTTTGTTAACGGGGCTGTTATTAATTGCCTTAATCACCTTCTCCAGAAAACATATAGGGGGTCATTTTGACCCCGGCCGGCGGCGGAAGCCGCCGGCCTGGCTGGAACCGCCAGAATACCGCTGCGCGGTCAAAAGACCGCCGCGGGTATTCTGGGTTTCCCGCTGGGCTGGCGGGCGACCACCAGAAGGCCGCCCGCCAGCCCAGCGGGAAACACCCTTCCATGAGGATGCCGGCTCCGAATGGAGCCGGCGGAGTGGAAGGGGTGCGACGGGTGCAGTTGCACCCGTCGCGATTTTCAGTGTCTGCATGGCAGACACTGAAAATCTGTGTGGGGCCCTGTTACGGGGGCCCCTGCAGTGCCCATGCAACTGGCATGGGCACTGCAGGGGCCCCCAGGGGCCCCACGACACCCCATACCGCCATTCTGTTCCTGGCGGCCAAAACCTCCAGGAACAGGATGGCGGTATGGGGGTCGGAATCCCCATGACGGCGCAGCAAGCTGCGCCGCCATGGAGTATTCCCCAGGGCAGCGGGAAACCGGCGGTACACTGCCGGTTTTCCGTTTCTGACCGCGGCTGTACCGCCGCGGTCAGAATGCCCATGGGAGCACCGCCAGCCTGTTGGCGGTGCTCCCGCGGTCGTTGGCCCTGGCGGATTTTACCACCAGGGTCAGAATGACCCCCATAATGTCAGTGGGAAAAGTGGGTAGAAAATGCTCGGTTACCTCAATATTGTGCTTTGTTGGACAATACATTAGGTAATCTTAAACAAATATACACGTCAAGAGAAACCTCAAAAGTAGATGATGGCACAGAAGGGGATACACTGTGGAGGACAAAGGTAGGATAGTCCACAGTGCCAAGTGCAGCTGAACTGTCATGGAAGATAACAATACTGAAGAGATAGGCGTGATGGGCTATATTAAGTACATTAGACACTTGGGTGTGCCCTGTCTCAGTAAAATCGAATTTGCAGAATCCACATTATAGTGTCTTTGGAATACGTGACGCTCAAGTGGTGTTCTGCGAACAAACAACATTTTGGATCAAGATGTTATTTGGGTACAAGGAGGGGTCATTCATCAGTTCCCTGAGCAGTGAAGGTTTCACCCAATGTGTATGAAGCATTGTAGATGGGTACCAAAGTGGAGACATTGAATGAAGATCTTGGAGAAACAGCAAAGTACTTCTGAGAAGAATGCTAGTGTCTTCATTTTGAGGTCAATCGGACCAGAGTGGGTCAGGAGGGATTAGCAGAATGAAGGAAGGCATAAACGTATTGGGGAGGAGGTTAGATGGGTACAACAAAAGAGAGGGGAAGAGGTAAAAAGAAAAGAGGGGAATTTTTCTAATCAAGAAAGTTTCAAATAACAAACAGCATGCAAAGTCAGTTGAACAGGCTGGACCAGATAGTGTAAAATATAGGGATTTAGGTGTAAAGGATAGTTGCTCGGTCTAGGTTAAAGCAAGGTGATTGTTTTGCTGAGGACAATGGCAGCCTACTTCTACACTTCTAAGAGCTCAATGTTACAAGAATTCCTCAATTTCTAGACCTGAAGGACTGCCTTTGTCTTAATGGAATGGGTAAAGGGTATGATGTGCAGTTGTGTGTGTTGCGGCAAAGAATGTAAAATTGTGGTGGGCATGTTTGGAGCATACAACTGACTGAGCGCTTCTATGACAGAATATCAATAAGAAAATCATTGTTTGACATAAATGTTTCAGCCTAAATATTGTTGACAAAATCTTGGTCTATTGAGTGTAAATATTCTGTCCTTAATTCCAGTTATATGATGATTTTGTAAGCAATATTTAGGACACAATATTTTTGTCAGGTGATAGGCCATGATATTCTGGTACCTTACTAACTTAACTGCATATGTTAATCTGTTATAAGTGGCGGAGCTGACTAATGTGTGATCTTTTGAGTCAGGAGAAATAAAATCTGGGTGGGATTTTTCATTAGGACATGGGGTCCCTATACTGGGGCAGGTAAAGGAAACAGTTGATGGTCTTACGAATTAGGCCACATAATAAGAGATGGTATGAAGGCTAGGAAGAAGTGATTCCAGTGATATGAAGGTGAAGGTGAGGTTCAACATTTACCATGAGACTGAATGGGTCTATAGTGGGAGGCAAAGAGAAAGTAGCTTGAGTTTAATCGAGCAAGATGAATTTCCTACTGGTAAATGTAGGGGGCTGGAAAACTATGTAGTATGCAAAGCTAGGCACACTGTACAGGGGGTCCAGGAAACCACACATTGGTTTACAAAGTTAAAGAAATCAAATCACCTAATACTCTAATTTTTAAGGTAGCTTGGTCAGGCAGTTAGGCCATCTTGGAAAAGTGCAAAGCATTTGTTGTACTCCCAGCATCAATCTTGCAACTCACACACTCAAAGGAATAACTCAAGACCAATTTATAAGAATACTCCAGATTGTTATGGAATTTTTAAGACCAAGATTAGCAAAATTGGTTACATACTTTTTAAGATATGAATTTCTGAAGTTTAATTTAAAAATAGTATTGTTTGTGCGTAATTACGCACCATAGGACTCAATGGAGGATAACATTTAAAAATACATATGAAATCATATAGTTGGTTTACCAAGTTCTTCTTTTGCAGGTTGGTCAAGGTTGGCGGTGGGCACACTGTGCCAACTGGAGAAGTTCGGGCAGCTCCCAGTTTCGGCAGGCGCAGTGGAAGAAAGTCTCTGGTACAGGGCCACTGCAGTGGACCACTTGGAAAAGCACTGCATAGGTAACTTTAAATATGGATCCTTGAGGTTACCTTGGAGTGTCGAGGTCGCACGGGTTGGGGAACCCCAATGGTACAGCCGGTTCTTTGGTGCTGGTTACAGGGTGGCCGGGGGCAGAGCGAATTGGTAATACATGGGGTTGTGCGCTAGGATGCCCTAACAAGCAGGAGGTAGGTTGGTTCTAGGGTCCCTTACAGGATAATTGGGGCACTCTGGTGGGAGGTATAGGTTGTTCCTGAAGTCCCTTGACTGGGGCTTCCTTCTGGTCCTTTTGCAGTCTCAGGCGGGCTGTTTTTACCCAGGGTATTGGCATGGTGTGGTCGCTGGAAGGTGCAGTGCCAATAAACATAGCACACGGACAGGGTTTGTCCTCATGGTCATCACTGTGTAGTTTGGTCCAGCTGCTGCGTCCGGTTTGGGAGTCAGTGACTGGTCAGTGAAGTGACCCTCACTGGTTTGTTGGTTTCTTGTGGTTTTAGAGTAGTACCTCCACTCTAGAGGGAGTTCTCTAGTGATTTCCAAAGTCTGGAGGTCCTCTGGGGTATTGTAGAGTTGCACAGTTGTCCAGCAGCTCCTCAGCAGTGAATGTTGGTGCTGGTCTTCTTTTATTCATTAAATCTGATTTCTTGGTCTAGGGATGCCCACTAAATACTGTATTTAGTGGGCATTTTAGGGGGAACCTAGTAGCGACCAATGGGCCATCTATCTTAGGGTGGCTACACCCACTAAGTGACCACTTCCTGTGGGTAGGGGTGACTTCCCCAGACCTGATTAGCTAGTTTCCTTCCATTCAAGATGGCGGGAAATGACACAGGCAACACGTTAGGGTTGGTGCATGCCAGGTGGGGCCACTCTTCCTATCCTTTGTGGGTTTTTCCACCGTTGCTCCCACCAAGAGTGGGGGTTTGCAATGGGGGCAGCCATCTGCTGCTAGCAGTAGGCTTGGGGGTTGAGTTTCAAAGGCGGTGAGTACTTTGAAGCTCTCCGCCAGGGCAGTAAACTTTCCTGAGGGAGAAGGTGTTGGCACCTCCACCCACGAAGGGCTTTGTTCAGCAACCCAAAGAGGAGTTCCTCTCACCCCAAGGTTGTTGATTGGATGTCCAGTGGTGGCAGGCTGGATAGGACCAGTCAGCAACCATGCCAGAGTAGTTAGTTTTTGCACCTCTAAGGCGACCCCTGGGTACATTTTATAATAAATCCAACACTGATACCAGTTTAGATTTATCATTCTGAGTTGTGTGATACCAAACAACACAGGGTTCAGAGTGCCCATTATGTAGCTATGAAACCTGTATTGACCAGTATCCAGCACATGTATTAAAATGGCTGCTCTGTTCACTCACTATGTCCCAAGTTTTGTAAGGACACGGTGAGGGCATATTGCTCATGCAGCTATGCCCTCACCTACAGCATGGTGCACACTGCGTTAGGGCTGAAAGGCCTGCCAGAGGGGTCTCTTACCCATAGTGTGTGCAGCGTATTGTGGCAGTGTGCCATGTTGAGTTTGTGTTTTTGATTTGCACCAGAGCCCTCAGCCTACAATGGTATGACTGGGTGCATCTGGATGCATTGCCCTAGAGGGTGGCACAATCAGTGCTGCTGCCCTCAGGGGCCTACCCTTAGCACTCTGGGCCTGATTCTAACTTTGGAGGACGGTGTTAAACCGTCCCAAAAGTGGCGGATATACCACCTACCGTATTACGAGTCCATTATATCCTATGGAACTCGTAATACGGTAGGTGGTATATCCACCACTTTTGGGACGGTTTAACACCGTCCTCCAAAGTTAGAATCAGGCCCTCTATGTCCTGCATACCTAAGTAACATTTACTAGGGGCTTATAGTGGCAGCTAAAGGTGTTGCCATTTACCTTTGACATTTTTAGGGAAAGAACACTGCCACTGGGAACCTGGTTAACAGGATCCCTGTGCACCCCAGTCCAAGTTGCATCCAGAAACCAGGCACAAAGTGGGGGGTACTGCAACAAAGCACCAGTTTCTCACAGTAAAGTTTCATATTTAGGGTAAGGTCCTCAAACACAGGGCGGTACCTGAGAAGTCAGTTAGCCTAGGAGCACTGTTCAAGGGTTATAGTTTGTTAAAAACAAAATCTATTTTCAATAGTAATTCCAATGCATTCCAGGGAGGCTGAGACTATGATGAGGTGGTGGTGGGTTATATTGCCTTGGTAAGTGGCTGAGACAGAGACAAAGAGAGAGTTTGTGTGTATGTGTGTTTTTGTGAAAGACATTGCCTCTGTGTGGAGCAGGAGGTTTGACAGTATCTTTGATAGTGGCAGGTCAAGTAGAGGTAGGGAGTGAAGATCAACATAGTTGGTGATAGATTTAGGGATAATCCAAACACGGCTGTTGTTCCACAGACAGAAATAGAAAGTTTCTGTTTGTCACTGTCGTTTATTAAATTTGAAGCTCTGTGGCATGTTCAGCATGAATAGAAAAATAAGGATGGTGTGGTTATAGGAGCACATAACAGAACGCTCCCCATTGAGCGAAGAGAGATCAATGTGAATTAAATAGATGGCATAATAAGAGGTGTGGAATTAATACAAGTGAAGAAGGTCAGTGATATGTTAGGGAGAATCAAAGGAAAACAGTGAGAGTGGGCGAGGAGCTAGCCCTTCTTTCACATGCGTATTGCACCAGAAGTCTAGTTCACCAAATTCATTGAAATGTGAAGTGGCAAAATTCTCCAAAATGAATAGGTTTACTAAGATGCGACTCAGTGCACATGGGAAAAGGTAATTTTGACAGAATGAAAACGTAAACAGGTAGAATTCTTCAAGGATATTATTCACTCAAAGTCTATGGACTAATAGACCTCAAGGTCAAACTCAGTGAGCTCGTGTTCGGTCTACTAAGATATGGTGGGGGCTCAGTCAATGAAATGCTCAGGATTTCTGATCTCCAGGATGTGACTCAAAACATCGCAATGAAAAACACGAAGATGTCGCCTGTTCCAAGGAGAACAGTACAGCAAGATGCAATTTACTGCACTGGTGCATTATTCCATCACGGTCTGTGCAAAAAGCACCCAAATGCACAGGGGTGCAATGCAGAAAGGTCTTGGCATGAAGGCTATTACAGGTAGGGGGCAGTATACATATTTGAGGCTCCCTGGAGTAAGGTTGTGACCTGTTTTGCAACAAAACACACTTTCAACCCTTAGGAGTCTTTTAGATCCATGCAAAAGCGTCACTGTTTGCTCCTGAGGACCTTTGCATGAAAACCTGGGCTGGATGCCCTAGAAGGTCAAAAGATGATGGCCAGGAAGATATGTAATCTTGTCGCATGAACCAGGTAGAGCAAATAAATACCTGTCAATGTAATACAGCTCCAGAGACAGAGCGGGGAGACTGGGAGAAAGCGGGCAGCAAACACTGCCGTATCAGTTCTTCAAAAGTAGAGGGGATTGGCACTGGACCAAGAGCCAAGTGATCCTGAAAATAAAGCTCGCTGGTGAATGATGTAATTTTATCTGCAACAAGCACCTGGTTTTCAAGTGATACATTACCCTGGCTGAGAGGTTTAAGAATCGCTAATGGTGGGTGTGTGATGCCTTTAAGAGCGCATCCATTTAGGGCATGGCTGCTGTATTTACCCTGGTAGAACAAAGGAATATCTGCCCCATTCAATTTAAAAGACAGTTGCTGCTACGACTTCCCTGTCTTTGTCTGGTGTGGGAAAGACACTGACATCTTACCGCTGTGTATGACAAGGAAGAGCGTTTTTATGTATTTTGTATTTTGATTAATTCCTGCTGCCAGTGCCCCCGCCCCCCTCCGCCCTCAAATTAGTACCACATTTTCCTACTAGATTCATTCATCTTGTGCCCGTGTCCTAATTTCCAGATTTCAACTTGACTTGATCAATAGAAACCAAACCCATATTTAAGGTTGTCCATAGCTTCGCCCGGACCAATCGAGTGCATGCAGGGGATTTTGTCTACTTTGTAGAGCGTTGGGGAGGGTGGGTTCCCAGAATTAATTTGTAGAACCATGAGCAAGTACATCTCAGAGACTTTTTAACTTCTGTCTTCCCCCAAATTAAGGACCCCCAGACAGATTTCGGAATGCACCACCTACATGCTTTCTGCTGTGAATGCTTGAGGAGCTTGCATGCATCTCTGTGGATGTGCAGGAGGCTTGCATATTGCCTGTGCATGTTGTACCCTGTGTGTGTGTGTGGGTGTGTGTCGATAAACTTACACTACTGCTGCTTCATAAACTGTCACTGTTATTTTTGTTAGAGAGTTTTGCTTCTCCCGTCTGTGATGTACCTTCATTGTGTATTACCAAAGCTTGATAAACACGTTTTCACTATTTTATAAAAAGCCTAAACGATTAGCGTTGCTAATGCTTGTTATTACCTACTGTTGGTACTGTTTACACGGAGGGAGGCGGGGCTATAATTCCCCATTTCCTGATATTCTGTTCACTTCTAGTGCCACCAGAGCATAATATCGGTTTAATGAGGCCTGCATGTCCATCGAAGTGAAGGATGAGAAGACTTTCATGCAAGTCAAGGAAAGACAGAAGACCCGCAACCATTGTCACAAGTCTACAGCCCTACGTCTTTAACCCCTCAACTTTGACCCTTCTTCTGCTTTCCTATCAGTACATAGAAATTCCAACCGAAAGGGAAAATCTGAGGGTAATTGCTATTTTTGACAAATATATATGTATTAGCAATCTTTCTGTAATAGTCTCTGAAAAACAGATTGCACGGCCAAATGAAACACATTTTAATTGAGCAAATATGTGTTAGAAAATCACCTTACATTAAATTCCTTGCCCAATGCCGCAGTATTTTTCTAATGAATTAAAATTTAAATTATGCACCGGCAACAGTACCATTTGCCCTTAGGAAGCTCTTCACTTTGTACATTATCTTAAAAATTGATAGGTAATGTTTTATGCATAGTGTTTGTTCTCCTTAGATGACAAAAGTCCATCAATAACAATTTCAGTTTCGACTACATCACTGTGCTATTTACTGTTGCAAAGACTGATCATAGAAACATGATTTTCTAAGACCTTTATGTAAAAAAAACAATACTCGTATTCACAATGGTAACTTCGATAATAAACAAAGGGTTACAAACGAATTAACCTTTTTTCATTCCTGCCAGGATTCCACAAAGAGATTCCTGCAGGGTGTGTGTGTAGATCTCTTCACAGCGAGTGTGGGGAAATCTGCAGTGGTAAAGTCCACTCAAGGGCTAGGAATTGGGCGTTCTAATATGTGGTTCGCTCTAGACGTTTAGGAACGTCCACACACATATGTTTGTGGGCATTCCCAAACTCCTCTCCACCTAGGAAGTGGTCAAAGATTTACTCCAGTGCAAGGATTTATGTAACTCCCCTTCCAGGACAGAAACAAGAATGGACAGCTCCAAGGCCTGTTGGAGTGCACTGTATACGAAGGGCTTTTTCCAGAGGGAAAATTGCTTTCTTCGCATAGAAAAAAAGTAATTTGAAAAAAAGGCTCCATTAGTCCTGGATGGGAGGAACCTTTAGGAAACGTCACCTTATGTTTCCATAAGTACGGCTTCATAGCTGTGACTGGGAACGTTTGTGGCCAGAAAAAACGTGTAAAAGTGCGCTTAGGTGAAAATGCAAATCTCAGCCCATACAGTTGCACGTTTCTTAAGTGCTGAAAAAGCCAGAAGGTGGGCTTAAATGTGTTAAAGCATACAAAAAGAGTCCAGATCCAGACTTAGTCATGCCTTTGTTTACTGTATTAACACACTAGAGGCACACGTGTTGGCCTCTGCCTATGACTATGCTTGGTATATCTGGCCTTCACATGCCTGAGCCATTGTCCATCACCATCTGCTGCACCTCTCCTCCCTTACTTATCAGCCCCTTACCTTGCGAATTTCTGTTACCAACCCTGTCCCCTTTGCAACACCGATTCTCCCATCTCCATACCTCTGCCTTGCTGTCTCTTCATTAGGATGGAACCCATGATGCTCTGCAACTCCTCCAGTCCGCTCCATGTTCCTCTCCTCCTGCCCAGTTTATACTGGATATATGCCATGTATACCACGCTACTGATGTTCAGCGCCTCCAGCAGCCATACCTCAGAATGATTAGACATCGGACCAATGCTTTGTGAATATAGGTCAGAACAACTCATGCTGGAACCACACTCTCCTGAACAACCCGGTCGGAACAACGACTGCGTTGTTTCCACTAATGCCTTTACAACGAATGCCTTAACAACAATTTTTCACTGTAAAGGCATGCCTGGTAGAGGCATGCGTGGAACGGCATGCATGGTTCCAGCATGCGACCTCCTGATCCCCTGCCCCTGCCCCACCCTTAAAACCTAAAACTACCCCAACCTCCCACCCCGCCCCTAAAAGCTAAAATGACCCCGACAGCCCACCTTGCCCCTAAAAACTAAAATTACCCCAACCCCCACCCCTAGAACTACTGCAACATCCCACCCGCCCCTAAAACTAGCCCAACCCCCCACCCCAACCCTAAAACTGAAACTACCCTGACCCCCTACCCTCACCCCTTAAACTACCCCGATACCCAACCCCTAAAATCTGAAACTACCCCGACTCTCCACACCCACCCCACCCATAAAACCTCAAATTACCCCGACACCCCACCCGCCCCTAAAACTACTGTGACCCCACCCCACCCCTAAAAGCTAAAACTACCCTGACCACCACCACCACAACTAAAAACTAAAATTACCTCCACCCCTAGAACTACTGCGATCCCCCACCCCGCCCCAAAAACTAAACCTACCCTGACCCCTACCCCGCCCCTAAAAACATAAACCACTCCAACCCCCCACCCTGCCCGTAAAAACTAAAATCAGCCCGACCCCCAACTCCGCCCCTAAAACTACCCGACCCCCACCCCGTCCCTAAAACATAAACCACCCCGACCCACCATCCCACCCCTAAAAACTAAAGTTAGCCTGACCCCCCGCCCGCCCCTAAAACTACCTTGACGCTCACCCCTGCTCCTAAAACCTAAAACTATCCTGAACCCCCACCCCACCCTTCAAACCTAAAATTACCCCGACCCCCACCCCAAAAAACTAAAATTATCCCTAGAAAACGAAAAATATCTCGACCCTCCATCCCCGCCCTTAAAAATAAAACCTACCCCCACCCCACCCCTAAAACTACCCCCCAACCCGACCCCACCCCCCTTACCTGACCGCGTCCTCTCCGAATCCTGAGTCTGTTTTCCTCTGCCTTAACCACGCATGTTCGTTGTTCAGGACACGCATGGTTAAGGCAGAGGAAAACAGAGTCGTTGTTCACGAAAGCGTTCGTGGACAACGCACCTCGTTTGTTCCTGACTCGTTGTTTAGGCTGTTTTCCATGCTTTGCCAATCAGACTCTGTACCTGACTGCCGAAGATTGTAAGTGAGCATGTCCGCTGTGCAAGACCATTGAAGATGGACTAGTACATGGAAGGAAAGCATCCATTTTGGAATTGCTTAGACTGCTTGGACATTTCTGAAAGAAAGAATGTTGCACTAACTCCCAAAACTAATAATCAAGTAACTGAATCTTAAAAATCTAATTCAACATACTGTAGTGCTCCCTAGTGACACTGTTTCGTAGAGCCATAGACCCACCAAATATTTTCTAGGTTTTACAACACATCACATTGACCTTCCCAAAAACACTGACCCACCACAGTCCACAGTGCACTGTATTCCAGGGGCATAAGAGCTCTAAGCTGCCCTGCATCTTAGGAACACCAATCCACTACATTACACATTCCATCATAGACACATTAGCCCACAACTCTGTATTGTATCTCAGAAACACTATTCCTCCACATTCCACAGTATCCTAGGAAACCTAACCTACCCCAATGAACTACTGGGGTATTAGCTGAGCATCATTCTGCAACAGAACTTAGAAATATTAACCAGTTATAGAGCACTATTCTTCCACACAACATTTAATTCTCTGGTAACTAATCTACAAAACTGCACAGGATCCAAGGAAAAAAAGCTGCCACTCTACACTGCATCCTTTTAAAACTAAGCTATCAAAAAGGAAAACACACTAAATGCACCAGTTTTTCTGCCTAGTTACAGTAACTCACCACACTTCACTGAAATCGATATACTAAATGCGTGAACTGCACCCTAGCAACTTTCATACACCACATAGCACTACACCATTGGGACAATACAACACCACACTTCACTGCTCAAAGGGTAATAGCAGTGCACAATAAGGGTACCCAGAAAACAGTATAATGCAGAAACACTACACACTGAACTGCATTCTTCACAAACACTGACTCAGCGTTCTCCAAAGTATCCTACGATCGCATGCTCAGCACATATCCCTCCATCCAGAGAAACTAACATTTGGCAGTGCATTGTGTCCTAGGAAATGTAATGTTTAGCAGTAAACTACACCCTAGACACATTGACGTTCCAGACTGTACTGCAGGTTATGGGCTCTAGGTCACCACAAAGCATTCTGGCAATGGTAATATACCACCTAGCACCACGACGTAGGAGTATTTATCCTCTACAGTTCATATTAGAGACACTACACAAACACAATGCACTCTGTCCTAGTGACCATGACCCACAACACAGAGCTCTAAGCATATTGACACACTACACCCAACTGCAACCTTTATGTGCACAGGAACCAGCTCCAAGTCACAAGCGTGCTATGCTGTACTGTATCCCAGTAACTTTAATCAACCACACTGCAGTGCATATTAGTAGACACAATGACTCACTGTATTAGGCTGAATCCTATGGACACTAACACACAACACCACACAGCATACTAAGGACAATAACCCAACACAAAAAACCTTAGTGACACTAACCAACCACACTGTTCTGTATCCTGAGATACGATCCAAAACAATACATGCTCTGAATGATATTAAGCAAATCCCCACTGCACTAGGAACTTCAAACATCTTTGCATCTTATTGTCAGTAGGCTATCCCTCAGCATTGGTTTCTGACCACGGACGCCAAGGAATCCACTGAAGTACCAATCTGGATAAGTATGGACCAAGTCACCAAATGTTCTGTTGAATTATTACATTGACAGTGGAGCAACTTTAAATTTTCCCCTCCTCTTTAAGGAGAGGTCACAAAAACATGGAATCTGGTGAAAGTGGTGGATCTACAGCACTATGGATTCTGCTCATTTCCTCCTTAATCGTGTAACACAGAATCTTCCTTGTGGCATCCACCTTCATTACTGTATTTCTAGTGAGAGAGCGTAGCCTATATAATCTATATTAACAAAAAATGTTTATGAATTAAGGTGTGATACTACCGCATAGAAACTATGATAATAGTAATTTGGCTTAGATATGTACTTGAATTGTGACCACGAAGAGTGGCCACCAATGTATACGCAAACTAATAATGATGACCAAAATGTTTATGTTACGTTCAATTGAGCTCATACTAACATTTACGTTATTAAATCTGTGTTGAAAACCTCATAGGCCTTAAGTTAGCATGAGCTGCAGCTTAGCTGCCTGGCTCTCATATTAAATGCATTTTTCTATTTTCCAGTGTGCTGACTCACAAGGGGCCATGACCCTGTTTATTCTTTTTCTTCGACTTGAAAGATTAATGTAACCAATGTTAGATCCGTTCTCTTCATCTCCCCTCGTCCACAGACTAAGGGGGTCATTATGACTCTGGCGGAAGGCGGAGAAGCGGCGGTAAGACCACCAACAGGCTGGCGGTCTTTTTTTCTGTATTATGACCATGACGGTTACCGCCATGGTCATCCGCCGCTTCTCCATTCTGCCTGCCAGGGCGGAGACGACCACCGGGATAAGGGTTGTCGGAGTAGCAAATCAATACCTGACAAATCCGATTACAGATCCAGTACAAGTTGAGATTGGCAACTTCCAGGGACTGCATAAGTTTGTAGTCTGCGATTCAAGTCCAGTATCCCTACTGGGAAGGGACTTACTGTGCAAGACGAAATGTTCAATTGCATGTTCCAATGACGGAATTGAGGTGCAGACAAATAGTGATGACGAAGGAGATGATGGTCAGTTTTCAGAGTTAGAGACAGGAACTGCAAATGAAGATTACCCTTTGATTACATTGTTCCCGATGCTTACAGTGATTGACTTGCCTGCCGAGTTACAGGGAACTGTGACAGAGAAAGTGTGGGATTTGACAGGAAAAGAAGTGGGACTGATAAAAGGTGTGGAACCAGTTAAAGTACAAGTGAAGCAAAATGCAGTGTTTCCCCAGGTGCCACAATATCACATGCACAAGATGTTCTTATCCAGGTGGCGCAAATAATAGCGGATTTTGTAAAGCAAGGAGTCCTTCAGGAAGTGTTGAGCAGCCCTTGTAATTCACCGATAATGGGTCTGAAAAAGCCTTGTAGGAAGGTTTGAATTGTGCGGGACTTGAGAAAAATAAACGAGATTGTGGTAAAATGTTGCCCCATAGTGCCCAATCCAGCAGTGATTATGTTTCAGGTCCCGTGTGATGCTGAATGGTTCACCGTTGTAGACCTGTCACAAGCTTTCTTTTCAATACCTCTTCATGAAGACAGCCAGTTTTTATTCAGTTTCAAATTCCTGGACAAGGTGTACAGTTGGTGCAGAATTCCTCAAGGGTTTTCTGAATCACCGTCCATCTTCAATCAGATGTTGAAAAAGGACTTAGAGTCCCTAGTACTGCCTTTCAATTCAACTCTAGTACAGTACATTGACGACTTGCTGATTGCATCCAGGACAAAAGATGACTGTAAATATGATACAATTGCCTTACTGAATCATTTGGGAAAGAACCGACATAAAGTGTCACCAAAGAAGTTGCAGTACTGTCAGAAA
This sequence comes from Pleurodeles waltl, assembly GCF_031143425.1. Lineage (NCBI taxonomy): Eukaryota > Metazoa > Chordata > Amphibia > Caudata > Salamandridae > Pleurodeles > Pleurodeles waltl. The sequence goes on along the minus strand of NC_090436.1, from coordinate 745,918,734 downwards.
GAGGTAAAATACTTAGGACACTTGATTGAGAAAGGGTCCAGGAGAATATCGAAGGAGAGAGTGACAGCTATTTTGCAAATGAACCCTCCGGCAACCAAAAGGGATGCCAGGATGTTTTTGGGAATGGTGGGCTACTGTCGCCAGTGGATACCCAACTTCTCGATTATCTCAAAACCATTGATAAAGCTGACAGGCAAAGAGATCAAGGATGAGCCGTATACCATAGCTTTATCCAAGGAAGAGCTTGAGTCATTCATGGAATTGAGAGAGTGCATGGAACCAGCTTTGGGTATGCCTGATTATACAAAGCCATTTCTACTGTTTTGTCATGAGCGTGATACTTGTTCTTTGTCTGTCTTAACACAGGTCCATGGAGGTGCAAACCGCCCTATAGCATATTTTTCAGCTACCTTGGACCCCGTCGCCGCAGCCTTACCGGGTTGTTTGCGCGCAGTTGCAGCAGTTGGTCAGAGCCTTACGCAGTGTGAAGGCATAGTAATGGGATATCCCCTAACAGTAATGGTTCCGCATTCAGTTGAAATTTTGTTGACTCGAACCAAAACTCAGCACATGACAAATGCTTGTCTTACCAAATATGAGACAATTATACTGGGGTCGCCAAATGTTTCGTTGAAGCGATGTACTGTGTTGAACCCGGCAACTCTACTTACTGCTGAGAATACTGAGGTTAATAATGAAGAGGAATTTGAGCATGATTGTCTTGAGGTAACAGAACTATGTACCAAACCACGACCTGATATTCAAGATACACAGTTAAAAGAAAATGACTGCATTATGTTTGTTGATGGATCTTGTTTGAGAGACTCAGTCGGAATGCTGAAAGCTGGTTACGCTGTATGTACCATAGCTGGTATCATTGAAGCTTCCTGGCTTGAGAGAGTGTATTCCGCACAAGTGGCAGAGCTAATTGCCCATACCAAGGCATGCCACGCAGCTGAAAATCTGAGAGTCACTATCTATACTGACAGCAGGTACGGATTTGGAATTGTACATGATTTTGGCCAATAGTGGTCACAGAGAGGTTTCATGACCTCTTCTGGTTCTCCTGTGAAAAATGGTGAACAAATTAAGGATTTGTTACATGCGATTCAGTTACCTCTTGAAATTGCCGTGGTAAAATGCAATGCTCACGTTAAGTCACAAGATTTTGGGGGTCATTCTGACTCCCGCCGGCCGCGGTAACCGCAGGGCCGGCAGGAGCTGCCAGAATACCGCTGCGCAGTCAGAAGACCGCCGCGGTTATTCTGAGTTTCCCGCTGGGCGGGCGGGCGACCGCCAGAAGGCCGCCCGCCCGCCCAGCGGGAAACCCCCTTCCACGAGGATGCCGGCTCCGAATGGAGCCGGCAGAGTGGAAAGGGTGCGACGGGTGCAGTTGCACCCGTCGCGATTTTCAGTGTCTGCATGGCAGACACTGAAAATCTTGGTGGGGCCCTGTTACGGGGGCCCCACGACACCCCTTACCGCCATCCTGTTCCTGGCGGCCAAAACCGCCAGGAACAGGATGGCGGTAAGGGGGTCGGAATCCCCATGGCGGCGCAGCAAGCTGCGCCGCCGTGGAGGATTCCCCAGGGCAGCGGGGAACCGGCGGTACACGGGCGGTTTCCCGTTTCTGACCGCGGCTGTACCGCCGCGGTCAGAATGCCCAGGGATGCACCGCCAGCCTGTTGGCGGTGCATCCGCGGTCCCCGGCCCTGGCGGATTTTACCGCCAGGGTCGGAATGACCCCCTTTGTGTCCATGGCAAACGGTTATGCAGATCAAGTCGCAAGGTTTTGCGCATTGAACTGTATATCGTTCAAGGATCAGTGGGAATTGATGCCGCAAACTGAAAATGACACATGCTTGAACCTTGCATTAAGGGTGATCGATACACTAGATGAGCTAAAGACACTACAGGGCCATGCTAGCAAAGAGGAAAAACGCTCCTGGCAAAGAATGCAATGTGTACAGAGTGCTGACGACTTGTGGGTCTCAGAAGAGGGGAAATTAGTTTTGGCAAATAGCCTTCTGTCACAATTTTCTAGGCTCTAGCACGGACAGACTCATCTTGGAAGAGATGTAATGATCAGGTCATTCAAAATCGATTGGTTTAACCCAAAGTGCAGACATGCCGCAGAGGTTACCTGTCACAGGTGCATCATCTGTCAGCAGATGAATGCCGGAAAAGGGAATATGGTAACTTTGAGCCACATAGCGAGAGCTGGTGGTCCATTTAGCAAGATGCAGATGGTATTCATTGAGATGCCTGTTTGTGGAGGATTGAAATACGTGTTGGTGATTGTGTGTGTTTTCAGCCATTGGATTGAAGCTTACCCCATACTTAGAAATGACAGTCTCACAGTTGCAAAGCTGCTGCTTAGGGAACTAATACCCAGGTTTGGGTTTCCGGACTCTATAGAATCAGATAGGGGCAGACACTTCGACAATGAGATGATTAAGCTCTTGTGTGCCGCACTAGACATTGAACAGAAGCTGCATTGTAGCTACCGCCCTGAAGCTTCAGGACTAGTAGAGCAAATGAATGGTACTTTGAAATCAAGAATGGCAAAGATGTGCGCAGCTACCAATATGAAATGGCCAGATGCATTACCCTTAGTGCTGATGTCGATGAGGAACACCCCTGATAAAAAGACAGGACTATCACCCCATGAGATCCTCATGGGTAGAGCTATGAGGTTACCCGCAGTACCTGCAAATGCTCTAGTAAATATCACGGATGATATGGTGTTGGACTACTGCAAAGGCTTGGCTGATGTGATTCGCTCTTTCTCTCATCAGGTAGAAGCTAACACATTGCCACCGATCGGTGATCCAGGTCACACCCTACAAGTCGGTGACTGGGTGGTTGTCAAGAAGCACGTGAGAAAGTTGTGTTTGGAGCCGTGCTGGAAGGGGCCATATCAAGTAATCTTGACAACAACCACTGCTGTGAAATGTGCAGGAGTTCCAAACTGGATACATGCCAGTCACAAGAAAAAGGTAACGTGTCCATCTGATGAGGAACTTGAAGTTTCCGGCACTACAGTCCCAGAGAGAGAAGTCTCAGGGCTAGAAAACAGCCGAGAACTGAGACTGCAGGAGAGCCCACTGAGAACAGCCTAGTCCCTCAAACAGTAAATGAGTTTGAGAGAGGTGACAGTGTGCCTATCTTAGTAGAGGCAGCAGGAGAACTAAATCGAGGAGAGGTTCTCCCAGAAGTAGACGAATACAGGTTAGAACTTGAACCCGTTACAGATCCAGAGGAAGAAGAAGAAGAAGGGGAAATAATAGAAAGAGACCGTAGTACTCCGGCATCCCCTGAGCCAGTTGCAGGTCCATCAAGAGAAAACACCATAGTACAAGAGGAGGGTGCTGTTCAGCGTCCTGAAAGAACAGGCAGAAAGAAGACGCATAAGGGAGATAACTGGCCAGAGAAACAGGCTGCAAGAGAAAAGAGTGTACCAGGTTAAACAATAACAGAAGAGACTGATACATCCCGAGTAGAGGATTTGAGTGAAGGAGAATTGCAAGGTGAACGCAGATTGAAAAGAAAGATAACCGCAAACAGGAGGTACGCAGGTCCTGAGTGGGCATATGCCACAACATCTGAATGGCAACAAGAATTCTTAGCGTTCTGTTTTGATCGAGAAGTGCCAGGCCAATACTACGGTTCCTGAAGTGACTCAAAGAAAGAGACTTTGTTACAATGAAAACTGAAAACTTATGAAGAGAGACTTATAAATTACTGTATGAGACACTGCTAACCTGATTTGATTTCGAGAACCCGATTATGACAAGCTGCGAACCTGATTTGACAAAGGGATCCTGGAGTGATTGAAACGCTGTAAATACACGAAGAGAGAAGGAGACTTTTTGCATCAAGGGAAAAAAAAAAGTTTTATATCAGTCCTCAAGTTGATTATTATTCTGCTATCTGATTCTTTACAGACATGGCTTATAATAGAGGTAGTAACAAAAAGGGTAAAGTGTGTGGTTGGTTGAGTCTTATAATAGGTATTGTGTGTGCAATAATAATTGTGGGAGTGATTGTGGGAATGCCGTGGTTGGATAAGAAAGCAACTAACAATGCTTCAAAACCTGAGACTACAACATTAACACCGTGGGAAAAGTTTGAGCAGGATGCTAAACACTTGCATGAGGGAACTAACTCAAAAGGGGAACTTTCCACTAATGTCTTCTATCTCTTGCTGAATGAGGACGTTGAGACCATGGATGCAAGAAACTGTTATGTGTGCACAAAGATTCCTTCTTCAGTGCAAGAAGGAGTCACTTACCATAGCCTTCCATTAACCTACGGGACAAGTTGTAGCTTGCTATTAACAAGAATCTATGATCAAGAGCATGTGCAATACTTTTATTCAAATCTGGATGTTGTGTTTTCCTTTGTGCCTGTGATTGAGTTTTTGAATAAGCTAGCTAAAGAGCACAGTATAAAATTAGTGAGAGGTTTCTTTGAACCGACGCTTACATTTGGGACAGCTTATGCACACCGCAACAATCTGACTTGCTTATTGACACATGTAGAGAAAAGTTTTTTAGATCACACTGATGATAGACGCAAAGCATTGAAAGAAAGATTAGAGAAAGGGTTAGAAAAACATACATATGCAAATGATTATGCTTACACTGCAATAAAGACGCAAGGCAAACTAGCTATAGATGCACTGCATGTAGGGAGGCTTTGTATATATAGGCCAAAATCTGAGCATGACACTTTGGCCCGTATTTATACTTTTTTTAGCGCCGCATTTGCGCCGCTTTTTGACGCAAAACGGCGCAAACCTACAAAACACAATGGTATTTTGCAAGTTTGCGCCGTTTTTACGTCAAAAAACGACGCAAATGCGGCGCAAAAAAAGTATAAATATGGGCCTTTTTTTTTGGGAACGAGTGAATGCAGCCATGTGTTTTTGTTTCAGAGTAAATGGACTTTCATGTTAAATGGACAGGATCCAGCGATCCCTGGGATTTATTACATCTGTGGCCTTAATGCTTATTACCGTCTCCCTAAGGGATGGTATGGGACATGTTATTTGGGAATAGTTTTTCCAAAGATTTACCAGATCGATGACTTAAAGCAAATACCTAAAGCGTCTGAATTACAACATAATAGACAAAAACGAGAGACATCAGCTGCTGTCGTTGGAGACATTTTTGGAGCCATAATTCCTTCAGTAGGGGTTATCTTAAACTCCATAAAGATTCAAAAGTTGTCTACTATTGTGGATAACATGCTGACAAATTTTACAGTGGCAATACTCCTGATGGATACTGAACTTGCTGCAGAAAAAGCTATGACTCTTCAAAATCGGCTTGCTTTAGACATTCTTTTAGCAAAGAGTGGGGGGGTTGGCAAGATGCTCAATGAGGGTCATTGTTGCTCATATATACCTGACAATAGTAAAAAGATTAGAGGTATGCTTACTAACCTAACTATAGATAGTGCAGATTTGAAGGATTTGAAGGAACCTGGAGTATGGGAGAAATTTGGAAAGGGAATTGCCAGAATAGGGAGCTGGTTTAGCAATATTTGGAATGGGGTTCTTGCAAAAATATTAGGAGGTCTATTAATTGTTATGTCCTGTCTATTAGGATTATGGGGAGCATGCAAAATGAATGATAAAATTAAAAGAAATTGGACAAAGAGAACCAGGAAAAATTAAGAAAGTGAAAGGGAGAAAATGTTTAATGAAATTTGAGAAAGTTCACACAAGGGACAAGATGTTGAAATGTGCATTATGTGAAAGGTGAAAAATTAAAACAGAAAGGTTAAAAGGGAAAGGTTTGTGTGATGACGAACGTCATCAGAGGAGGGACTGAGAGAACGTAGCCTATATAATCTATATTAACATAAACTGTTTATGAATTAAGGTGTGATACTACCGCATAGAAACTATGATAATAGTAATTTGGCTTAGATATGTACTTGAATTGTGACCACGAAGAGTGGCCACCAATGTATACGCAAACTAATAATGATGACCAAAATGTTTATGTTACGTTCAATTGAGCTCATACTAACATTTGCGTTATCAAATCTGTGTTGAAAACCTCATAGGCCTTAAGTTAGCATGAGCTGCAGCTTAGCTGCCTGGCTCTCATATTAAATGCATTTTTCTATTTTCCAGTGTGCTGACTCACAAGGGGCCATGACCCTGTTTATTCTTTTTCTTCGACTTGGAAGATGAATGTAACCAATGTTAGATCCGTTCTCACCATCTCCCCTCGTCCACAGACTAAGGCCCTCATTCTGACCCTGGCGGTTCTCTACCGCCAGGGCCAACGGGGGCGGGAGCACCGCCGACAGGCCGGCGGTGCTCCCTTGGTCATTCTGACCGCAGCGCTTTGGCCGCGGTCAGAACGGGAAAACCGGCGGTCTCCCGCCGGTTTTCCACTGACCTTAGAATCCTCCAAGGCGGCGCAGCTCGCTGCGCCGCCGAGGGGATTCTGACCCCCCCTACCGCCATCCTGTTCATGGCGGGAAAGCCGCCATGAACAGGATGGCGGTAGGGGGGGTCGCGGGGCCCCTGGGGGCCCCTGCCGTGCCCATGCCATTGGCATGGGCACGGCAGGGGCCCCCGTAAGAGGGCCCCGCAAAGTATTTCAGTGTCTGCCTTGCAGACACTGAAATACGCGACGGGTGCCACTGCACCCGTCGCACCTTCCCACTCCGCCGGCTCGATTACGAGCCGGCATCCTCGTGGGAAGGGAGTTTTTCCCTGGGCTGGCGGGCGGTCTTTTGGAGACCGCCCGCCAGCCCAGGGAAAAACTCATAATACCCTCGCGGAGCGGTATAATGGAGGGCGGGATCCTGGCGGGCGGCCTCCGCCGCCCGCCAGGGTCATAATGAGGCCCTAAATGTTAAAAGTGAATTGAAACAGTGTAGATTAGTGTAATGTACAAGGTCATTCAAACCGGTGAAGACAATGGAAATGCTGACCAAAAGATGTGCAAAGAATTACAGGAGGATGAAATCACTCCGGACGTGCCATTTTTGAAGACGTCAGTTACGAAGACCAATCAAAAACTTGTAAAACAATATGGGGTGAAGATTAGGATTACATAATGCTTATTTGATAGGTTAAAGATAGTGGGGTATAACGAATGTCCAATAGAATTTTGGGGGAATGTACATCGAAAAAGGGAAAAAAATCAATTTCACGCAAAGTCATTTAGAATTAGGTAAGGAATGCTATTGTTTTTATCCAGAAACTCTGTCACTCTGTTTGGTGATTTGGTGGTTTACTTAAACCATCCTCGCCCTTAGAATTGCACATTTATACTTTACCTCCTTATGAGGGAAGTGCCCTTTTGCCCCAGAGCTGAGTTCTGACTGATGGCGATTTGACTGATGTCCTGAAGACGAAGACTGAGCCTGTGCGCTGACCTAATCCTTGGAGGGTAATTATGACAATGCAATTGTAATTTGTCTGTTTGCTTTTCCTTTCTAGGTACCAACTGCTTGCTTTTGACAGAGACCTTAGCTGTATGTTTTCCAAATTGGTGTTCTAAATTGTTTTGCATGAAGCCCAACATACGAATGCTAATCAGTGGTTAGGACAGGTGTTCATCAAACTGATGCAAATAGACAAACAACCAAAACTATGCTTTGTTGAACTGACGTGTTATTGACTCTTTGCTAAAATTGTTCTGTGTTCACACCGTATTATGTTCTGATGTTTGTGATTCTCGCCTTCATGAAAGCTTATCAAAGTTGCCATATTGTGACTATGCTATTATGTTTCTTGGTGTTGAGATTAACGCATTTGCTATTAGATTGTAATTAATAGGGAATAAAGTTCATAAAATTCTACTAAACAAGGTGTGGTTATTGATGACTGAAAGGTCATGGTAGTGTATTTGAATTGATTAATGACTTTGACTAAAGTGAAATGCATTGTCGTGATAAATATTGATGACATTATTGATGTATTGATTGATATACTGATTAGCTATCTCGTCCTAAGGTGTCTCTCAAAAGGGTCAAAAGATTCATTGTCCTAAAACGAGTCCTGATGTGTAATAAAATATCATAAAGGGACGTGTTAACACTAGTATGGATTTTTTTGTGTCGCTTCCAGTGTAGATGAAACAAGGATTGATGATTGTATTTGTATGTTTTTTTTTACGGCTATTCTTTGTCCCAGAATATGGAATCATAATTGAGAAAGAAAAATGGAAACAAAATTGAGAAACGTAACAAGGAAAGTGAAGACTTCACTGTAGACCCTTTGTAACTCTCTGTTAATTGAAATAATGGTTAAAACAGTGTTACCCTGGCATGAAATATTTAACATGTCGAGTAAATTTCTGCTAGCCATGGTTTTCCCAAGAACAATAGTGAAATATATATGGATTTGGTGCATTCCACACCAAATGTTTCATGTATCACAATTTATTAGGCATTTTATCCTGTTTATTTCGACTGGTTTGACCTACTGAAATGCAACAGATGAAAAATGCAAGGGAGTGGTAATACTCATAATTCCGACATGTGCAATAGAAGAACGAGAAGTGGGAAGCTAAAACTGGATAAGAATTAAGGAAATTGGCTTGTTATTAGCCCAAGCCCACTGAAACTCTAAACTGCCTTGATGCATGCTTAGTGATGGCTCTGGTCCACTATTTAGAGGTGGACTGAATGTTTTTTGTCATCTGTGTGGTGTGGATGCAGGTTTACCTATCCTCCTGACAAGGACCTTGAAGTCTTGCAACGATTATCCCATGAGAGAAATCTTTTGGTCTTTGGTGTGTTCTCAGACAGCCATACTTAGCAAGTTCCATGTGCAAATCTTTCAATTCTGTCTGGACTACTATCCATGCAGTCCACTTGTAGGCCGTCTATTGCAAACAGCCAAACACCTCCACTTCCCCATCCCAGCTACCCAGGTCACTAACAGGTCACAAGTAACCCATGGCCAAGTGTTTAGTACATGAGAGCATGAAAATTGATTCCTGTTAACTCACCCCCCCCCTCCCACTATAAAGGATATTTATTTCAGGCAGTCATTTTTATGTCTGGCTGAAGTGACTTTTAACTCTTACTGACAGTGTAATGCACTTAAAGTAAGGGTCTGTGTGGTAATGAATGTGGTAATAGCTGAAAAATGTATTTGTTTCTTTGCTGCACTATGGAGAAAGTCCATGTATATGCTTGTGGAGAGTGTTTGTGCAAGGGTGCCTATGTTGTGGTCAGGATAGTTTTTTTTTCAGTAAGGGATACCTTCCGGCATAAAAACTATAATTGAGGCTATTTTCAAAATGCAGCACACATATAAAGAGGAGATAATAAGGAGAAATAAATATATTTCTCCTCACTAAGCCTTCCTCAGGTAGGCGCACCATTTTGTTTAAAAGCCATTGTGAATATGGGTTTGCATCAAAATACATGGGTGGCTGCTCATGCCTGACACAAGGTAATGCAAGGCAGCTCTAGGTTATGTTACTTTTTTTTTTTACTAAGCCACGTAAATTGAGATTTGTGTTGAGGCGACCCCAAATAAGTGACAGAACCCTCACACAAAATGTGGGCCTGTGCATATTGTCTCTTTATAATATTTCTTAATACAGAGAAAACCTGCATTTTGGCATTTATAGTGATGCAGAAGTTGTTGTGAATGGCTTTGCTCCGGGGTAAGTAGACCACATCATTTCTATGGAGAGACGTTTATAAGCCTATAGTCTGGTGAATGTGATAGGGTACAATGTGGGGGCAGATTTGCTTAGAATTCAAACAATTCAGTACAGCAATGCAAGTTGCTGTCATGTGGTGGGTAAATGAGAGAGAGCTGAAAAGAGCCATATCTATGAAGATATGGCACTCTCAGCTCTGTCCCTGTGCTGGTGCACTTGAGGCTTCCTAGTGCCAATGCAGGCACCCTTGCACCACCGTTCAAGGGTTTCTGCATTACGGACAGAAATGTTTTACTTCAGAAAGGGATACCTGCACAAAAACAATCTTTAAAGGCATATTCCTCTTTATATGGGTGCTGCAAAATGCAACACACATGTAAAGAAGAAGTAACAAGGAGAAATAAACATATTTCTCCTCATTGTGCCTCGGTGGAGAAGGCATAGCATTTTGACTTATTCCTAGGTTTACTATCTTTAGTAAATCTGGGAATTTCACAAAATCCATGGGTGGATACATTGGAACTCCCATGCTGTACTCATGGAACACCTTCCCAATCCTTCCCAATGCAAAGTAACAAAAGGCAGCTATTTGCACTGCCTTGCATAACTTTGTACTTACTAAATCATGGAAAGTCACACAAAGTGGCTTTGCGTTGCTTAGTAAAAGCCAAAATTTGACACAACCCAATGCAAAACCTTAGTAAATCTGCCCCAGTAAATCTTGGCTTTTGTTTGCTGAAAGGAAAAGACACATCCTTATTGTGTGTTAGGGCTGTAGTTTGTTGGCACATTAAGAGATCTTGTACTGTAAGAATTTTGTCAATTTTTTATTTTTATGCTGGCCCTGTATGAACGGTTCCAGAGTCTCACACTGCAGCATTGTATGAAGGAAACATGCAAATAGTATTTTTGTGTGTTTGGTGTTGCCATGTATAAAAAAAAGACATCTGTACATTGACCTTTGTTTTGTAATATTGTTTTTAGTGTTTTGTCACAATGGAAATAAAACATGCATCCATCAGATGTTTCCAGGCGGGTGCACCAACTGAGGGCATTGCACACTACTTACATTTTAAAGTCATGTGCCAGGTCTTCTGCATGACCTCCACCCCCAGAAAAATTTCAAAGGGCTGTATTGATGGATTGTGTGCATAAGGTTTTTTTAGGGGGTCTGACTTTTCAGACAGCTTTTGCTGTCTTACCAGAATACTGTTTTTTTCCAAAACAAAGTACATAATTGTTAGAAATGGGGTCTCTGGTTGGCAGTCAGTTTGCACTCCATCCAAGCAAGGTCCCTCACTCTAGTCAGGGCAAAGGAGATACACACTTAAGATAACTTCTGCTCGCCTGCATGGTAGCTTCGCACAAGCAGTCAGGCTTATCTCAAAGGCAATGTGTAAAGTATTTGTACCAAAACACACACAGTAATATAGTGAAAACACTACAAAATGGACACCACAACACTTTAGAGAAATGGGCAATATTTATCTAAATCAAACAAGACCAAAACGACAATAATCCAACATGCACAAGTCAAGTTATGAATTTTTAAAATAAAAAGAGTCTTACTCCATAGAAAACAATGGAAACTTTGTTGTTACAGAAATGATCTGGTTTGTGTAAAAAATAAGGCCACATGGGCGAACGTGCCTCAAAAAAGCCATTGATGCATTGTTTTTCTCTCCCGTAAGGGAGCGATGCATCAATTTCCGGACGGGCCTCCTCGGGCCGGCGCAATTTCATGATGATTATTGATGCCCTGCGATGATGCTTGTGAAATCCGGCCGCACGGTGATGGAAAACAACGCTACATGGAGTTTGCGTTAAGTTCAGCAGCCGCAAGTGGCTGTTGCATCATTTCTTCAGCTGCGATGCAGGTGAGGCATTGATTCCCCAGCAACAAAGCAGGAGGTGTGTCAATTTCAGCCACGAGGCAGATGGTGTGTTGTTTTCACAGCCGCGGTGTAGGTTGTGTGAAAAAATTGTTCCTGCACGGCTTCCTGTGCATGGATTTCAGTCCCTGTTCTACCAGCTTCACCTTTCAATAGCCCAGGAACTGAATAGGGCACCATTTGGCAGGGCAGGAGTCTCAGCAGAGAGTCCAGGTGCTGGCAGAGGAAGACTTTGATGGGCCTGAGACTTCAAAACAGGAGGCAAGCTCAATCCAAGTCCTCGGAGAGACATCACAAGCATACCACAAAGTCAAGTCTTTGTCCTTTTTCAGGTAGAAACAGCACCTGCAGGCCAACCCAGCAAAGCACATTCACAGGCAAAGGCGCAGTACTCCTCCTTCAGCTCTTCAGCTCTTCTCCTTGGCAGAGGTTCCTCTAGGTTCCAGAAGTAATCTGAAAATCTGGGGTTTTGGGTCTACTACTTGTGCCCCTTTCTGCCTTTGCAGTAGGCAAACTTCAAAGAAAAGTCTCTGTTCGCAAGATCATGCCTTGCCAAGGTCTGGCCCCAGAAACACACCAGGGGTTGGAGACTGCATTGTGTGAGGGCAGGCACAGCCCATTCAGGTGTAAGTGTCACCTACTCCCTCCACTCTAGCCCAGATGGCCCATCAGGATAAGCAGGCTACACCCCAGCTCACTTTGTGTCACTGTCTAGTGGAGATTCTCAAACAGCCCAATGGTCAATCTGATCCAGACAGGGAATGCACAAGCAGGCAGAGACACAGAATTGTTTAAGCAAGAAAACGCCCACTTTCTAAAAGTGGCATTTTCAAACGGACAGTCTAAAAACAAACTTTACCAAAATATATTTTTTAAATTGTGAGTTTAAAGACCCCAAACTCCAAATTTCTAACTGCTCCCAATAGGAAACTACACTTAAAAATATTTAAAGGTAGTCCCCATGTTTAGCTATGAGATAGATAGGTCTTGCAACAGTGAAAATGGAATTTGGCAGTATTTCACTGTTAGGACCTGTAGAACACATCAGGTCGTGTCCCACCTTTAACATACACTGCACCCTGCCCATGGAGCTAGCTAGGACCTACCTGAGGGGTGCCTTACATGTATAAAAAAGGAAGGTTTGGGCCAGGTAAGTGGGTACACTTGCCAGGTTGAATTAGCAGTTTAAAACTACACACACACACTGCAGTGGCAGGTCTGAGCCATGTTTACATGATTAATCATGTGGGTGGCACAATCAGTGCTAGAGACCCACTAGTAGCATTTGATGTACATGCCCTGGGCACTTCCAGTGCATTTTACTATAGACTTACTAGTAAATCAAATATGCCAATCATGGAAAAGCCAATTACACATACAATGTATACAGGGTGCACTTGCACTCTGGCACTGGCCAGCAGTGGTAAAGTGCCCAGAGTTCCAAAAACAACAAAAACAAAGTCCAGCACAGTCAGATCATAGGAAGGTTAGGCCTATCAGAATAGGGTAATAGGACATATGATATACTCTATGTCTTTCTATGTTACTGCAGGATAGTGGGGGTCTTTATAATCATGACTCTTGTCTTTACAATTCTGTCTCTTGCACTGTTCATTATCCTAATCATTGCAGCCCATGCAATTTATCACAGATTGCAGATCGAGTTGAATAAAAACTATTGAAACCTTACTGCATCTTCGTTACTGCCTGTGTTTGGCTGAGACATGATGTATCTCTGAGAAAGGGTTAATCTCCGTTTAACCACGACACTCCCTGAGATGTCATATTCTTGAGTCCATGCGTAAAGGCTGCCACAAATCACCTTTAACTGTTTGGGTTTTTGGTGAGGTACTGCTAGTGAGCCGGAAGGGTTGGGACTACAGTTGCGACTTGTTGTAGGATAGGCATAGTCACCTACACACATAAGTACTGTCATCCTTAAACCAGAATTCCTGCCCGAGCAAAGAGTCCAACTAGTCCACCTTTAACATATACTGCACACTGCCCATGGAGTGCACCTACCTTAGGGGTGCCTTACATGTATACAAAGAGAAAGTTTGGGCCAGGTAAATGGGTACACTTGCCAGATCGAATTAGCAGATTAAAACTGCACACACAGACACTGCAGTGGCAGGTCTGAGCCATGTTTACAGGGCTACTCATGTGGGTGGCACAATCAGTGCTACAGACCCACCAGTAGCATTTGATTTACAGGCCCTGGGCACTTCCGGTGCACTTTACTAGAGACTTACTAGTAAATCAAAATATGCCAATCATGGACAATCCAATTACACCTACAATGTATACAGGGTGCACTTGCACTTTAGCACTGGTCAGCAGTGGTAAAATGCCCAGAGTTCCAAAAACAACAAAAACAAAGTCCAGCACAGTCAGAACATAGGACGCAGAGGCAAAAAAAGACAGGGGAGATGACGCCAAGGATGATAGGTCTAACAATAATATACATACATACAGTTTGCTTCTACCCACCACAGCATACAGCATGGATCAGTTGGTCAACCTACCTTGCCTACTGGCTCCCTTTACTTTGAGTGACTGCAAAAAGCCCATGCGCATTATTCACATCCACCTAAAATGAGTTCTGTTCTCTTCAGTAGCAAAGTCAGTTCAAAGTATGATTTTTTTGTTATTTATTTTAATACATTTAAATACTAAAGTGTTTAACTACAGTGTAACTGCCTGTGGAGACAGCAGACCACCATGCCTGTGACTGCTTTTAAATATAGAATTTTTCTTTTTTTTAAATGCAGCCCGTTTTTCCAAAAGGAAAACAAGATGCATTTCAAAATCAAAAATTAAAAGTTTTCTTTTCATTTTTCAGAGCAGGCAGTGGTCCCCGGGACCACTGCCTGCTCTTAAAAAATATTTTCGCTAACATTCACAAAGGGGAAGGGGTCCCCGTTTGCGAATGGGCTAGCACCAGTTTGAAACTGGTGTTAACTGCGATTGTTTTGCGACCGGATTAGCAGTCACAAAACAACCATACATACCATCTGGATTCGGTATTAGCAAGGGACTCCCTTGTCACGCCCCTTCCTAATTCTGAATCGCAAAACCCAAACTGCAATTCGGTAACAAGTTACCAAATCGCAGTTTGGGCATGTACATCGCAAATAGCATTTTTCAAGTCGCTAACGGGCCGATTCGCCGTTTGCGACTTGAAAACAGCTTTGTACATCTGGTCCTTAATTCTTATAGACCTCAATGGGTCGTTTCTAGCAAACATATGCACTAATAATTTGCATATACATTCGTCTTAGTTTTAAAGCACATCACAAAAATAAAAAATGCTAAAGAAAGAATAGAAAAGCACTTTGGCATAGTAAAGTATTGGCGCAGGAACCCTAACACTGAAGTGCACATGTTATCGGGGTAACCGTATCGACTGTGATAGAGCGGAACGTGGTAACAATTTACCTGCGTTCGGACGCTCTTTAGGTCGATGAATCTTTTGACTTAGTGGGAACTCTCTGTACTCTTAATCGATCAATCACCTTAAATCGATAATCAATAACGAACATAAGCAACACCTTGAACAACATAACACTTAACAATTAATCCAGAATACATTTCGGCGAACCCTGACCTTTCAGCCAGGAATAACCACACCAGTTTATTGCAAAGTTAGTGAATTTATTTTCCTATATTAACAAAGCTAGCACGATATAGATGTGTCTCAACACCAAATGATAAACATAAATGAACATTAATAGCTGTCCATATCGTCGAAACAAGTGTAATCTATGTAGCATTTGGATCACAAGGCATTCGATAGTGGCAATGCAAAGCACTAATACGATAATCTGTAATGGGCTAATTGCGTACATTTAGTCAGCATAACAAGATCTCCAATTGCATCGTGCGACATATGGAATCCTCGTCTAACCTCAAATTAGCATCAGCATGTGGGACTTCATGCAAAAACAATTTGGCAACATTAATTTAGGAAACTCCTAGCTAGGGTCCTTCTCAAAATCAGCAGTTGGTTACCTAAAGGAAACACAATGCAATTTTACAATTTTCCTTTCATAATTACCAATTCCGATCAGCAATCAATGAAGTCTTCGTCTCACAGGTACCGTTTCTCGATCAGCATGGGACGGGACAAAGGGGCAGGGGTGGACGGGGCAATTGCCTCACGGCGGCAAGGTAAAACTACTACTTCATGCAAAGGGACAAATCAAAGTTAAAGTCTCTAGGGCAAGAATCATTAAAGTCTCTTTCTCTCGACTAGAGAAAGCATCAAAGTTTCTCAAAATGGCGTCGCAGCAAAATGGGCCATAGTAGCTACGAAGTCAAAATGGCGGGATGTCCGAAGATAGAGAGAGCTTTCCTCTCGTGCACCTGGGTTTTATAGACAACAGTTCAAGTCCAGTAGGGTCTCCATTGGAGGGTTCATAGGTTAGCTTCAAATTGACCAATCAAAAACGACAGTTCTCAAGCTTTTACTTAAGCATACATTATCCTTGGAGATGGGTACGTAATTTGCAACATTGTCTCTCGAATAGCTTACTCTCAGAGCCTCCATTGTCCGCACCTGCAAGTCGACCTTGAATTAAAGAGAAAATATGCCATGCTGGCACTAACTTTAAGATAAGCATGTGAACAGTCTCTGTGGAAAAGTACAGCTTCAAGCAGAAATACACGTTTAATAGCACGGTGGAAAAATACGAACATCTAAACCGTGAGACCAGGCAACTAGGCCAAAGCCTCCGCTAAAGTAATGCTAAGCTAAAACATTTCAAACAAGCAAATCGTAGCACACGTTTATGATTATGTCGGATTAGTGCAATTCTAATACACCACGTTATATAAAGCACGCGTATAAATGTTGGCAAACTACTCTGAGGGCACATTTTGTCCCCGTACAATCTTTATTAGTTCGGTTAATGTCACACATGATTATGTCAGCACTACGTTTATGCGTTAATAAATCAAAACCTTCATTTTCTGCTTCATCAACTGTGCAAAAGAGCCAGTGGCTGCAGCGTGTTGCCCCCTGCTGCATGCTGTGGGGGGGCAGAAACAAAATGTGAACGACAGCTGTACAGACCAATCAGATCAAGAGGGCTCACGCAGAGCCCTTCTTTGTACATATCTACATGTGTTCATTTGTTCTTTATGATTTCATTTACTACAGGAGCCTAGCAAATTAGCATAGCTGTCTCTCGGCAGAACTATAAACGAATTCACATACATGTCATGAAAACCAATCACCATTATAATGCATTTCTATTTTATATGTTTATTTAGGTGTTCTTACAGAAAAACAACAATTCTTTACTCTCCCATTTTGTCACAATCACACTTTAGACGTCGACAATAACCACTTCTATAGGTTTCACCAACAATTATTTCAATTGTTATTTTTGGGTGGAGAGAACTCTCACTGCCTCCCCCAGAAAAATTCCTTCTATGTGCTTCGCTGATTCACAAATGGAGCTTCTTATTTGACTTTGGAGTTGATCGAAACCCTTATTACTTCGGGTAAATTATGTAAATATTTTATCCTTCAAAGTCTGTGGTTTCTCTCTTCATCACCACTCATACCTTTATCTAAAGTGCTTCTTAGGTGTTCTTGCCCAGCAGGATAAGCTTCCTCATTCCTTTCTGATGTTCTGGTCTGTTTTCAAGCTCCGACATTCCTGACTTCCACATAAAATGGAACTAAAACAAATGTCTTATGATCCAACAATCAGAAGGAAGTTTATTTTTCGGTTTGGGCACAGAGGATGGAAACGACCACAAATAATTGAAATGTCAACAAAATATATCTGACGTCAGGATTGTTGCTTAGAGATAATAAAAATAAACACTTTGGCCCATGGCTTACGAGTATGCATTTTAGACACGAATTCTATTTTAACTTGTAAAATACTTTGCTATAATTAGGATATCCACTGGCTTCGTCAGTATGTTGTGATATTCTGTGCTCCCTACTTTGCAATGATACTTCCTAAATTTGCATTTTTTCCCAAAAAATTGTACATACAAAGAACTCTTCCAATTCTTCCACTGTAGTACTCAAGCTGTTATGAGCCCTGGCAAAATTAGGATAACAAGACAATTTACCTTTCTCACTTTCAGGATTATTAAAATGAATTCGAAATGTATTACATGATATCCAGCACGTCCTCTTTCTTTTTGAGCCAGCTGAGCACTACCGCGGAGTGTGCGGTGGTTGGGTCGAGTCACGTCAATGGTTCTGCACAGCTTAGTAACGCCAGTAGCAGAGCAGGAACCAGTCATGTCAATAAAAAGACCTGCTATGTGCTTCATTTTGAGTAATATTGGTGTCAGCGCAGAACACACGACGGTAAATCTAACTCATGCGGTTTAGTCCCGATGTGGACTTTGGTGCTCCCCGACTTCTATCAAATCAGTTTAATACAGTAGTAGGTGATAAACATTGTCGTTAAAATGACGCAAAATGGTTGTTGTTTCCATGCTTTGTATAAGAAATAACAGGTAGACTACATAGGCCCTCATTATGACACTGGTGGTAAATCCTACTTACCGCCATACTGACTGCTGCCAACTTACCTCTGCCACGGCGGATGTCCGTTTACCATATTATGAAAAACACACACCAATCCGACACTATTCAGCCACATACACAATTCCGCCACACCAAAGGTCAGTGATAAACTGGCGGTGTCCAAACCCACGCCGTTACGCCAACAGAATAATGCCCATCACATTATGACCCACGAATCACTACAGCAGACATTTAATGGCAGTAAACCATTGGCGATACATACTGCCATGCTCAAATACACACACACAAACAAAACAACACCACATTGGACAATTCAAACCACACACACCTCACACCCATACACACACCACACACACCCAGTCACACCACTATAAAACACACACCTACATTATCCACAAACCTTTCCCATTACAAACAATTGCCATCAGCGAGATACAGCAAGACCACGGATACAACCAGAGCCACACACTACTCACAACTATACACCACTCACGCACCCCACATCACACACGCCAACACATTACCCTACACACCCTCACCTACACACCTCACACAACACCCATGGCACCACAAAGACATCACATGACACCACAAAGGGTCATGGTGGAGGAAATCATCAGGGTAGAGCCTCAGCTATTTGGAGCACAGGTGCAGCAGATATCGATAGCTAGGAAAATGGAGCTACGGCTGAGAATCGTGGACGGGGTCAACGCCGTGGGACAGCACCTAAGAACTAGGGATGACATCAGGAAGAGGTGGAACGACTTACGGGGGAACGTATGTTCCATTGCAGCAAGACACCAACTCGCTGTACAGAGGACTGGCGGTATACCCCCATTTCCTCCCCCATAATTAACAGCATGGGAGGAGCAAGTCTTGGGAATCATGCATTCTGAGGGCCTGGCTGAAGTATGAGGAGGACTGGACTCTGGTAAGTCAACTCTTTACTACTATCTCCCCCCTACCTGCATACCATCACATATCCCCACTCTAACCCTCACTTCTATCACTCCACCATGTCCCCCATCCCCACCATCACATCTCACTCATCCCAATGCCAAGCCCTGCCTGCCATACCAATGCATGGACACCACTAAGAGCCTTGCATGGACACCTATCGCTAAAGCATGCACACTAGAGAGAATAAAGTATGTATTTATTTAAACAGGTTCAAACATTGCAATTCAACTATACAGTAAATGAGCATATGTTAATGACCTGTAGCTGGCTGCAGTGATCACACCTGGAGCTATTGTGAGGCACCAACATCTTTAAAATGAATTGCCAAAGGGTAAAGTAAGTGAGCATAGAAGTGGGAAATAACAGCATGCCGGTGCCATAGAAGTTCAAAATAATGACAATGAAATGTGAAGTAAACTGTCTTACCTGTGTGTCATTGGAGGTATTGTCTGATGACTGCTGTTCTGTTAGCCTCATCCTCATCCTCCGCCTCCTCATCCTCACTGTCCACAGGGTCCACTGCTGCCACAAGGGCTTCTCCGGCCTCTTCCTCCTGCAGAAAAGACACATGTCCTCTCAGGGCAAGTTTGTGCAACATGCAGCATGCCACTATTATCTGGCAGACCTTCTTGGGTGAGTAGCACAGGGATCCACCTGTTACATGGAGGCACCTGAACCTGGCCTTCAGGAGGCCAAAGGTCCTTTCTACAGTCCTTCTGGTTCGCCCATATGCCTCATTGTAACATTCTTCTGCCCTTGTCCTGGCATTCCTCACATGGGTTAGCAGCCAAGATAGGTTGGAGTAACCAGAGTCACCTGCAATATTGAGGGACAACATTTAGCAACACACTATCCCACATGGCCCACACCATACCCATACACCAAAATATACTGGGTGGGGACCAGGGCTCACCTATTAGCCACACCCTGTGCCTCTGTAGTTGGCCCATCACATTTGGGATTCTGCTATTCCTCAGGACAAAGGCACCATGCACCAACCAAGGATACTTAATATTGATGTGGGAGATGTCCTGGTCCGCCAAACACACCATCTGTACATTCATAGAGTGGAAACTCTTACGATTTCTGAACACCTATTCTTTTTGACAGGGGTGGACAAATGCAATATGTGTTCCATCAATTTATGTTGGGGATATGTCCCATTGCACAGAAGTTGGCCTTCACTGTGGCCAAATCTTCAACCTGGGAAAATACAATGTAGCTGCACATGTGTTTCATCAGGGCAGACAACACTCTGGTCAGCACGTTTGAGAACATTGGCTGTGACATACCCGCTGCCAAGCCCACTGTCATTTGGAAAGAATCAGTTGCCAGGAAATGGAGCACAGATAGAACTTGCACAAGAGGGGGGATCCCAGTGGGGTGACGGATATCAGATATCAGATCAGGTTCCAATTGGGCACACAGCTCTGTTTCATGGTGGCCCTGCCAAATCTATAGGTGAGGATGATGTGCTTGCCCTCCATTGTTGCCAAGTCCACCAGGGGTCTGTACATGGGGGTATGTCTCCATCTCCTATTCATCCAGAGCGGTAGCAATCTATGGGGCAAAAGGGTGAAGAGACGGTCACAAACTGAACAATGGGCCTACAACAGAACATTGCATGCTGTTAACTTGTAATGGGTCAGTGTGAATTGTCCAGTATGTCTAAATTTAAACAGTGATGCAGCAATTATCCAGGGCCTGCCCCCCACCCTGAAATGGTGTCTGCCTGTCCTGTGTGGAGGGACAGGTGGAAGTGAGGTAATTCCGCTGATGTTGGGCGCCATTCCGGAGGCGGTCGGGAACCGCCATGCAACTCCTCATTGGTTATAATTCAGCCCTATGGGTTATAGTGGCCAATGGTGATCTACGCCGGCGGTAATGGTATGCACCGCCTCGGACCTGACTGCCATTTTCTATCAGATTCCTCACTTGCTACCTGATCTTCAACAGGAGAGGACCTACACTGTATGTGCTGCTGAGACCTGTGTCTGGAACCTACCATGGCCCGTGTGACTGGGGAAAGGGCCCCTGCCTTCACTTTGGCAGAGTTGGAGAGACTGGGGGATGGGGTCCTACCCCAGTACGGACTGCTGTATGGGCCTCCAGACCAACAGGTGAGTACACTGTGGGTATGATGCATTTGGCATGAATGTATGGAGTGGTGTGTGAAGGTCTCGTGTAAGAGGGGTGGGTGGATGTCCTCTGGGCAGTGTATTAGTTGTATGCTGGGCCATGGGTACTTGAGGGCATCACAGCAGCCACAAGGGGGTGCAAACAGTGGTCATCATTACTACTAACGCCTGGTGGGGTGGTATCTGGGTGGTGGATGTGTGTCAGTGGGTGCCCCTAGGCCAGGCATGACATTGCAGCATAGGTCCCCTGGTGGCTAGGGTTCTGAAGGGATAATCCTGCTACTTAGCTCGTAGGCATCCACTACTGGTCAGGGCTGCGTGGGTCCCATGTGTCCTGCATGTGGTGATGTGTGCCCCTCCCCATGCCTTGGTGGCTAGCAATATCACTGGTAGTGCAATGCATAGTGAGTAGGCCTGTTCCCTGTGTGTGAGGGCGCTGTGTACGCCAACGATGGTGTTGGTGCAGACATTGATCAAGTGTATCCTTTGTCTCTTCCCCCCTCTTCTTGTTTTGTCACCATGTCCTTATGTGCATTAGCATCACCTGCGAAGGGGCAGAGGCACGACAACGGATGGAGCTGCATCCCACAGGACCCAGGAGGCAGAGTCCACTGACGCTGAGGGCACCCGTGGGACGGAGGGGAGCACCATGGCAGAAACTGGAGGGGACAGTTCTGACCCAAATACCTCCTATAATGGAAGCTCCCTGGTGGTGGCAGACACCTCTGTGACCACCCCAGTTACAGATACAGCCGCCACCCCCGTACCAGCACTGCCCTCCCAGCAGGCCCTCATCGAGTTGCCCATGCCCGCTCACCCAGGAGGTTGGGCATCTCCTTCACCCAAGGCACATCAGGCAGTGCTCCAGTAAGCCCTGCATCCCTGAGTGAGGAGGCTATTGACCTCCTGAGATCCATCTCTGTAGGGCAGTCAACCATTGTGAATGCCATCCAAGGGCTGGTAGCCCAGATGCAACAGACTAATGCATTCCTGGAGGGCATTCACACTGGCTTGGCGGCCCAACAGAGATCAATCCAGGCTCTGACCACCTCTCTGATGGCAGCAATTGTCCCTGTTTCCACCCTCCAACTTCCTCTTCCCACTCTCATTGTCCTCAACTCCAACCTATCCCAAGCACACAGGCAGATAAGCATGCACACAAGACAACACACAAGAGTGGCACAGGCAAACACAAGCACCACACTTCATCCCACAGGCACTCACACAAACACCATCCAGATGCAGACATACCAACATCCACAATGTCCACTGTCTCCCCCTCCTCATCCTCCTCCTCCACCTCCCTCCCAGTTCTGTCTAAACTCACACCTGCATGCACTACACCATCATACACTACCAGCATTACCACCACACCTAGCAGAACACACACCTCACTGGCAGATACCTCCACAACAGCCATGCACACGTCCCCTGTGTCCTCTCCCACTGTGTCTCTCCCCCCTCCCAAGGTGCACAGATGCAAGCACTCAGACACCCAACAGCCATCCACCTCACAACAGCATCCAGCCCATGCACCTCCAACCAAAATCAGCAGACAGACACCTCCTACAACCACTCCCTCTTCCTCCACTCCCAAACCTTCTCCCTCTTCCTGTCCCAATGTCCATAAAAAACTTTTCCTATCCACCATTGGCCTCTCCCCTACCCCTCCCCCCTGTCCTGTACATCTGACCAGGGTGGCAAAAACCCAGCCAAGCACCTCAGCCACCCAGTCCACTGGCCCAGTCATCACCACACCTACGCGTGGTGGAAAATTATCCAGGGCACATGTCCTGAGGGTGAAGGAGCCTGCACCAGGCAGCCTAAAGGGAAAGGAGCCTGCCACAGCTGCCAGAAGGAGTAAGGAGCCTGCCCAAGCTGCTGCCAGGAAGATAAAGGAGCCTGCCCCAGCTGCTGCCAGGAAGACTATTGAGCCTGCCCTAGCTGCTGCTATGAAGTCTAAGTGGCCTCCCCCAGCTGCTTCCAGGAAGACTAAGAAGCCTGCCCCAGGTGCCAGGAAGAGTAAGGAGCCAGCACCAGCAGACAGGAAGTGCAAGGGGCCTGGGGCAGGAACTGTGACGGAGCCTCCACCACCAACCATGGTTGTGCAGCCATCCACAGGAGCCTCCCCCCCAAGCAGCAGCAGTACCACCACTACTATTGAGCAGCCGTCCGAGATTGCAGGGGATGTGCAGGAGCCTCCCCCACAGTAGCAGCAGCACCACCATCACCATTGAGCAGCCGTCCGAGGCTGCGGGGGATGGGCAGAAGCCTCCCCCTCAGCAGCAGCATGACCACCACCACCATTGAGCAGCCGTCCAAGGTAGCAGGGGATGGGCAGGAGTCTCCCCGCCAGCAGCAGCCGCACCACCACCATTGAGCAGCCGTCCAAGGCTGCAGGGGATGGACAGGAGCCCCCCCCCCAGAAGCAGCATGACCACTACCACCATTGAGCAGCCATCCGAGGTTGCGGGATGGGCAGGAGCCTCCCCCCCAGCAGCAGTAGCACCACCACAACCATTGAGCAGCCATCCCTGCCGGTGGACGGTATGTAATCCTGCTTCCATGGGCTGCTGTGCACCCTGCCCCCAGCAAATCCAGTGGGTATGACACCCACCTGAGAGACTGTGACCTTGCACTCCCCAGGATCAAAAGCACAGGGCACGATGCTCCCTCCAGAGCATGTGGGCAAGTCACCCACTTGAAAGACTGTGGCGTTGCACTCTCCAGGACCAAGCACAGGGCATGCTGCCCCCTCCAGAACCAGTGGTCTTGTTCCATCTGCCGGCTGAGGTGCCCCACATCTCCTGTCCCCCTGAGGTGCCTGCCTATTTCCCAACTGATGCCCCTGCAGTGTTCTCTCTTTGTTGTGGCAGGTGCCATGTATGGCCTTGGAATTTGGCCTATGGCCATGTGGACAACGTACATTGTGCACTGGGCTGTGTCCCTTTTTATGTACCTCTGTATATATCTATTATCTTGCCTCACTTATTTATCTTGATGTGTTGCGCTCATTACATTAACTTTTTCTAACATATTTTGTCCTTGCATTATTCATCCGAGGTATGGGGTAAATATGCTTTAGTACTGCAGCTGATTGTGTGTATGGTGTTGGGGGGTGGGGTGATGTGCAGGTGTGTGTCACTCTCTTTTTCCTCCCCCTCCCTTGTGTACTAGGCAGCTGTACTCACCGCCGTCATCTTCGCCGTCATTGGTGTTCGTGGTGGAGCAGCACGTAGAAGACCATAGGGAAGACATGCAGCTCGGGCTCCATGGTGACGTGGTTGTTCTCTGTGTCTCCAATGGTGAGTCCTTCCCCTTCTGAGGACTGTTTCTGCCAGGCTTTTTATGTTGTTGGTACCACCCCAGAAAAGGTGGTGGTTTCCTAGTTCATAATATGGTGGGCGAAATATTGACTTCTGCCTGGCTGTAGGCGGCTACCGCTGTGGTGCCTGTTGTTTCGGCCCTGGCAGTCGGTGTGGTAAAGTGGCTGTCTATCGGAGATCTATCCGCCATGGTCATAATTTGGCAGTAATTACCGTCGGTCTGTTGGCAGTATTACCGCCACTTTTACACCAACCGCCAGGGTTGTAATGAGGGCCATAGTGTTTGTCATCGGATTCTACATGGGTACATGATTATAAGGATACTCACAGTAAGTTTGGTAATCCAATTGATACATTGTATGACAATAGCCTAGGACAGTTTAAATGTCCTTGGATAGGTACAGAGCAATGAAAAAGGTCTCTAGGAACATTTCTCAGTTTATTAGTGTGAGTCTGGCAGTTCTTTATTTAGAATGGGAAGAACACCAGTTAACGCGTGATCTTGGTGAGGTTAACACACGATAGAGGCCTTTGTAAACACAACCTAAGTTAGCATAAGTTCCAATTCACGATGTGCTTAATGTGTAACAAAAAAGCTCCAATTTGCAATGTGCTTAACTTGTAAGAAAATAAGCTCTCACACTGAACAGTGGGACACCAGTAGATCTCTTAAAGACCCAGTCTTGTGTGTGAGGGGAGGGGGCATCAGCACCATTAGCCTTACCATGTTGAAGTAGGCTTAAGCATCTCCTCCTGGGTTAGTCATTCACCAGATGCCTAGTTCTATTCTAATATGGCAGTGGGTAAACAAACCCTCTTCAGCCAATTTTGCTGGCGTACTTGTAGAGATAGAAATACAGTTGTTTAATCCCTCTCCACTGAGGCAGTATTTAAAGTAATGCGGCTCAACATCTTTTGTGCTTGTTTCTCATGCCTTATGGTACTTGTGTTCTAACGCCTACATGACCTGGGCTTTTGACTTCCAGCTTGTTCAGTTCTGTTTCTCACAAGTCACTGCAGCCTGATCTGTCTGCCTGATCAGTAATTTCTAGGTATCCTTCTGTTTCACCACTCGCTGACAAACCTACTTGCATCCCCCAAACCTTTCTTTACCTACCAACAACATTAAAGTGAAACAAGTATTTTGGATCCGTATTGTATAGATGTAAGGAGGCTGTAATCATGTGCCAAAAATTGAATAGTATCACCTTGTTGGAAATGTCCCTTTCTGCAGGGTTATCCCCAAATTTTTCACCTTTTTCCTCCTTTTTTTTCCAGTCTATTTTTGCTGGTTTATTGTCTCTGCGCACTCTACCACTGCTAATCAGTGCTAATGTACAAATGCTCCCCATATAAATTGTACTGAGGATGGGTTTATCCATGATTGGCATATTTGATTTACTAATAAGTCCCTAGTAAAATGCACTAGAGGTGCCCAAGGCCTATAAATCAAATGCTACTGGTGCTCCTGCAGCACTCGTTGTGCCACCCACATTAGTAGCCCTGTTAACATGGCTCAGACCTCCCACTGTAGTGTCTGTGTGTGCAGTTTTAAACCGTCAATTCGACTTGGCAAGTTTGCCCACTTGCCAGGCCTAAACCTTCCCTTTTACTTCATGTAGGTAAAAGGGTAGGCCTTGGGTAGCCCCATGGGCAGGCTGCAGTGTATGTTTAAGGTAGGACATATAGTAGTGTGTTTTTATGTCCTAACAGTGACATACTGCCAAAATTGGTTTTCACCGTGCAAGGCCTATCTCTCTATAGGTTAACATGGGGGCTGTCTTTAAATATCCTTAAAGAGCAGATTCCCTTTGAGAGCAGATACAAAAATGTGGAGTTTAGGTTCACTGAACTCACAATTTAAAAATACATCTTTTAGTGAAGTTGGTTTTTAAATTCTGTTTGAAAATGCCACTTTTAGAAAGTAGGCATTTTCTTGCTTAAACCATTCAGTGACTCTGCCTGTTTGTGAATTGTTTATCTGGGTCAGTTTGACAGTTGGGCTGTTTTGCATTTCTCAAGACAGTGACACAAAAGGGGGTGGGGTTGTAGCCTGCATATCCTGATGAGCCATCTGAGCTAGAGGGAAGGGCGGAGTGGTCATTCTCACCTGAAAGGACTGTGCCTGCCCTCACACAATGCAGTCTCTGAACCCGTGGTGTGCGTCTGGGGGTTAGAATATTTCTGGAATCAAGAGGAACCTCTGCCAAGGAGAAGAGCTGAAGAGCTGGAGGAGGAGTACTGTCCCTTTGCTGTGTTGCTATGCTGGACTGGTCTGCAGTTGCTGCTTCTGCCTAAAAAGAGTGCAAAGGGTGAACTTTGCTGTGTGTCCTGCTTGAGAAAGTTATCCAAGGGCTTGGAGTAGAGCTTGCCTCCTGTTGGAAGTCTCAGGGACACCAAAGACTTCAGTTTCCTTGACCTGCAGCACTGGGAACTGTGTGTTTTGTGCTGCTCAAGAGGAGAAACTACCATGCCACCACCAACGACACCGCTGGCCTGCACCGTGACCTGCCAACGCCGCACGAAGTTGCATAGCTTCGCACCGTGACCCTGGTCTTACCGACGCTGTCATCGGATGACTTCACCGAGCCGCTGCTCGCACAGTGACCTGGCATCGCCTGCTCACACCACAGTGTGGACATCACCGGCGATGCTGACACCAGCGCTGCTGCCTGCCCCATGGCCTGTGGACACCATTCGTGAGGTACACGAAGCACCGTCCCATCCCGCACCACAGCCCAGGTCCACCGACGCCAGCAGCATGAACTCCAGTGTCATCACCAGGCATCCCTGCCTGCACCGTGGCCTGGGAACACTGCTCGTGAGGGTCATGAAGGACCATCCCGTCCTGCACCGCTGGCTTGGGCCTACCTTCGACAGCGCTTCAGCCACGACAACGCTGCTGCCTACACCGTGACACTGCACGTCGCAATGCCCCGCTTCACACTGCAGCCTGGTCCCACCAAAGCCACTGGATGCTGTCACTGAGCCGCTCCCTGCACCGTGACCTTGCATCGTCCTGCTTGGCACCGCAGCCTGACTCCATCCACGCCAGTGCTCCTGACCTCATCAGCCCAGAGTTCGATTCGCACACGTGTGACTGCAAGGTCCTGACGACCCCTGCACCGACTCCGGAACCGACACCGCGACACCAGTGAAGCTGCTCTCCGGAGCTCACATAGAGGATCACGATGCCCTGCAATTCAAAAGGTACTGTTTTGTGCGTCTTTCCCAACACCGTAGCTGGCCCGCAACACCGCGGCTGGCCTGAACCGTTGGTTTTGTTGATCACGACGCCGTGATAGCCTCAAGTGGAGCTATCGACTTCAAGGAACTGTATTTTTCAGATAAATCTTCCAAAATTCATATCGTTAGCACTGTATGTTGGATTTTTATGATTTTGGTCTTCTTTTACACAGATAAATATTGGGTATGTTTCTAAAACTGGTGTGGTGTCCTTTTGTAATGTTTTCACTGTATTACTGTGTGTTATGTGCAAGTGCTTTACACATTGCTTCTGAGATAAGCCTGCCTGCTTGTGCCAAGCTACATAGGGGGTTAGCAGGGCTTATCTGAATGGGTATTTCCCTTATCCTATTTGGACAGGGTGCAAACAAACTGCCAACTATAGACCCCATTTCTAACACACCTTAAAAAGCATTTGGAGTTCTCCAAGAGTTTCCAGATGTTATGTCAAAACCCATATACCTCTGGCCTGTCAGATACAGACTAGATGAAAGAAAAGTTATGCCTAATATTTCCAACACAAACAGCCTGTATTTTCGCCCTCACTTCATGATGAATTTCTATATTACTAATATTCATCAGCTGGTTATCTTTGATAGTGGGGGAGTGTAAATACCAGTTTAAAATTGTACTGAGCAAACAAGAGAAGTGAGGAAGCCTGATTTCCTCAAGGAATGTTCGGAAAAGCTCTCCCCTGAGCAGAACAATGACAAATGGAACCAGGTAGCACTTGTTACACCAATATTTTTACACTTTTTTGATTAAAAAAAAATAGATTCTGAAAGAGCCCGGGTGTGCCAAGCAAGGCTATCTATGCCCAGGAGAGAGTTAGCAACCACAGGCAAATTGGTCTTTCAGGCAATCTGGCTGTGACAGAAGGGCTAGTCTGACAGGTCAGTATGCGTCATTACTAAATGAGGTAAACCTGCGACAGTGCCAACACCTTACTCCTCCCAGAGGTGGCATAACAAGGAGAAATATTTTTATTACTCCTAATTTTTTCCCCTTTCCAAGTGTGCTTCATTCTTCAGTATACATAGACAGAGGAAAACGCCTCCCTCTGTTGTTTTTGTGTAGTAAGGTGCCCCTTCCTGCGCAAAAACAATCGCAGACACACTTGCACCATGGTGCACAGGTTCCTGCTTTGTCACTAGGCACCAAATTGTGCTCTGGCACTTGGTGGAAGGTCAGGAATGCACCATATTTCAGAAATACTGTGCATTTCTTTCCTTTCATGTTGGATTAGGGCAGTGCAGCAAAAAGAATGTGGCACTGCCCTACACCAATTGCACATAAATATGCGCCTTACTATCCAAGAAGGATACACATCTTGAAAAGATGTGTCTTTACAAAATACCCCAACATTACAGATATAGAAACAATTGAACAGAAAATGTAGATGAAGGGAAATATGAACTAGTTGGTTGTGACAGTTGCCTGGTTTGATACACAAAAGGCATCCTAATTAACCCCAGAAAACGTTGTTGTCAAACTCCTGATAAAAGAGAGTTTTCTATTTGTCACTTCTACAACTGTTCAAGCCTTGGCATTCTGATATTCAGTAATCAGTGTCTCCTAAATATTTTAAAATGTTAAATGGCGAGATTAAACAGGAAAAAATAATTGCTGCTAAAGATAGCTAAGGAGAGTTAAAAAAGCAGTCAAAGTTCAGGACCTCTGAGTCAAGATCCTATTGGACAACCGATTATTGAAAATGAATCTGCCATTGCCAAGAGTGACAAGAACACTGCAATACAACAAGCAAGACAGGAAAGTGTTGATTTGGAACGAAAAAGAGAAAAAATCACTTAGAAATTTGTCATACTAAGAAACTGTTTCCTACAAAGAAGACAGCGGCAGAGCTAATGTTCAATTTTATTCAAGAAGAAAAATCCATTGTCTGCCCGTTGCTCCTGTTTTACCAAAGAATTACTCAAATAGAAAAAAGAAGAATTTTTGCAACTTACAGCAATAGACAAAATGGAACACCAGAGAGTGACAGTACACCTTAGTGAAAAACTACAACCAAAATTGGATTCATTGGAAAAATGTGTTTTCGGACCTGCAGAATTAAAAACTGTTAAGGTGTTTCCAAGAACTGTATAGTAATTTTGTGGTGAAATGAAAATGTTGAGGAAAGATTAGGTAAATGAGCTATGCATAAACTAATTGATTTAATTTCCTTTCCTAATAGGAATGAGGTTGAATACCTAGTGATAAAATTTGATCACGTTGATGGAGTCAAACTGATTGGAAGGTCTGTTGCACATTTTTTGCTTGTTAAAGACTTGTATGTTCAGAGGAAGCTGTTCCCAGTTTCTCGAGCATATGCTGTGACTATTCAAATCTTTCAAGGTTTAAGTGTAGATGTAGCATTTTTAATATTGGTAGTACTGTATTTAAGGAAGGTTTGTCATATGTAGCCATATTGCGAGTTAGAACATTGGCCCATCCACCGTTCCACCACCTACAGCACTGGAAACCATGGCGGAGACAACACTGGAGCCGGAGGCTGTACTGGGCATAGGAGATGTGGACAGTTCGGTGCCTGGAACATCAAAAAGTAAGTACCAAAATATGTGCTCTGACACCCACAAATGCACTATACACACAATCCCAGTACACAGCAGCAGGCACTTCCAGACTAGCTCCATGCCAGTCTAGCAATCTCTAGAATAGTGCATTATGGGCAATGTAGTACAGTAGTCCAAATATAGGCAAATGTTTATTATGAGGCAAAACACAGATGTGCAAGACTGACAGTGTATCCCCTATGTCCCACAGGTCTCCCACAAGCCCCTCCATCAGCGCAAACGTGCAGGGAGAGGAACATGGTCCAGACCCACAGGAGGAGGCTGCCACTGACACAGAAGGGCACTGCAGGACACCCCCACCATTGGAAATGCCACCGGAGTCCATGGACGATCCTGCACTGGATATGGAGGCAGTAGTGGTAGCACCAGGGCCAATGCCTACGGAGAGGCACACACAGCCATCAGCAGGTGCAGTGCGCAGACGCCGCCGCAGAGTTCAGTCTGTGCACAGGGAGGATGTCGCAGATGTTGAGTTTGTGGGACTTGAGACATCCTTAGTACAGGGTCAGCGCCTGCAAAATAGACAGTTGAGGTCATTTAACCAGAACCTAACAAGACTGCAGACCACAATGACCCATGGGCTGGCTAATGTGGACAATCAGTTCCAAACAATGAACACGCATCTGGGGAACCTGACGCAATCCATTGACTTATTGGTCAGGGAACTAGGGGCTGACAGGGCACAGGCACAGCGCAGGGAGCACAACACTGCAGCCCGTTTCGACAGACTTGCAGCATCCATTGGGCGTCTGGCAACAAACACAACCTGCCTGTCAAGGCGCACTGTCAGCCTGCAGATAGAACTGGGTCATTTTGCTGCTGATGTGGCACGGGGACTTGGCCGCATCAGCCATGCGGTTGATATCATGGAGACCAGACAGGCTACAAGGGGCACAGGGGATACCCTGCAGGACAGCGAAGAGGGCTCTACAATCAGCAGTGTGTCTGCCACTGATGCGCGTGTGCTGCAGAGTAGCAGTGCACGGCAGGGCTCAGGGGACCCACCTAGAGTGAGCCATGGTGGCTGCAGTTGGAGGAGGCTTTGAGCCACTGACGTGAACTAGTACTGAGGCACATGAAAGAAATGTGTCTGATTTGAGTGTTTACAACACCAGACTGTTGCATACTGCAAATTTCAAACAACATTATAGTTTAGCAATAAAAAGGTTTTGTTTGTTTCACTACACAACTGGGCTATGTGTGTGTGACATTAGTGAGTGTGGTCACAGTTGCCACGTACCTGCAAAAGTATTGGGTATGGTTTTGTCTCTGTCTGCCCTCATTTGCGATGCTTCTATCCCCAGGCTGTCGGTGTGGCAGCTTTTGCTCCTCATCATCTGTGTCTGTGTCTTCTGGGGTGAGATGTAGCCCACGTCTGGTGGCAATGTTGTGTAGGATGGCACAGGCGGCAACTATCTTGCATGCTGTTTCTGGGGCATACTGGAGTGCTCCTCCACTTTTGTGGAGGCATCGGAATCTTGCCTTTAACAAGCCAAAGGTCCTCTCAACTACAGTTCTGGTCCGCCGATGTGCAATGTTGTATCGCCTCTCGTTCTAATTGCCAGGTGTTAGGTATGGGGAGAGTATCCATGGTCTCAGGGCATATGCACTGTTACCTGTTTGACAAAAGAGGCAAATTTAGCAGGGCATCACAGGGTTACACAGTGACCTGTATGTAAGGCTTCACAGTGTAGTCACCAATACCTAATAAATATCCTTCTCCAAACTCCCCATGTGCTAGGCGTTGGTGTATCCCAAAGTGCCTGAATATGTATGAGTCATGTGTACTCCTTGGATATTTAGCTACAATGTCAGTAATGACATTATGGGCGTCACATACCACCTGGATTTTTAGTGAGTGGGTACATTTCCTATTGCGGAACACATATTCCAGATTTGCAGGTGGGCAAATTTGTATATGTGTCCCGTCCACACACCCTATTAAATGGGGAAAGTTGGCAATTCTGTAGAAGTCCAACTTGGTGCTGTTCATTTCTGCCTCATTCCTGGGTATATATATCTGGACATGTGTGCGAGTATGGCATCTAGGAAACTTCTGAAGAATCGTGAGAAGGCACTTTGGGATACCCCACCTGCCACTGCAATCACCCCCTGATAGCTACCCAAGGTGCAGTGAGCATAGCACTTGCACATGTGTGGGGATGGCGCTGCCGCGCATTGTCTGTCGTTCAAGCAGAGGTTTCAGCAGTTCAATAATCTCTAAGATAACAGCACTGCTCAGTCTATATTTGTCATAAATCTCCTCCTTAGTTTGTGCAAATAGTGTCTGCCTGGTTTGGTATACCCTCTCCTGTCTCTGCCTCCTCCTCTGCTGGGCAGCCTGCACTCTCCTCCTACATGCAATCAAGTACAGTTCAGCCATTTTGAGTAGCCCAGATGCCTTCTGGGTCTCCTTTTATACTTTGGTTCTGGTTACCACCTGCTCTGAATCAGTGGTAATCTGGGTGTGCAAAACTGGCTTTTTGGACTAGTCGCAAATTGCGACTGGCTTTTGCATATGGATTGTGACTCACAATTTGCGGCTTCCTGATTGCGGGTCGCAAAATCAGGTTGCAAATTTTGCAAGTCGGTGCTGGGTCGCATCGCTATTTGGTGATCAGAAATGGGATTTTTGCATCCCATTTCTGATTTTGCGAGTTCGCAAATAGCGATTCGGGCCATTTGCGACTCGCAAAACTTTGCTACATCTGGCCCTAAGTGTAAGGGAAAGTGGAAAGTGTCTTATTATAATGCTACAGCAATGCAGAGTAGATGGGAGTGAACTGGAAACCGAAATTAAAATTTTTAAAGAAGCACAGATATCTATTTCAGGAAAAAACAATATACCACAATAGCTATTATTTTCATGAAGGAGTTATTGTTACATCTGGATATTATACTATCTACATAAAAAGTAAAACTGAATGGATAGAATATAATGACAGCAACCTCACATTCAAGCCAAGACTGCTATATAAGCTACCAAATTCTTATTGTTTGTTTCATGAACCTAAATTCTAAGGATGATTCCTGACCGCCTAGCCTTGGAGCCGGGGTCTCCCTGGGACCCCGCCAGGGCAAAACGGTATTTTTTCAACCTTTTTGCGGTAAAATAATAAAAAAAAACAGGTACGATCTCCCGCACTTGTTTTTAGAAAAGGTGGGCGAGGTCCTGAGGGCATGAGGGTATTTGTGAAATTGAAGGAGGGGGTGCACGGGCCCCCACTCATAGGGGTCTTTTTAGAGTACCCTGCCCTCCTACACACTCTGTTTCCCCTCTGGTGGGAGCATACATCCGACTTCCTCCTGTGCTGCCAACAGAAAACATATAAATTACTCAATGTATTTCAGTCTTCAGGGCCATCTGTGAAAGGATAACATATCTTTCAATTCTGCTTTGCTGAATTGCCTGACCTTAGTTTAAAAAAACAGGAAATGTATTTAAAATGAAGAAAAGTACTTGGACGCCAGGACAGTCCAGGGAATGCCGGGACTGTTCTGGGAAATGCGGAACATCTGGTCACCCTATCCAGACTTGGAGTGTGTTCTGACAATCAACTTGCACAGCACACAAACTATCTGTTATCTTCTTCCTGCAGAGCACTGCCAAACCATGTTAGGTAATTCCACTGCTCGTGTTGAGGTCTGCCCACCGCTTGTGAACTGCAAGCGGCTCACAGATTGGTGTGACAGGTGCTTCATCCAGATCTCCAGGCAGAACTTGTCCAACACTAAGGTGAAGGACATAGTCGAGAGCCTGTAGGAGAACTTGGTTCAACCGCTTTCCCTGTGTGGCTGGCATCTTTCATGCCATGACTTTGGGATTGGTGCTGCAGCCTGGCAAAGTCACACTCCTTGGCCCAGCTCAACAGGGGGAGGAGGGATGGGCAGCCTTGAGTGGGTCCAGCTGCTGGCTGAGGCCCTGCAGACCAATGCCTCTCTTTTGAGTATCACTCTGTGCTACTACTGATTACAACTAGAATTACAAAATGTTTGCTTATAAGGCATGCATTCTAACAAAATATGTTCACCTTTTCATGTAACAATGTAGAGATCATATATTGTGGGGCCTAATGTTAACCAATCACACAGTCGAGTGACAAAACTGCCTCTTATTCAGCATTATCCAACGCTAAGAAGTACACGCATTTTTGATTATTTAGTGGTGGGAAAGTGTGCAGCTATTATTATTATTTTTTAATTTTTTATTATTATTGTTATTATTATTATTATTAGTCACAACTCAGTGTGTCCTTCTAGGTTTGTTTCAGATTTTTTTCCTATTCTGATGCATGCAAGTGAT
Organism: Pleurodeles waltl; assembly: GCF_031143425.1. NCBI lineage: Eukaryota > Metazoa > Chordata > Amphibia > Caudata > Salamandridae > Pleurodeles > Pleurodeles waltl. The sequence goes on along the minus strand of NC_090436.1, from coordinate 745,884,102 downwards.
TTTTTATTATATATATTTGATAGATCTGCTATCTAGTCCTGTGTTGAAACAATAAAATGTGACTCCCCCTGTTTTGTCTAAAAAGCGGGAAGTGCTCATTTAAAAAAAAAAATTGCAGGCAGGAGAACTGATTTGGTGTGGCTTCCATTTTGAATTGCCTCTCCACCCTGTTCTGAAGACAGAGCCTTTTTGTGAGGTATGCTTCTTATAGAAGTGCTAAAGTGTGTGTGCTCTCTCCTCTAAACATGGTTGTAAGAGGCTAGCTCTCTATATAATGAACAAAAATTATGTGCACTATGCAAAGACCCCACCTTGGTTTACAGAGGTAAAAACTGGACCACCTAATGCTCTAATTTCTATGGTAGCTTGGTCCAGCAGTTAGGTCAATCGTGGAGAAGTGCTAAGCATTTGTTGTACTCATGGTATCAATAAATGTGGACACACACTCAAAAGAATAACTCGAGACTACTCTGCAAAAATACTTCAGATTTTATATACAATTTTTAAGACCAAGATCATCAATATCAGGTAAGTATGCTTTAAGTTAAGTTTAGCAAAAATAGTATTTTTGTGTGTAAATTACACCATAGGTATCAATAGTAGAAAAAAATGCATATAAAATCAAGATCCCTTGGAAAAGCAATGCACAGGTGAACTTAAAGGTGAGTCTGATGGGTCCCCTTGGAATGCTGAGGCTGCAATTGGGGGAGACCCTGAGAGCACATTTGGCTCTCCGGTGCATGGCCCAGGGAGGCTAGGTGCAGAACAGATAGAGGAGCCAAGAGCTGTGCCCAAATGTTTCCCTTGGAAGCAGGAGGCAGGAGGTACTTTTGAGGGTAAATTGCAAGTAGGCAGGGCCACTCTGGGGGGTGGTTCTTATGTATTCTGAAGTCCCTCGACTGGGGCTGGCTCACGATCTTTTGAGAGTCCAGAATGGACTTTTCTTCTTGGTGTCCGATGTTGGGGAACCAGTACCCTATGCTATTGCATGGTTCAGCCACTGGAGGTTGCAGTGCCACCGAACTTGCCACACTTGCAGGGTTTATCCTCCAGATACAACAAGTGGAATTTGGTCTTGCTCCTAGGTCCAGTTTATTGCTCAGCAGCCCGTCAGTGAACCAGACTTCACTGGTCTTTTGCTTCTTTGTTGCAGGGAGGGAGATCTCTGCAAATTTCAGTAGGGTGGAGATCTTCTGGGGTCTGTAGAGTCCATGTAAATGTAAATTAGCACTTGTATAGCACACTACTCACCCGTTAGGGTCTCAAGGCGCTGTACTCATACCGCTATGGAACCCCTCCTGGCTTTTCCCTGTGAGGCGCCCACTCCTGAGCACCCCCAGGGTGAAGCCAGGCATCCAAGTGCTGTTGGGGCTGTTGTGGAGATTAAGCAAGCTATTGCCCAGAGTTGCAGAGTGGGACCCATGAATTAGATTAGGCACCGAGGCGAGAATTATCTGGTCAAGGGGAATTGAGCCCAAGACCTGCCGAAGCGGGACTTGAACCCTGGTCTTGAGCCAGATCTCTGCCTCAGGGTCTGCCACTCTAACCATTGAGCCACACTTCTCCATCTGATGTCCATGCAACACCTCAGCTGTGATTTTTTAGTCCTTTTTCGTGCAGCAAGAATGCAGTTCTCGAGCCTTGGGTCTTCTTTGTTGCAGGCCTTCTTGTTTCCTTCTAATCTGATCTGCAGTTCTAGGGATGCCCACTAAATACTGCATTTAGAGGGCATTTAGGAGAGTCCCCAGTAGTGATCAATAGGTCATCTACCTTAGGGTGACTACACTATGTGACCACTTCCTGTGGGCAGAGGGCACTTCCCTTTCCCTGACAGAATATTTTCCTACTATGCAAGATGGAGGAAAATGAAATTTAGAGGTCACCTCACAAGCAACACCTTAGGGGTGGTGCAAACTGGGTGTGGCCACTCACACTGTTTGTTGTGCATTTTCCTACCGTTGCTCCCACCAAAAGTAGGGGTTTTCAATGGGGGCAGCCATCTGCTGCTAGCAACAGGGTTGGGGGTCAAGTTTCAAAGGTAGTAAGCCCTATGAAGCTCACTGGCAGGGCAGTGCACATTCCGGGAGGAGGAGGTGTAACAACCTCTGCCCAGGAAGGGCTTTGTTTTCTGAACCAAAAGAGCAAGGGTTTTTATCCCAGATTTCCAGACTCTGCTCCGCTGGTGGCAGGCTGGTTGTGGCTGGCCAGCAACCATATCAGTGTTAGCTTTTGAAAGGGGCACCTCTGAGGTGTCCCGGGAACATTTTTCAATAAATGCAATACTGGTACCAGTTTGGATTTATTGTTCTGAGTTGTTTGACACCAAACAATCCAGGGTTCAGAGTGGCCATCATGGAGCTGTGAAACTCATACTGACCAGTGTCCAGCACATGCATTTAAAATGTCTGCTCTATTCACTTACTATGTCCCTGGTCTAGCTAGGACACAGTAGTGGCATATTGCTCATGCTTCTATGCCCACACATGCACTATGCCTTAGGGCTGGAAGGCCTGCCAGAGGGTTGGCTTACCTATATTGCACGCAGTGTATAGTGTACAGGTCACACAGGCTGTGTTCCACATCAGGTGTGCCTTTTGGGATTGCTCCAGGACACTCAGGCCCTCATTATGACATTGGTGGTAAGTCCCGCTTGCCGCCATGCTGACAGCTGCCAACATACCTCCACTGCGGTGATTTACCGCTACCCATATTATGACACACACATAGCAATTCAGCACTATGCAGACACACACACAAGTCCACCAGCCCAAAGGTCAGTGATAAACGGGCGGTACCAAAACCCACACCGTCACACCAACAGAATTGCGCCCACAGCATTGAATCACGAATCACTGCGGCGGACATTCAACCGCGGTAAACCATTGGCAGTACATACCGCCACGCTCAAAATACAAACACTCAAACAAAACCACAACACATTGGACAATTTGAATAACACACCTCACACTGAGACACACACCACACCCACACACTCACACCACTATAAAACGCACACACACATTACCCACAACCCTTTACGACTCAAGAAAATTGACAACTGAGAGAGAGACATATCAAGAGCACCCACAGAACCAGAGCCACAGAACACCATCAGCCATACACCATCCACGCACCTTACAGCACATACCCCAACACATCACCCCACACACCCTCACACACACCACTCACACTACACCCATCGCACCACAAATACACCCCAGATTCTCTGAGGAGGAGCTAAGGGTCATGGTGGAAGAAATCATCTGGTTAGAGCCACAGCTATTTGGATCACAGGTGCAGCAGACATCCATTGCCAGGAAGATGGAGCTATGGCGGAGGATCGTTGACAGGGTCAACACCGTAGGACAGCACCCAAGAACAAGGGATGACATCAGGAAGAGGTGGAACGACCTATGGGGAAGGTGCGTTCCGTGGTAGCAAGACACCAAATAGCAGTACAGAGGACTGGCGGTGGACCCACACCTCCTCCCCCACAACTAACGACATGGGAGGAGCAAGTCTTGGCAATACTGCATCCTGAGGCCTTGGCAGGAGTTGCAGGAGGACTGGACTCTGGTAAGTCAATTCCCTATTACTATCACCCCCCTACCTACATACCATCACATACCCCACCCTCAACCTCACCCTCCCTCCTATCACTCCACCACCTCCCACACACCCTACCATCACAACCCACCCCTCACACAACCAAGCCCTGCATGCAAAGCCAATGCAGGGACACCCATCACACACCTTTATGGACACCCATCACCAAAGCATGCATACTTGAGACAATCACCTAGCCCAACAAATCACCACTCACACAAGCCTAAGCTGCCAGGGCAATAACAACCATACAGGGTCAACACGCCCATGCACAAGATGTCACACGCAGAAACAATAACACTGCATTTACATCCCCATAGGTCCCCCACACAACATCACTGGAGAGGAGGTGCCAGCAGCATCCAGTCCCCCCTAGAAAAGGCCCACAGTGATTACAGCAGCTCTGCACGCCTGGATCAGGATGACCAACCTGGCCCATTAGGGACCACCGGACAGTCGGTTACCAAGGCACAGTCCCATACCACCACGAGCCTCCCCCTCAGGAAACACCAGCACAGCACCCACCTAGTGGGCCATTCCCAGGAGACGATACTGGACAAGATGCAGGAGAAGCAGCGGCTACAGGAGGGACAATACCTGGGGATAAGGGAGGACTTGAAGTCCATTAACTCCACCCTGGTCTCCATTGCAGGGGTGCTGGCAGACATGGCCAACAGTATGAGGGAGGCAGTGGCACACCACCGGGCCCCTGACACTAGCCAAACCAATGAACAGCCTTCCACCTCCGCTGATGCTAGTGGACAGGAGGCCCTGCCAGAGGAACAACAGGCCATCAGCACCACTCCCCCTACAGAAGGAGAACCATCCCGCAAACGGTCCCTGCGATCCAGGCAGAAGCCAAAGACTATTGCCAAGAGCCCCGCCAGGAAATAAGACTCTCCTGATTGTCACCCTTGTTTCCCACTCTGTCACCCTGTCCACCTTAAACAGCCATTGCTCCCCTTCCTAGGACCCCCTTGGACAGTGCACCTGTGATACAAATAGACTAGAACTTTACCCTTTACTCTCCTTCACCACCACCCCAGCCCATAGCAATACCCCATCCACTTATTAGCACATAAATAAACACCCTTGAAAAAAATACAAGTATGGAGTCTGTCAATTGATTGAACTATGTATTTGTTTTAACAAGCTGTAAACATTGCAGTTCAACTGTACAGTAACGTATACATAGGTGTGACCTGTAGTTGGCTGCAGTCAGCACACCAGAGGCCAGAGTGGGGCACAGAGACATGCCAAAGGGTACAGTAAGTGGCCATAGTAGAGGGAATATCAGCCTGCCAGTGACAATATCCAATACAAAACTTTCAATGGAAGGTGAAGTTACAGTGTCTTACCTGTGTGTCACTGGAAGTACTGTGTTATGTTTGCTGTTCTATTGTTCACATCCTCATCCTCTACCTCCTCTTCGTCACTGTCCACAGGGTCCATCGCTGCCACACGCCCATCTCCAGCTCATCCTCCTGCAGAAAAGGCACTTGGTGACATAAGGCAAGGTTGTGCAACATACAACATGCCACGATGATCTGGCACACCTTCTTGGGTGAGTAGCACAGTAGTGAGTAGTAGATGGAGGCACCGGAGCCTGGCCTTCAGAAGGCCGAATGTCCTCTCCATAATTCTTCTTGTTCGCCCCTCTGCCTCATTGTAACGTTCCTCTGCCCTTGCCCTGGGATTCCTCACTGGGCAGTAGCCATTAGAGGTTGGGGTAACCAGAGTAACCCGCAAAATCAAAGGATACCTGTTAGCCAAACACTAACCCTTAAGGCCAACCCCATATCCATACACCGACATATACTGGGTGGGAATCATGGGCTCACCTATTAGCCACACCCAGTGCCTCTGGAGTTTAGCCATCACATATGGGATGCTGCTATTCCTCAGGATAAATTCATCATGCACAGAGCCAAGATACTTTGCATTGACATGGGAGATGTACTGGTCCGCCAGGCACACTATCTGAACATTCATCGAATGAAAGGTCTTTCAATTTCTGAACACCTGTTCATTTCCCCGGGAGGAGGCAAAGGCAATATGTGTACCATCAATAGCACCAATGATGTTGGGGATATATCCCATTCCATAGAAGTCAGCCTTCACTGTGGCCAAATCCTCCACGTGTGGGAAAACAATGTAGCTGCGCATGTGTTTCATCAGGGCAGACAACACTGTGGTCAGCACTACTGAGAACATTGGCTGTGGCATTCCTGCTGCCAAGCCCAGTGTCACATGAAAAGAACCAGTTGCCAAGAAATGGAACACAGATAGCACCTGCACAAGAGGGGGGATCCCAGTGAGGTGACGGATAGCAGATTATTAGGTCTGGCTCCAACTGGGCACACAGCTCCTGGATTGTGGCCCTGTCAAGTCTATAGGTGAGGACAATGTGCCTGTCCTCCATTGTTGCCAAGTCCACCAGGAGCCTGTACACGGGGGGATGTCTCCATCTCCTATGCATCTGCTGCGGTTGCAATATAGGGGGCAAAATGATGAGCATCTTCTCAGTATTCCACATTTCCAAAATGTACACTGCATTGCATTTTGTGACTGAAACAGTATGTTGTTGGATAGGCCCAAATGGTGCCTATGTGTACTGTGACGCAGTTAGGTGCCATGGCTTGCCCGCCCCTGAAATGGCATCCGCCTGTCCTCTGTGGATGGACAAGTGGAAATGAGGTAATGCCGCTGACGTTGTGTGCCGTTGTGGGAGGCAGTCGAGTACCGCAGTGCAAATCCTCATTGGTTGTCTATGGGCCCTATGGGTTACAGATGGGCAATGGTGATGTACGCCGGCGGTGACGGTACGCACTGCCATGGACGTGACCACCATTTTCTATCTGTTCACTCACTTGCTACCTGACCTTCAACAGGAGAGGACCTACACTGCAAGTGCTGCTGTGACCTGTGTTTGGAACCGACCATGGCTCGTGTCACTGGGGAAAGGGCCCCTGCCTTCACCATTGCCGAGTTGGAGAGACTGGTGAATGGGGTCCTAGCCCAGTACCGAATGCTGTATGGGCCTCCAGACCAACAGGTGAGTACACTGTGAGCACAATGCATGGGGCATGAATGCATGGAGTGCTGTATGTGAGGGCCTCGTGTAAGCGAGGGGTAAGGGTCCTGAGCAGCATGCTGCATGTATGTTGGGCAATGTCTGCGTAAGAGGATGTGAGGGATATGGTGGGCCATGAGTGTAAATTGCCGGACGGTATGGCTGATACCTTTTTTCTATGTTTATTTCTCTGCATGTCAGCGGCCATCAGAAAAAGGGTATATAGCATGCCATCTCCAAGGACGTGCGGACCCTGTGGGTCTATGGCAGGCGGAGCACCCACTGTCGCAAACGGTGGGAGGACCTGAGACGCTGGACATGGAAGACGGCAGAGGCCCAGCTGGGGATGGCCTCCCAACATGGAAGGGGTGCCCCTCGAACCCTGACGGCAGAGGCCCAGCTGGGGATGGCCTCCCAACAAGGAAGGGGTGCCCCTCGAACCCTGACCCCCCTGATGTTCAGCATACTGGCGGTGGCCTATCCGGAGCTGGATGGGCGCTTGAGGGCATCACAGCAGCCACAAGGGGATGAGTACAGTTCCACATTATGCTACTTGTGCATAGTGGAGTGGTCTTTGGTTGGGGGATGTGGGCATCTGGGTGCCCCTAGGCCAGGGTGGACATTGCAGGGTAGGTTCCATGTTGGGCAGGGGCTGATGAACACCACCTCCAACCAAGCTAGTAGGCATCCACTACTGGGCAGGTCTCTGTGGGTCCCAGGTATGCTGCAATTGGCAGTAGGTATTCCTGTCCATGGCTTGGTGACTAGCATTGTGACTGTTAGTGAATTGCCTAGTGCGTAGGCCTGTTCCCTGTGTGTGTGTGTGTGTGTGTGTGTGTGTGTCGTGTACGCCAAAAGTGGTGTTGTTGCTGCCATTGACCAAGTGTATCCTCTGCCTCTCCCCCCTTTTTGTTTTGTCACCCTGTCCTTATGTGCATTAGCATCATCTGGGCGAGGAGCAGAGGCACGGCGATGGAGGAAGCTGCATCTCACAGGGCACAGGAGGCCGAAGCCACCGACGGTGAGGGCACCAGTGGGACAGAGGGTGAGGGGAACACCACGGCAGGGACAGGAGGGGACAGGAGGGGACAGTTCTGACAGTGATACCTCCTCCAATGGAAGCTCCCTGCTGGTGGTGGACACCTCTGTGCCCACCCCAACTATAGATACACCCGCCACCCCCATTCCAGCACCGCTCTCCCAGCAGCCCCTCAGCATGTCTCCCGTGCCCGCTTACCCAGGAGGGTGGACATATTCTTCGCCCCAGGCATCTCAGGCCCTGCCCCAGTTAGCCCTGCTTCTCTGAGTGAGGAGGCTAGTGACCTCCTGCGATCCATCTCTGTTGGGCAGTCAACCATAGTGAATGCCATCCAGGGGCTGGTAGGCCATTTGCAACAAACAAATGCATTCCTGGAGGGCATTCACTCTGGCATGGTGGTCCAACAGAGATCAATCCAGGCTCTGGCCTCCTCCCTGATGGCAGTCATTGCCCCTGACTCTAGCCTCCCCCCTCCAACTTCCTCTACCCAGTCCCATTACCCTCAACCCCAACCTATCCCAAGCACACATTCAGACCAGCACACACCCAAGACAACACACAGGAGTGGCTCAGGTAAACACAAGCACCACACATCATCCCACAGGCACTCACACAAACACGATCCAGAAGCAGACATATCAACATCCACTGCCTCCACTGTGTCCCCCTCCTCCTCCTCGTCCACCACTCTCCCAGTAGCATCTCCACTCACACCTGCATGCACTAAATCCTCATCCACTACCCCATCCCCAGCACACCTATCAGAGTACACACCTCACTGGTAGTCACCACCCCCACATCCATGCACACGTCCCCTGTGTCCTCTCCCCTGTGTCTGTGCCCCTCCTCCCAAAATACACAAACACAAGCACTCAGACACCCAACAGCCATCCACCTCACAACAGTATCCAGCCCATGCACCTGCACCTGCACCCAAACACAGCAGACACCTCCAACAACCAGTCCCTCTTCCTCCACTCCCAAACCTTCACCCTCTTCCCGCCCCAGTGTCCCTAAGAAGCTTTTCCTCTCCACTGTTTACCTCTTCCCTACCCCTACCCCCGTTCTTCACACCAGGCCAGGGTGGTCAGAACCTAGGCTAGCACCTCAGCCACCCAGTCCACGGCCACAGTAGTGTTGGCAGCTACTGCAGGTGTGAGAGGCTCCAGAGAACCACCAATCAGCACTGGCAATGTGCCTGCACCAGCTGCCAAGGGGAAGGGCAAGGATGCACTATCAGCCTCCAAGGGGAAGGGAAGGAGGCAACACCAGCTGCCAAGGGGAAGGGCAAGGAGGCACCACCAGCTGCCAAGGAGAAGGGCAAAGGGCCTGCACCTGCAGGAAGGACAGGAGACCTGGTGCTGGGACTGATTCTGAGCCCCCACCACCAACCATGGAGGTTCAGTCGTCCGAGGCTGAAGGGGAATGGCTGGAGCCTCACCTCACCACTGGCATCCCTGCCACCAGCACTGCCACCAGCAGCAGCAGCCCCAGTGAGCAGCTGTCCGAGGCTGCAGGGGAAGGGCTGGAGCCTCCCCCCACCACTGGCATCCCTGCCACCAGCACTGCCACCAGCACCACCACCAGCACTGCCACCAGCACCGCCACCAGCAGCCCCAGTGGGCAGCCGTCCAAGGCTGCATGGGAAGGGCTGGAGCCTCCCCCCACCACTGGCATCCCCGCCAACAGCACCACCACCAGCACCGCCACCAGCAGCAGTCCCAGTGGGCAGCCGTCCGAAGCTGCAGGGGAAGGGCTGGAGCCTCCCTCCATCACTGGCATTCCTGACATCAGCACCGCCACTGCCACTACTGAGCAGCCGTCACTGCCGGCGGACAGTATGTAGTCCTGCCACCATGGGCTGTACTGCATCCTGGACCCTGCAAATCCTGTAGGTGTGACACCGAGGTGAGAGACTGTGACCTTGCACTCCCCAAGATCTGCATCACAGGGCACAATGCCCCCTCCAGAACCAGTGGAAGAAGCCATCCACTCACCCCCTCCTTGCCAAGATGAAGCACACTGGGCACAAAGCCCCCTCCAGAACCAGTGGAAGAAGGCATTCACTCATCCCCTCCTTGCCAGGATGATGCACACTGGGCACAAGGCTCCCTCCAGAACCAGTGGAAGAAGGCATCCACTCACCCCCCCCTTGCCAAGATGAAACACACTGGGCACAAAGTCCCCTCCAGAACCAGTGGAAGAAGGCATGCACTCCCCAGGACCAAGCAGTGGGCAGACCACCCACTTGAGAGACTGTGCACTCCCCAGGACCAAGCAGTGGGCAAACAACCCACTTGAGAGACTGTGGCTTTGTACTTCCCAGGACCAAGCAGTGGGCAAACTCCCACTTGAGAGACTGTGGCTTTGCACTCCCCAGGACAGTGTGATGAGCATGTAGCCCCCTCCAGGACAAGGGGTGTTGTTCCATCTTCTGGCTGAGGTGCCCCCGCTTCCCCCGAGGTGCTTGTGTATTTTTGACCTGCATCCCCTGCACTGTTCTCTCCATGTTGATGTAGGAGTCAAGGGGGCCTTGGCCTATGTGATGTGGCCCTGTGGCCCACGGACATTGTGGACTGGGCAGTGTCCTTCCATTTGTACATATGTATGTACTGTTTTGATTTTGAAGGACGTATTTCTAGTATTTTCTCTTATTGCACTCACTTTAATCAATTCCTTTTGTCCTTGCATTATTCCTGAAGGGTACGGGGTGAATATGTAATTTTATTGCATCTGTTTGTGTGTATGGTGTTGGGGGTGGGGGTGTTGTGCGTTGCGTGTGTGTGTGTCACTCTCTTTTTCCTCCCCCTCCCTTGTGTGCTAGACGGCAGTACTCACTGTGGTCGTCTTCGCTGGCGTTGGTATTCATGGTGAAGAAGGAGGTAGACCAGCATGAGGAACACCTGCAACTCGGGCTCCACAGTGGCGTGTTTCTTCCCAGAGTCTCCAGAGGTAAGTTGTTTCCCTTCTGTGCAGTGTTTCCGCCATGCTTTTTAAATGTCGTTGGTACCGCCCTGGAAAAGGTGGCGGAGAGGTGGGTCATATTACTGTGGGCAGTACATTGTCTTCCGCCTGGCTGTTGGCAGTTACCGCCGTGGTGCTTGTTGCTACCGGTGTGGCGGTCGGTGTGTTAAAGTGGCTGTCTGTGTACACGGTTTTTGCTGTGGTCATAATTTCATTGTTTTTACCTCCAGCCTGTTAGCGGTGTTGCCGCCACTTTATCACCAACCGCCAGGGTTGTAATGAGGGCCTCAGTCTGCAATGGCACTGCTGGGTGCACTTGGATGCATAGTCCCTGAGGGTGGCATCATCTGTGCTGCTGCCCTCAGAGGCCTATCCTTGGTACCCCATGCCCTGGGTACCTAAGTGCCATTGACTAGGGACCTATAGTGACAGCTAACAGTGTTGCCAATTGTGCCAATGTATCACAACAGTTTTGGGAAAGAGATCTTGCCCAGGGAACCTGGTTAGCAAGGGCCTTGGGCACTAACAACTTTGAAACCACATCAAACACCAGACAAAAAGTGGGGGGCTAACCATGTCAAAAGAGGCACTTTTTCATAATGGTAAAATTGGCTTACATCAAATTGGCACATTTAATTTTCTTGTAGGTCCCTAGTAAAATGGTACTACAAATGTTCAGGGTCTGTAAATGAAATACTACTAGTAGCCTGTAGCACTTATTTAAGCAGCCCTTGAAACGGTTGTATGGCAGAACCACACATACCGGAGCAATGCATGCTTAAACAACGTGGTCGGAACCACTACCGCGATTTTCCACTCATGCCTTTACCACACATGCCTTTACAACAAATTTCATTTTAAAAGCATGCTTAGTGAAGGCATATGTGGAAATGGTATGCTTGGTTCTGTCATACAATTCCCCCACCTACCCTGAGGTCCAAAACTACCACCATCCATAATAAATAAACTACCCAGACACCCCCATCTGCCCTGAGCCCTAAAACCTTCCCCCACCCTAAGAACTAAACTATCCCAAACCCCCACACACCCTAAGCCTAAATATAAAAGTACCTCAACTCCCCACCCCACGACTAAAAACTAAACTACCCCAGAAAATGAGCCCTGAAGCTCTAAATCCTAAATCCAAAATCCACCCCACCGCTAAAAACTAGCCCCCAAATCCTTCCCCAGCCACATTTACCTGAATGCGTCCTCTCCCAATCCTTGCTCTTCTTCTCTCCTCCCTCCTCCTGCCCTTCCTTAAACCTTTCCCACCCCAAAAAAAATAAACTATTCAACCTCCCCTTCTAAAAAATAAACTACCCCGTACCCTTCACCTACCCTAAGCCCTAAAAAAAACTCACCCACCCGCCTAAGCACTAAACCCAACCCCACTTACCTCACTATATCCTCTCCTGATCCTTCCTCCTGCCCTTCCATAAACCTTCTATGAGTATAATGTAGTTTACTCTCCATTAACATAGCAAACATAGGAATGGAATACTTACATTCAAATATACAACATACAATATATTTCAATTTAGATATTTATTATAGCTAATTAAACATTCAGTTCGCACATAATATAATCAACATAAAATCAACCAAAAAAATATAATACAACCCTCTAACCTAAATGAAACATACATATATGAAAACATACCAGTAAATACGCAAAAATAAACAAATAACACAGAACCAACAAAATCACAAAATAGTATACATACAAATTTACAACCGCCTTATACATGAGAGGATATTTAAACAGCACAATAAAGTTACTGCTTTCATGCTACAATTATGCGTTGTAGTTTGGATTGTATAAAATTCAAAATAATAACAGCCAATTCTCGGTTATAATTTCCTGATTCAAATTCTCGTGTTACAGGCCTGATGGTAGCGAATCCTGGTCAGGGCTTCAAATTTGCCAATTTCAAACACTTCCAGCCAATGTTCAAGACATGCCAATTTACAAGCCGATGCGCGTTTCGGTGAGTGAAGAAAAATATAAATACACCTTCATCAGGACTTTATGATTCAGTATAATTGGCATACGTACATCTTGTAATCTGCCTATCAAAGAAACATCAAAATTATTCATTACAATTCTTTGCATAGGGGGAAGGCTCGAATCATGTCAGATTTGCAACCAGACCAACTCAAGTGACTTGATTAAGAAAAAACACCGTAAACCTTCTCCACCCCTAAAAAATTAATATACCCCGCCCCCACCCTAAACCCTAAAAAAAAAATACCCCAACCCCCACCCTGCCCCTAAAAAATAAACTATCCAGTCCCGCCACCCACCTTAAGCTCTAAAATCTAAACTTCCCCAAACTCCCTCACCCCACCACTAAATTAAAAAAATAGTCCAAACCCCCCACCCACCCTAAGCCCTTAATCAACCCTCCACCCTTAAAAACTACCAACCAACCATTCCCCAGCCCCACTTACCTAAGTGCATCCTCTCCCAAACTCTCTGCCTTAACCACGCATATGCATTGTTTGGCACATGCGTGGTTAAGGCAGAGAAAAAGGGATGCGTTGTTCTGGCAAGTGTAGTTGCCCTTTCGTGGGAAACGTCTGCGTTGTTTTCAATGCATTATTTAGGATGTCTCCCCTTTAAACATGCCTCAGGCCTGTCGTTGCAGCCTGTGTGTGCAGTTTTAAACTGCCATTGCGGCCTGAAAACATAAACCTTTTGCCACAATAAGCCTTCCTTTTTAATACATATGAATCACCTCTAAGGTAGGCCCTAAACAGCCCATACGGCAGGCTGCAATATGTTTAGAAAGTTGGACATGCATTTTTGACTTTTACACATTCTGGTAATGAAAATCTCTTAAATGCGTTTTTCAATACTACACAGCCTGCCTCTCCCGTAAATTAACACTGGTTAAACATATTTCATTTAATAAATGATAACTTTCAATTGGCATCAGGTAGGAATATTGAGGTTGGTGTCCAAAGAATTGTAATTTAAAGCCATCTTTAATGGCAAAATCTGATTTTAAGTCACAATTCTGAAAATGCCACTTTTAGAAAGTTAGTATTTCCTTGTCCCAAAGGCTGCTGTGGTGACGGCCGCCAACAGACCACTGCGGAGGCGGCAATCAGCCTGCCAGATAAAAACACACAACCACAAAACCAACAGAAAGCAGCCACAACAACAATACCGCCAGTCCCAATGGAGGTGAAAAACTGTCAGACTCACCACCCTCCCCGCTCCGCCAGCAACACACTGCCCTCCAAATAATGGGCCACGAATCGCCACCGCGAACACTCAACAGCGGTCTCCCATTGGGAGTGCACTCCGCCACGGTAGAATTGGGCATCCAACATCAACAGAAGCCAACATTGGCCAGATGGAAAAACGCACACCTGACACATATACACACACCGTATACACCCACCAACAGCACTATAAAACACACCCTGACACAACCCACAATCCTTTGCAAACATAAAAAATAAACCACACCTTGCCAGCAACAGACAATACAAGAACTACACACACAAACCACAGCCACCGATTCACCTCTCAAGCATCTCAAACCACACACTATACCCCAACACCCATCACACTCTGCAGAACACACACACTACACCCACCACACAATAGGTATGTCCGCACAAAAGAATCTCCGTTTCACAGATGAGGAGTTATGGGCGATGGTGGAGGAAATCATCAGGGTAGAGCCACAACTATTTAGTGCACAGCTGCAGCAGATATCCATTGCCGGGAAGATGGAGCTATGGTGGAGGATCATGGACAAGGTGACCTCCATGGGAATATATCCAAGAACATTGGACAACATTCGCAAAAGGTGGAACGACCTACGGGTGATGGTGCATTCCATTGCATGTAGGCACCAAGTCGCAATCATGAGGACTGGCGGTGGACCCCCACCTCCTCCTCCACAGTTGACAGCATGGGAGGTGGAAGTCTTGGCAATCCTGCATCCTGAGGGCCTCACTGGAGTCACTGGACACTGGTAAGTCACCATTAATACCCTACCTCAACTGCTAAATGCATGGCATGTCACCCCCTCACCCTGACTCCCTACACTCCACTCCATCCCATACAGTGCACCACCCCAATAACCATCCTCAACTGTGTACCCCGTCATGCCTTACCCACTGCAAGCATACCTGTCAAAGCTATGCATGCACACACAACAGCAATGCAAGGGCAGCATGTAGCTCACCCTATCCCACAATCCATCACCATACATTAACCAAAGGTGGGAGGACAACACCAAACCCTTAGGGAAAGACAGAAATGTGCATTATGTGAGAGACAATGACTGAAACAAATCACGTACATGTCCACAGGTGACCCAGCCAATGTCAGAGGCGAGCATGTGCCACGGCAACCCAGTCCTCCACCAGAAGATGCCCTAAGTGATAAAAGTAACTCAGGATGTCCAGATCAGGGTGAACTTCCTGGCCCATCTGAGACCACTGGTCAGTCGGCTTCCACATCCCACAGCCAGTCCACCACAGGGCCCCCCTTCAACTCCAACAACAGAGCAGCCAGCCAACATCCACAAACCTCTGTCCCCAGGACACGTCAATCAATAGTGTGCTCACCTGTACAGGGACCCGAGTCGACACCACACAGGCAAGATTATGAAGTCCCTGGTGGAAGTAGGCACACCGTTCAGGGGACACAGGCACAGGGTTCCAGGGCCAGTGAGAGGGCAGCTGTGCACCAGGGGGAGGCCAGACCCATGGAACCGACTGCCTGAGAGGCACTCACACATGTCCTGGGGGCATACCAACAATCCTAGGAAAGGATGGGCCAGGTGAGTGCCATTTTGCAGTGGCTGCAGGAGGCACACCGCCAGGAGGTCATGCAGCAGTTGCAGGCCCTAAATGCCAACATGGCCTCCTTTGTAGGGCTGCTGGGTGACATGGCCAACTTGATGCCTGTGAACAGAGCACACCAGCTGACCACTTCTACTAGCCAGTCCATTCACCAGCCAATAACATCTGCTGCAGCTAGTGGACAGGACAATCTGCCACACCACTCACAGGCCACCAGCACCGCTCCCCCTGCAGAAGGTGAGCCACCTCGCAAACGTTCCCTGCAACCCAGACAGATACCAGAGACTGTTGTCAAGACCAAAACCACCGCCAGGAAATGAGCCCCTCCAGAATGTCCCCCTTGTGTGCCACTGGGTCACCTTGTTCACTTTAGACTGCCAGAGCTCCTTTTCCTATGGCCCCGTGAATATGGCTACAAACTAACTGAGTCACTACACTGAAGTTTTTGTACACCATCACCACACTCTATTGCACCAGCGCATCCTTTTTGTCACCTAAATAAACACCCTTGAACACAACATGAGTAATTGTGATTTATCATCTAACAATATAAAATGTGTTGAACTGTATTATTCTGTGCAAATATCCTGTAATGTGTGAAACCAAATATGTTCAAGCAGACTGTAGTCATTACATCAGTACACAGTTGTGACCACACCAACATCTGCAAAAAGGGAAAACATAAGTGAAAGTCAATTGAAAAGTAAAGGTAGTGCTTGGCACAACACAGCAGGCACACAGCACTTAACTGTAATGCAGATATGAACAGAGGTACAGTCTTACCTGAGTGTCATTGGAAGTTCTGCTGTATTATATGTGTCCTGTTGTCCACATCCTCCTCCACCTCCTCCTCATCTTCCTCCTCCTAACTGTCTAATGTGTCATCTGCTGCCACAGGTGCATTGTCTCCCCCTCCTCCTGCAGGTAGGGCACATGGCTTCTGAGGGCCAAATTGTGCATCATGCAGCAAGCCACCACTTCCTGGCAGACCTTCTTAGGGGCGTAGTAGAGGGAGCAAACTGTTAAATAGAGGCAGCAGAACCTGGCCTTCAGTAGACCAAATGTGCGTTCAACAACCCTCCTGGTACGTCCATGTGCTTCAGTGTAAGAATTTTCTACCCCTGTACTCGGATTCCTCACTGGGGTCAACAGCCAGGACAGGTTTGGGTAGCCGGAGTTACCTGGAAGTAGTGAGGGACACACATTACTCATGTACAGTGGCATAGAGTACAACTTCAGTTGGCATACACTGATATACATTGGGTGAAGACTCAAGCTCACCTATGAGCCACACTCTCTGCCTCTGTAGTCGTGCCATCATCTGTGGAATGCTCCTATTCCTCAACACATAAGCATCATGCACAGATCCAGGAAACTTGGCAGTGACGTGGGAGATATATCAATCAGCAAGGCACACCATCTGGACATTTAGAGAGTGGTAATGACCTTCTCATTTGACATGGGAGGTACCAAGGCAATATGGGCCCCATCAATGGCCCCAATCACATGTGGAATGTGTCCCATGGCATAGAATTCAGCCTTTACAGTGGGCAAATCTTCACTTTGGGGGAATGAGATGTAGCTGCTCATGTGTTTGAGCAAGGCAGCCAAAACCCTTCCAAACACAGTCAAGAATATTGGCTGTGACATTCCTGCAGCCAAGCCCACAGTCACCTGGAAAGAACCACTTGCTAGGAAGTGGAGCACTAACAGTACCTGCACTGAATGGGGTATTGCTGTAGTACTACGGTTAGCAGGAATCAGATCTGGCTCCAATTGTTTACACAGCTCAGTAATTGTGGCCCTGTCCAGACGATAGGTAATTATGATGTGGCGTTCCTCCAGTGTAGCCAAGTTCACTAGGGGTCTGTACACGGGTGCTTGCCTCCTCCTCCGCAGTGGTAGGTAACTAAGTAAACCAAAAATGAGAAGTGTGTGACTACAGGAAGTATGGACACACAATATCACTGTACACAGAGCATGTATGTATGTAGCAGATTGGAATTGTCTTGGTGTGGAACATCAATACCTATGACGCACATTAAATTGTCCACCATGAGTCCCAGCACTAGGGATTGACAACCACCTGTCCTGTATGCTGGGACAGGTGGAAATGACCTCACTCCGCCGGCATTTGGCGTCATGGCGGTAGGCGGTCTGCACCGTCATGCAACTCCTCATTGGCTAAAATGGAGCTCTGTGGAGCACAGGGACCAATGATGATCAACGCTGGCGGTAACGGAGTTCCCCGACGCGGACGTGACCGCTATTTTCGCTGTGTCACTTCACTTGATTCCTGACTCTACTGATCAAAACCCCCACTGCGTGTGCTGCTGTGCCCAGTGTCTGGAACCCACGATGGCCTGTGCAACAGGGAAAAGGGCTCCAGCCTTTACATCGGAAGAGTTGGAGAAGCTTGTGGATGGGGTCCTACCCTTGTATGGGCAGTTGTATGGGCCTCCAGACCAACAGGTGAGAACATCATCGGTATGTTTGATGTGACATGGCTGCATGAAAATGTATGTGTGTGCTAGCAGTGTGTAATTTGTGGGGGGGTTGGCTGCATGCAATGTGTATGCAGAGGTACAGGTCATGTGTGTCCTTAATGTGGGATCTATGCAGTGTGCAAATCATATCTGTAACAGAATGGAGTGTTGAGTTCATGGTGTTCATTCGTCTGTGTCTCCTATGCAGGTCAGCACCCATCAGAAGAAAGGATTGAGGCGTGCCATTGCCAATGACATGGGGATCCTGGGGGTCCATAGCCTGCGGAGCACCCTTTTCCTGAAACGGTTGGAGGACCTGAGACTCTGGGCCTGGAAGACCACAGAGGCACAGCTGGGGACGGCCTCTCAACGAGGGAGGGGTGCCCATTGGACCCTGACACCCCCTATTGGGTCACATACAGGCGGTTGCAGATCCTAAGTTGGATGGGCGCTTGAGGGCAGCACAGCAGCCACAAGGGGGTGAGTACATACTGTGTGGTATAAATATTTTGTTGCCTGCCATGCGGTTTGGGTGCAAGGATCTAGTCAGTGGATGCCCCATTATGCTGGTTCAGCTGTTCTTGTGGAGTCCTGCTTAGCAATGTAGAGTGGTATGTATATTTGGTTCTGGTAAGTAGCTGGTTTACCATGGCATACATGGCTTAGTGAGTCCCAGTAGTTGTGCAGATGGTAGTGTTTGGGTTATTTTCTGCTATTGTTCCCAGGTAATGGTTTGTCATTGTGGTTCATACCGCACAGTGTTAGTCCCAGTGAGTGATTGTGATGTGTATGCCATATGTGCTGTTGTTACTCTGATTGACCCTGTGCTCCCTTTCTTTCTCCCCCACCCTCTCTCCTTTTCTCATCCTGTCCTTGTATGCATTACCATCATCTGGTGAAGGAGCAGGAGCACTGGCAAGTGGGGGAGCTGCAGCCCACCTGACCCAGGAGGCAGAGGCCGCCAATGCCGAAGGGACCACTGTATTGGAGGGTGAGGGGACCACCGCGAGTGAGGCTGGAGCTATGACATCTGACTCAGATTCCTCCTCCGATGGAAGCTTCCTGGTGGTGGCGGACCCCTCTGGGACCACCCCAGCAACAACATCTTCCCCTACCCTCGTTTCAAGCACTGCCTTCCCAATAGCCCCCTACCGATGAGGGTTGGCACCTCAGGCCCTGCCCCAGTCGGTGCTGCTGCCCTCACTGAGGAGGCTATTGACCTCCTGAGATCCATTTCTATAGGGCAATCAACCATAGTGAATGCCATCCAGGGGCTGGCATCCCAGATGCAGCAATGCAATGCCTGCCTGGAGAGCATTAAATGTGGCATGGCTGCTCTACAGAGATCGTTTTAGGCTCTGGCCTCCTCTTTGACAGCAGCCAGGGTCCCTGGTTCCTGCCTCCCCCTTCCAACTACCTGTTCCCAGTCCCAAAGCCCTCTCTCCCAACCCATCCCACACACACAATCAGACAAGCATGCACCCAAGACAACAGACAGGATTCACACAGACAAGCAAAGTCACCACACTTCACTCCACAAGCACACACACAGCCAACACAAACACATATGACAGCCACTGCCTCTACTGTCTCCCCCTCCTCCTCCTTCCTCACAGTCACATCAACACGCACATCTGCATTCACTGCATCATCAGTCCTAGATACTGCCACCTGTACAGCCTTGCCCACAGTCACCACAACAGCAGACACACAGACTAGCACCCCATTCACCACACGTGCAGTCACCACCTCCACCATTACAACGTCATGCAGCACACCGACCTCACTTGCAGACACCACAACAACAACATACATATACACATCCTGTTTGTCCTCTCCCTCCCTGCCCATCCACCTCCAAAAACACCTAAACGCTCCCACTCAGACACTCACAGTCATTCACCTCATGCATGCACACTGTCCATGCACCTGCAACCAAATCCATCACACCTACTTCTCCTGCAACCACTCCCTCTACCTCCACTCCCAAACCTCCTCCCACAGCCCATCCCATTGGACCTAAGAAACATTTCCTTTCCTGCCTTGACCTCTTCTCTCCTCCCCCTGTCCTGCCCATAAGAGGAAGATCCCTCTCCCCCAGCCCAGTACCTCCAGCTCCCATTCCACTCATGTTCCTCCCCCTGCAGCTACACCTGCCACTAAGGGGCACAAGAGTGGCACTCCGGCCCCCCACCCCAAGCAAACACCTCCGCCCCCTAAGCAATGGAGCAAGAATCTGCCCCCTCCCAAACCCAAGTCCATGGACCCCCCTCCCAAAGAAGAACCCCCCACTCACTGAGGTGCCTGCCTACCATCACCATGATGCTTCTGCCCGGTGGAATGACTTGGGCTGTCATGAGTCAAGTTGGGCCTTGGATGTTGCCCTCTGCTTATGCCTGACATTGGACTGCTCAATGGCCATTTGTATATAGTTGCCTCTTTAGTTGTGGGAGAAGGTCCACTGAATTACAGACGTTGGACAAAAGGTATGTGTCCTGGCTTTCTTTACTCATGGCATATATTGGTGTAAGATTTCTCTGCAGATAGTTCTCGGTGTGTGGTATGTGTGTATGGTTTGTGTTGTGCATGTGTGTGTGTCACTCTCCCCTCCCTCCCTTTGGTGCTATGCGGCTGTACTCACTGTCCTCATCACTGTCGGCATTGCTGCTCCTGGACTGCCATTGCATGGTACAGCATCAGCCGGACTTCCAGTTTGGGTTCCATGGTGGCCGCGGACTCCTCTGTGTCTCTGGAAATGAGTGTCTCCTTTTATATGATTAGTTTCCGCCAGGCTTTTGGTGGTGGTGGTCCCGCCCCGGAAATCCTGGTGGTCTGCTATGTCATTATATGGTGGGCAGGGTGTTGTCTTCCACCAGCCTGAAGGTGGCAACCGCTGTGGTCAGTGGACGAACCGCATTGGCAGTTCGGGTGGGAAATTGGCTGTCTATGGGAGGGATCACTGCTATGGTCATAATATGGCGGTCTTTACTGACAACCTGGCAATGGTACTACCGCAATGGCCGATGTGGCAGTCAGCTGACTGTCAATGCCATAATGAAAGCCTTAGTCTTTGTGTATTGCTCCCAGTCAGTGGGACAAAGGAGAAATAGGTTTTGGCAGGATAGGCCACCTCTGACTTGATGAGGGAGAGGAGCTGTCAACTACAAACTTGCACATCACAACTGCTCTGCCTGAGCACACTCACAAAGGGTTTGATACTAGTCTTTTGTGTCCCCAGACAAGCTGGGGTCATGGCAAGAAGACAGGAAATTCCTAGCACCTTTTGAGCTGAAAATCTCCAGACCCTTCTCCTACTTCAAGGTGAGCATCAGATATAAACATTAGACCTCAGACCCATCTCTTCAGTACACCTCTGGACCTTGGAAGACCCAGAAGGACTGCTGTGCTGCTGTGCAAGAAGGATTGCTACTCTGCTGCCCTGCTGCCTGAATGAGATGAGTGCATCTTGAACCCAGGACCACCAGAGTGACTCCAAAGGCTAGTCGGCTTGCCTCCCCATGGGAGCCTCAGAGACAGAAAAGGCTACAACCACCTTGCACCTAATAACTGGATTCTGCATGCTGTGAGTCATGCCCACCAAGTGGTACCTCCCCAGATCTTGAACCTTGTAAAGGGGCCTGAAGATACTCTGCCAGCCAGTTGTGGTCTCTTGGGCAGTACTGATGCAGCATTATGGACCGCCTGGCAGCCTCCCATTGGAAACTCTGCAGTGAGATTTATCAACCATATGCCGCACCCAGTAGCTCCTCGAAACCACCACTGCATCCTCAATGCAGGACCTTACTCCATAGCTCTGCAGCTCCTCAGAACCACCGCTGAGCAATGTCTCCTTGATGCTGGCTCTCATATTGCCACTTTGTGATTCCCCTCGGCTCTGGACCTCGCAACACTCTGCAATCCTGATTTAAGATACTTTGTTCAGCTGGCCTAACCTGATCCATGTATCTAGCTAAAGGCCCACTGCAGTTGGTCTCAACTTGTCAGTTTGTCCCTGGTGAGACCAGATAACCATTTTTGGCGCTTTGAGCTTCTAGGCACTGTTTTCATTTAAAACTTGATATTTCTGGTTCTAATGAGTGTTTTTTTCTCATTTTGAGCTCAAATAATTCATTAAATTCTATTCAATTTTTTAATTATTGATGTGAGATTTTATCTTGTGTTTGGTTTTCACTCATTACAGTTTGTATAGATGCATAGATACTTTACACACTGCCTCTAAGTTAAGTCTTACTGCTTTGTGCAAAGCTCCACAGAGTTAGGCACAGTTAATTTGGGGTTTGCCTGTGTTTCAGCTTGGCAAAGATTTTGGTTGGAGCCTTAGTAGGGTTCCACCCTCCTTTAACTATTAACCCAAGTTTCAAGACACATATTAATAGCAAAGAAAGTAATGAAAAGGAGGTGGAATAGTACTCCATGAAGAGCATCAATAATTTGTGCAGGTTGCGGCTGGTATGCAACTGGAAGGTGTGAGAGAGGGTAGGAGTGGATTAGGCCAGTGGCCATTAAAATAGGAGAGCTTTGGAGGCTTTGTTGAAGGTGACATGGCATGTGATCAGGTGGAAGCTTGACAGGAGGGAGTTCCAGATTGTTCTGGTGCTTCTGGAGAAGATTTGGTTCACATATAGCTTGGATTTAGAGGTGCGGTATTCAAGGAGGGAAAATTTAGTGTTTCATGAATCTCAGTCAGCACCTGAGATCTTCGTTTTCGTGAAGAGGTAAGAGTGTATAGAGGAGCGAAGAGCTTTATGAGTGGCACTTTTAAATTGAGCTCTTGTCTCCAGGGGAAGCCACTGAAGGGAGCATAGAATGGGGGGATGTAATTTGAATTTCCTATGTCCTGTCATGTAGCAAACTACTGCACTTCTCTGAGTGGATCTAAGCGGACACTGGTTGATGCCAGAAAGGAGTGCAAGTCCGTAATCGAGTATGGATTCCACAAGTGCCTGGAGAACAGATTTAAGTTCTTGTTCTGGTATGGGCTGCCTTATTCCCTTAAAGCAGTCTTAGCTTAAACTGGGCAGTCATAACCATGGAGGACGTATGGCTCTGGAGATTAAGATATCTGTCAGGGGTGAATCCAAGAGACTTAGCATTTTGAATGGTGGAGGGGCAACCATCGATGTCTGGGAGAAATTCAATACAGTCTTGGATCAAATAGTTAGTTTTCTATGAAGAGATGGGAAGACATTTTGTTTTCATTGAATTTAGTTTGAGGTGGTTGTTTTCCATCCATGCGCGAATTCCTTTCAGGGAATTGACTAGGTGGGTGAAGTATTCCAGGCATGAGATATTCAGCAAGACTTTGGATGCTGTTGATGTATAGGTGGAAGAGGACTCCTGATTTCCTGATAATCATACAAAGGGGGTTCAAGGTTAGAGGTTGAAAAGGATTGAGTCTTGAGGCACTCCTTGTTGCAGGTTGACTGGATATGAGACAGCATTCCCATGTTTTACTATTTGGCAGTGATTTGTTAGGTATGAGGTGAACCACTTAAGGACATCACCATCAATACCCATTTGATGCAGCAGGGTGCCTAACAAACCCTGGTAGTTGACTGTCAAATACAAATCAAGGAGCACAACTAGATAGGAATTACTAGAGTTACCAGAGTTACTTTTCTAAGGGTGGAGAGATGCTCACAAAGAACCTGTAAGAATTATGCAAGCATACTGTTAATCACATTGCCTAAGTCAATGACAGGCGGTGTGAATGAATCACTGTGGGATAAGACAACAAATGCCACAGGCAGAATACAAGTCATCTATGACTGCCAGCATCCGTGCCCAAAAGGCAAATAATGATGACAATGGTGGGGGTGAAGACAGTAATGTTGTTTAAAAAGCTGATCATATTATGAAGTGCATTGCTTTCCATTCTGTTTCTTGTTTTGGTTTGCTTTAAGATCACTGCGGTAATTTTTGTCGTTTTTGGTATCACATTAGTGGCACTGTGGACCCAATTCACAATTTAAAACATAAAAAGTTGTAAAGAAACTCTGAAACCTGTTATGCTGTGATAAATTTGTTTTTGTCTATTTTGTTCGACTCTGAAATGTTCTAGAGAATGCAATGTCTTTATAATTGTACATCTTAAATCATTCCATCTTTTTTCCAAAGAAGTGACAATTTAATGGGTTTATCCTTCCAATGTGCATACTTTTCTATTTTGGAAACATTAACAACCAAGTCGCTGTCTTTACAAAAAACTTAAAGTTCAAAGAGAAAAAGCCACCAAGATACTTCAGTTCGGACGATCAACACTGCATTACCAGCAATGAGTGAAACACCATAAAGTAGTTAAAGGGAACATATCCACATAAGAACATCATCTTTACCTTCAGATCTGGATGCCAATTAATAAGTTAAACAGCACAATGTAAGGCCCCAGGGACAAAAGCCCTGCACCACCCACCTCTCAGTTTTATAATCCCAGCAAAAACTGGTCTTTTCTGCTCTGGGAATGTTGAATAAAGAGTATATTCCTCTCTAGTTGAGCATTGGAAAATGGGGGCGCACCAAATCTATACTTCCACTCTGGGACAGACTACTGCCCCTTGGCTAGGCGATGGAAAGAAAGGACAGTTTATGACAATCTTAAAGTGGCAGAGACATGCCTTTTTAGGTTTCGCCTGCACAGCGTTTGCACTGTGCTTGTTAAATCCATTGTATTCAATATAAATCGAAAAAGGAGCCTACATCCCACTCTTGCTTTTCATTGGTTCCTGTGCTCGCCACTTACATTTCCT
This sequence comes from Pleurodeles waltl, assembly GCF_031143425.1. Taxonomy (NCBI): domain Eukaryota; kingdom Metazoa; phylum Chordata; class Amphibia; order Caudata; family Salamandridae; genus Pleurodeles; species Pleurodeles waltl. The sequence continues at coordinate 745,859,337 of NC_090436.1, read as the reverse complement.
CCATTTCTATTAGCTTTAGCATATTTCCTGCATTTACCAATGCTTGTTCCTAGTGTGTTTGTTCTTATCAGTCTTACGAGGCCCAAGTACTTTTTTCATCCACTTTTCTGAATCTCTTTTCTTTAGGTTTTGCCTGCACAGCGCTTGCTTTGTTGGTCCTCCGCCCTTTCCCTCATCTATCCCTGGCTGCATGCATTTCAAGAGTGCCTGTTTTTTATTTTTAACTTTTATCATCGCTAAGTCCCATATCACCACCGGGGGCGCAGACACACAAATAAAGTGATTAATTGTTCTCCTGCACAACTGATGGCACTTTGCAGAGAGAGCAAGAACTATTGAACATTTCGTTCAAGGACACAATAGGGTTTCCCAGGAGTGCCTGAGCACGGCATTTCAAGAACAATTTCAAGGGCAAAGCACTTAAGTGTTGTGGTGAGGTATGTATGTATTGCCATAGTAGCGTGCGCATCTCTCTGTCACGTTGCGTCATATTCCATGCAATTACACGCCCAGCCCACAGAGGCAGCAGAGCTCTTTTGTGACTGGTCACCTAGAAGATGCTGAGGCATGGAGTACACCAGTGAGGCAGCCTGCGTGATTTTATGAACGCCGGTAGATTGGATTTCTTGCAGAATGCTTGAGGGAAATATTTGAGATATACAAGCAGATCCCGCTTGTTTCATACCGCCTCCTCCTGCATAGAGCAAGCTCCTCTCGTCAGGGCGCGCTGATATTGTTGGGGAGATTAGGGGCAACATTAGTGGGACCAGATTATTAAAAACAGGAACAGTCCAAAAGGACAAACACAGAATTAGAACAAAAAGTGTGTATGTGTTCACACTTTCTCTCTCTCTTCCTCTCTCCCATGACTTTTTATACACTTAAATATGACAGGATCTTCTACCTGTCCCCAAAACCCTTCTCCTCTCTGCAGGTTTATGAAGTGAAGGTCCCACTGAGCTCCTATTGTGCTGCTTGAATGAGACTGATGCAGCCGCAGTCCTGAGAAGAATTTGCTCTATTTCACAAAACTGGGACTGGCAGAGGCCTGCACCATAGAGGGGTCAGGAGGCAGGGGCAGTAAACAGCACCAAGGCCTGGCAACCGCTGCCCGACGACACGAGGGCAAAATGGCAGAGGCGTGCAGCAGCAGCCTCCAAACCCCCTAGGCTGATCCAGAAATGGGGGTGTGGCGTGAGGCAAGGGGCCAAGAAAAGCACAAGTGGCACAAAGCACCGGCCAATGGGGAGGCTGCGCAATTTTCTAATCTTGCCCACAGGGCATTTGTGCCCTATAAGGTTAGGGACCTCTCCGGACCAGCAGTACCGGAAGCAGAAAGTATGACTTACCGTAGTTGCCACCATCTCACCGTGTGGGACTTCTGATTAGCCGCCAGAGGACCGCCACAGCTTCGGTTGCCACCATCTCTCCGTATGGGACTCCTGATTAGCCTGCAGAAGACCATCATGGCTTTAGCGATGTGACTTTGCAGGAGGAGCATTATCGGTCAGGAGGCAGATGGCGGTGCCCCCTACAATCAGTAGAACTTGACCCAGCAGAGGACAGCCACCTGGGCTATGCAACTCTGCTGGGAGGGCACCACCAAGTAAGGAGAAGAGGTCTTCTGTGGCGGAGAGGAGCCAGAGACACTTGGTGTATGTCAGGGTAACTGAGCTGGCAAGACAGCTCTAAACAGAAAGTGCGGTGGGTCCAGTACGTCTTTCCAGCACGAAGGTAGGCGGGGAGCTGAAGCATTGCCGATCGTGCAGGAAGAACCCGCCCACCAAGGGATTCCCTCGCAAGGCTTAAAGGGGCAGGACAGCATCGGAGGGCAAGGCAGGTAAAACTCTCTCCGTTTAGGCTCTCAATCCCCTTTTTTAAGAAGAGGCAGAAAACAAGTGCGGTGTGCAACCCCCCGGGAACGTCTGAACCAGGAAGTCGCGGTCCGGCCCCACCTGACCAGTATTAAGCACCCAAGGGGAGCGTGGGGGACAACTGATGCGGCAAGGGGGAGCGGCCTGCAACAACGGGGTAGCAAAGCCCTCACACGCCGAGCGGGCAGCAGAGGAAAAAAAAAAAGCTGCAGAGAAGCACAGATGCAGCTCGGACAGAGGTGGTGGCTCCTGGGCAAGCGGCTAGAAAGCCAGAGAGAGTGAGCAGAGGTCAGCCATTAAAAGAGCGGCAGGAGCGGCTGGGGACAGCCCCGGTGGAGCGACGGGACCCAGACCGTAGCAGGTGCAACAAGATTGGCTGGGAACAGCCCCGTTAGTGGGCGAAGTGACCCAAGTCAGGGACCTATAAAATAGACTAGTGGTTGGGGACAGCCCACTAAGGGTGATGCAACTCAAACCACGCAAAGCGCAAATCAAGTAGCATAACAGCAGCAACAGGAGGTGTCAAGACCAGCCTACTAAATGGCTGAGCCAGCAAGCATGCTCCAACCTAAGGATATCGAAGAAATAATAAAGGCAGCAAGGGAGACAGCCACCAAACACAACAAGGACTGGATGCTGGCCCAGCTCTGGTGCGTCCAGAATGGGCAGTGCAATTTGCAGGTCCCTAAGGGCAGTGGTGAGAGCGAGGAACTCAGAGGGGGCCAAGCAGAAGGAAGTGAGGAGCAAGATGGCCCCAAGATGAGGTGCTGAACCTCCAGCAGAGACAAGAAGAAGGCAGTGAAAAAGAACGCTGATGGGGTCGCATCAAAGGCACAATATGAGGCAGCGGCCAGCGCCAGCAAGAAGTCAAGACCAATGGAGGGTGAGCATATCACTCAATTATGCTTGAAATCATTTGCGCCGCTGCTGTTTGCCAAAGTTGAGGGGGGCGGATTATGTAGGGGATGGTGCAGCTGAGCAAAGCAGAGCAGCCATAGAGCGAAGGCAGGGGCCAAAGGCTTGGGACCCACACTGAGGCAGTTCCCATTGAGGCATGGTGCAACAAACCAGAGTCCAGTGTCCAAGCTACTAACAGAGAGGGCCTGGCACGAGAGGCTTACAAGAGGGGCACGCTGAGCCACCCATCCACGGTAACAAGGGCCACAGGGTTAGCTAGTTCAATACCATTGGCAGTAAAAGAGCGCATTTGGCGTATGGAGTTCATAGACATTTTCTCCCTATTGGAGATTCGGTTGGAGGGGCTAGACCTCACCACATGCAATAGGAACAATGAGGAGAAGAGAGGTGTCTAGAGTGAGGAGAGAAAGGAATTTTTGACAACTGGCTAGGCACGTTTAGAATAGTGGCCTGTGTGATTGTAGAGAAGTTCCCACATTGTGCAAAAGATGTTGTATGACTCTAAGATCCACGTAGCATACAGAGAGTTCGCAGGTGACGCATGGTTAGATATGATAAAAGCTTCAGAGTTCAAATGCAGGCACACCCTGACATGGAATGGGATGAAGAGGACGTGTCCAGCTACATTTGAAACATGACCACCTCTCTCTCAAAAGCCAGTTCAGAGGGCATCAGGACAAGCAGAGGTCTTTTCTTAAGTAGAAGGAATTTCAGGGCTGGAGAGGGGGGCAGTCGGGGAAGGTCTCCACATCAGTGTGCTACAAGTATGACAAGAACGGGTGCAACTGGGGCCCAGCATGCAAATTCAGACATGTATGCTCCACCTGTGTGGGAGTGCATCCCGTAGTCGAATGCAAAAGAAGCAGGGACAACAGGGAAAGGAAAGATAAATCAAAGAAGAAATAGCCCTTCCAGGTGTTGACCGAGACCTTGTGGGGTGGTTTTGCGCTAGCCCGCTCCCTAATCAACATACACAGATTAAGAGGGTTAGCTGATGGCTATGACAATAAGACAGATGCTCCCTTGTTATGCGAGGGATTTGAGAAATGCTTTAGGATACCGGTGGGGAGACATGTCCACCCCAAAGGATCCAAGAACCTACGCTCAGCTGAGGCAGACCCAGACATTGAGCGCAAGAAAATCGCCAAGGAATTGGAGCTGGGCAGGATAGAAGGTCCCCTGTTGGGATGGATTCCTGAGGGGCTGGTGGTATCCCCAATAGGGATAGTACCTAAAAATGAACAGGGCCAGTACCGGTTGATTCACCACTTGTCATTCCCAGAGGAGGAGTCAGTCAATGATGCCCTAAACCCCGAGGAGTGCGCAGTTTGCTACGCTTCAGTGGACGATGCAGTGGTCCTGGTGCGGTCCACGGGTCCCGAGGCTCTAATGGCAAAAGCAGACATTGAATCAGCCTTTTGGCTGCTACTTGTTCACCCTGACAGCTACCGCCTCCTGGGTTTTTTATTTGAAGGGCGGACTTACTTTGACAAGGCCCTGCCCGTGGGCTGCTCCATATCTTGTGCATACTTTGAGAAGTTTGTATGCATGTTAGAATGGTCCCTACACAAGCGCCATGCCAAAGGGGGTAAACTACATTATCTGGATTACTTCCTGTTTGTGGGTAAGAAGAGCAGAGGTAAGTGTAAGAACCTGCTGCGGGCATTCCATGCACTGGCCGAGGAGTTAGGGGTGCCACTAGCGGCCGACAAAATGGTGGGCCCCTCAACCAGAATAGTGTTCTTGGGCATTGAGTTAGACTCAGTGGCTGGCACGTCGCAGATCCCAGAGGACAAAGTGCAGGATATAACGCAAAACATCAACCTGTTGGCCAAGAAACAGAAGGCTACCTTGGACAAGATGCAGGAACTGATTGGCAAACTGAATTTTGCCACAACAGTCATCCCGGTGGGGCGGGTCTTTGCAAGGAGGCTAACCCAGTTGATCAGAGGTCTTAAAAGAAAACACCACCACATGCGTCTTAGCTCTGGGGTGAAGCAAGACCTTAAAACGTGGCTTACTTTCTTGACAGACTTCAACGGGGTCTTGATATGAAGAAAAGGTTGGGTTACCAACAAGGAGCTGGCTTTACACACTGACGCGGCAGGCAGCCTGGGTTTCGGGGTGATCCAAGGGGATAATTGGTGTGCAAAGTTGTGGCCCCCAGAGTGGACAGAAGCTGGGGTGACCAGGAATATAGCCTTCCTGGAGCTTTTCCCCATTGTGATGGCCCTCACCATCTGGAGCGTGAAACTGGGCAATTTAAAACTAACAATTTGGTCAGATAACCAGGCAGTAGTGCATGCCATCCGCACAGGGGCAGCAAGGTGCCCTAAGGTGCTCAGGCTGTTGAGGATACTGGTGCTCCTGCAGCTGAGAAACAACCTGGAGTTGAGGACAAGACATGTGCAGGGGATCAACGATGCTCAGGCAGATGCTCTGTCTCGTTTCCAGATGGAGAAGTTGAGGGTGCTGGCCCCAACAGCAGAGAAGAACATGACACCTTTCCCGGCAGAGCTGTGGTCCCCCAGTGGCCCCTAGACACCCGTTACCGCCAGCCTCTTTCTGGCGGTGACAACCGCCAGAAACAGGCTGGCGGTAAGGGGGTCAGAATCCCCATGGCGGCGCTGCTTGCAGCGCCGCCATGGCAGATTCGCCCAGCCGGGGTAAATCCGGCGGGAAACCGCCGGACCCGGTTTTCTGTCAGAATGGGCAGGGAAGCACCGCCAGCCTGTTGGCGGTGCTTTCGTCATTCGCGGCCCTGGCGGTCTTTGACCGCCAGGGTCGGAATGACCCCCAATGTGTTTTGGTTGGGCTCACTGAGCGGCGGTACTATAACAACTACAAATAAAGCTGCGGCCAAAGGGCTTCCACATACAATATGTTTGACTTTGAATTGCATGTCATGTGGAGTGGGAGTGGCCGCGTGCGAGGCTTATGTCCATAGAAATCCGGGATGTCTGGTCACCCTACAAGTCACTATATGACAGAGTGGATGGGAAAAGGACAACAATGAAAGGACACACATTTTGTTCCAGTTCGGAAAGTGTTGTCTTGCCCACAGAAAAGGGAAAGCAGATTGAAAGGTGTGCCACGTCACAGGACTTTTCAGGTTTGCTTTGCATTCTGGGGTGTGCAGCCTTTTATTTATTATGATAAAATCAAGCCACAATGTCCAGAAAGCACATGATAACGGCTAAAGTGAATAAAGAAACCTATTTCTGTGCTGTCACGGTTGGGGAGATACACTTAAATCAGGACTGGAAATCATCTTAATTTCCTTCGCATGTAACCAATAAAAAAAAAATTATCAGAGCTCCTTCTCAGTATCAATACAGTTATTTGAATTGTGCAAAAACATTTAAAGGCTATAAGACAAAAGCAAACAAATATACTATGTATTTATTAAATAACACATTTCCCTCTTGCCTTCTCACGGTTATGCATTAATGAAGCCCAGAGAAGGCCCCTGGGCCTGAGTATTGTCTAAGTATGTGCACCTATGTAGTTCCACTTCTCTTCATTGGATGCCAGTATGCATTTTGAGCAAGTCCACTGAAACCATGTGGCAGGTGAGGACCAAATTATGCAGCAGGGTTGACTAAATAATGTGGAAAGAAAAGGCAAATTATGCTACTTATTATGGCAAGTTTTGATATCGCATTACTTCACTGATTTAAAATTTTAGGCAGTCCGACAGTCTGTGCAGAACACACAGGGACACATTTGAAGTTCAAATTTGCACCCGCCTGCCACACTTATTGTCACATTTGCCTGTCAAACTGCCAGTTTTTTCTGCAGACCGTGGGCTTGTATCTTTAAGCCATGTTACACAGAAGCTCGCACTGCGTGCAACGTGTAAAAAACATTGACAAAGCTAACAGATTTTAATAGGAAAAACCTATTGGCTTTGCCAATGCTTGTTTAGTTTGGAGTCCTTGTGCAAGGAATTCCTCTACAGACCGGGGCAGTACTCTACCAGTAAGCTGCTGACGCTATTGCATTAGCTGAACTACATAAGCTGGGCTCAGGATATTGGTATCGTTTGACCATATGTGAGCAAAGTAGGTACCATGCAGTCCATGACCTCCCATATTTATCTGAGGACAGTGGCTGGGGGCAGCTGGAGTTTCCAAGCTCAAGTGTCACCTTCATCATAGGCAGATCTGATGAGACTTGTTCAACCTTCGCCGCTTTAGTGGGTACATCCAAAGGAACCATGTAAAGTGTAATGATACCACAACCCCGCAAGTACACAAGCATGCTTAACATGCACTAGTGGGGATTTAAGGTTTCTAATTGTATGGAATATACAACCCTCGCGGGGTGTTACGGAGAGTCATTCATAGCTATGGATTATGAAATATCAACAGGCATGCTGTCTTTACAGGACACCACATAGCACTCATTTAGCTGTATAGACTGCAAGTTTGAACGTATTTAGCCATACTTTCCCTTGCAAATCGTATTACTATGCAGGCCCCACAATTATGGTAATTTTACCTTGCTAGTTTCAATGTCGTTTTTTTTATTTCTATTTCTCGGCTAGGCTGAGATCACATGTTTTGATTGTCTTGCTATTCTGCTCTGTGCCTGTTTTGCTGTATTTCCATACGTGCACTTCTTTTACAGTTCGGCAATTTTAAAGTACTATAAGATTAATCGAAATAAATACGTAAACTGAGTACCTGAGCTGTATATTCTACCCAAGATTCACATCCTTAAGTTGAAACTTTTCACCACAATATTATTACAGACATATGCGCCCAGGCCAGCATAATAGGCAGTTTAGCCGATCTAGCCACTGTAAAATGTTTATCTAGTCGATCCACCAGGGCCCAGCCCACTTGCCTGGTGTAATTGATAGTGTTTCCAATTGTGTGGATGTGTGAGTGGTATTGTATTTAATGTATTTATGTAAGAGGTGTGGGACTGTCATCAAGAAGTTGGCCATGTTGATGTATGTTCGAGGTTTCTATCTTCAAATTAACCTTCTTTTCAGATTATTAAAATGCAAACTAATAGTGAATGAAATATGACTGAAAACGTTAACTCCACTTGCAATGTGCGCCCTCTGCCAGTGAACAGAAAGTCATTCTGTACCACTCCTCATCCCACCAATATACATGGGTCAGGCACTGGTGCAATCTGTTGTCCTTTCATTTCTAAAAGAACTTTGGAAACCATTAAACAATGGAGAGTTCAAGTTACGATGAAGATACTTTAAAATATGTGTTATTGAAGTCTATGAAAAAAAGTATTTATTGCAATAAAAACGCTACATTAAATGCGCTCGGCCTTGAGAAGGCGGCACCTTCAAATTAAGGAAGCAGGGCCCCATCCTCAATTGACTACGAATTTCAGGGAGTTTCCTAGCAGCTAACCATAACAAAATGAGTGTCAGTTCTGCTCTGGCGACAATGATGTAACCAAATAAGCATACTTTGTGGTTTGTTATATAAAGCCCTCATCTAACAAAACAAGGTGACATTGTCAGGTGCCTTTTTCATTAATCCCACCAGGCTCTTTCAATGAGACAACACGTCACCATTTTGTCACAATGTGCTTTGTTTTTCATTAACCTGATTTTGTAGCTGCCAATTATACTGAAATTTAAATTCGTTTGGGCGGACTTGAAATAAAATGCCTATATTATATTGTTATTATAATTTAGAGTTTGATTGCAGTGAAAGCACGTCAAAACATAGATAGAACTGAAATTATGGAGCAGCTCAGTACGACTCCTTTTGTCATGCTTAGAAATATGAAATACTAAAGGGCTAATTTACAAGCCACTTGCACCACGGTAGCGTCACTGTTCTTTACGATACAGTGGCACAGAGCTGTTCCCCACCCTGTGCAATGTTTACAAACTGGTGCAATGGTACCATTGTGCCAGTTTGTAAACCCTTGCGCCACATCTTACCTGCACCAGGGAGGCGTTCCCCCACTAGGAGGCCTGCAGGAATAGCACAGGGAAATCTACGCTATTCATTTTTAATGCCTTCTCAAGGGCAGGCGCTAAAGTGACACTAGGCTGTTTAGAATGGGCCTGCCAGAGCTTTGCTGTACTAGCATCAAAATCTTTGTCCCTAGTGCAGCAAAGCACCACAACTGCATCAGAAATTGTGATGCATCTGTGCTAGTGAGCGCCATAGTGCACTGTTTTGCAAATACAGTGCTACCATGGTGTCGTTAGGGGGGTGCAGAGTGGCACAATCAAACCGGCACATCATGTTCGATGCACCATTTGTGTTGTAAATGAGGCCCTCTGTAACCTTTTAGGACTCAAACATGTGACTTGCACATTGCACACACACCTCAGAAGGGCTCATGTGACCATTGAGCTATTCTTTCAAAAATAGCGGAATTCGTCGAGTTTTGCCCACTCTGAGATCTGCTTGGAATGTGAAGTTCTGGCAAAACTCTGCCACATGGCAGAGTTCTTTCGCACATGTGGCTCGCCAGCGTTGAGTTGGCAAGTGAGAATTTGTGTTCCTCAGCATTATTTTTTGGCGCTAGAATGCCACCTGGCAAAATATCTCAATGCAGGTGGTTGCAGGAGGTCGCGACCATTCATGTTGAGAAAGCTGCCACTTGAGTAGAAAATCTACTCGAGCAGCAGAAAGAAAGCAGTGCCCTCTGGTGCACCACATGGTGCTGTTTGCACTGATTTTACAGCACAGATCAAGCTCCAAGCGCTAAAAATCAGTGTGAATAGTCTGAAGTGTTTGAATTCACCCGCTTGTGGAAGTCCAGGGAATCTCGCAGAGTTTTTATGTTACTCCGTGGAGTGAAACTTTGCGAGTTCCGTCCACTCAAGATTCAAGAAGTGAAGACCTTATAACACTCCAGTGTCAATTTGTGTTTCCTTGATTGCACGATGGAACTGTACATCAAATAGTTCAAATGTCTAAAGAAAATAATATAACTTCTAAAATGAGGCTTTTACATTTTGAATGATGTAGTAACTTTAAGGAGATGGTAGTGATGCCTTTCACTCGACTCTTTTCAGGAACTCTGAGAAAAAGTAAGGTTACAGCATTTCGTGTAAATGGGAATTTACTACGATCTGAAATAAGAAAGACGAATGCGTGGTAGCATTCTACAAAGTCTGTTCCGTTAACAGTAAATGCAGCCATCTGTCATAACCGTGTCTCTGAAAGCGCTATCCATTTTCTCTTTTGGAAAATATGGCAGGAAGTATCAGAAGGTGACAATCTAAAGTTGAACGGGATCCACAAGGAATGAAGACATACCTATCATTTATTGACTAGAGAACAAAAATCAGAAATGAATTCGGTAATGACAGGAAGAGAAGCAGAAGCTATTACAACTGGAAGAAACGAATCACTATGGCCGGTTCCATAGCTAGTCACATACTTATTGGTCAAAAGGTAAATTTTCAAGTATCTTCCTTGTGTGCAAACGATCTCCCTAAAGCTCAATTGAATATCTTGCAAAATGTTCTCTGTTTTGGGTTATACCCTCCACAAGAGTGTGACAGCTCAATCTATTACCAATGTCGTATGGCAGCAACAAGGGTCTCCTCTGTTCCCCTTTTTGAAGATGAGAATATTCACCAAGGATCCCCATGTCTATATAAATACAAGCGCACCACCTGAGAAGTTTATGGCACTGGTCAAGGGAGACCCATCTGGACTATCAGGACACAATCTGCATCAGAAGGAAGTCTGTTTTAATGACTGCCCTAAATTGACCGTTCACCTTAAGTCCACTCTACCCATACAAATTAGCTAAGAGTGGCAGACATTAATCTGCAGAGAGCGCTACCTCCAGGCATGTGCTGAGATTACCATATTCACCCCAGCCAGAAATCAATCTAGAGAATCATCTGCCTACCACGGTATTATAAGCCCTTTTGAGCTCTTCCCAAGCCTTTTTGCACCATGCTGGTTTAGATATAATTCTCAGCACCCTGATGCTATGACCTCCTATTGTGACTCTTGATCCTTAGTGAAGGCTTTGGAGACGTTCCATGACATGCACTTTCGTTTGCTGTAGGCCTTGTTAAATCACTTGGCCTGCCTCCCTGTGAACCACGAGAGGAACTGCGTTGTTACCATGTCCGATATTCAGTCACTGGTTATCTCAAAACCTTCACCATATTATTGTTACAGACATATGCGTCCAGGCCAGTATAACAGGCATTTTAGCAGTTCTGGACAATGTAAAATGTATCTCTGGTCGATCTACTAGGGTCAAGCACAGTTGACTGGTGCAATAATTGATAGTGTTTCCAGGGGCAGCTCCTCCGCTAAGGTGGAGGAGCGTCGCCCCACTCTTTTTCCAAAAAAGAAAAATAAAATCATAATAACGTACATTAAGTTATTATCATTTTATTTGTCCTTGTACGGCGGGGTGGGGCTGGGCTGGAGGGAGGGCCCTCCAGAGGAGGGCTATGTGTATACAAAGTGCACATGTCTTTTTGGCCGGCAATATGCGCATTTTGCATGTTCTCTACCCTCCTGTATAGCTTTCAGCAGCGTTGTGATTGGCTGGGCGCCTGTGCAGCCAGGAAGAGGAAGGGGATGGAGGGGAGGCGAATGCATCTCCCCTCTAAGGTGTTTTTTTTTTTACATTATTTTTTTTAAAGCCCCCCCAGACCACCCCCTGTCCCTTTGCGCCCTGTCCCGCCCCGCCACCCCTTTTCAGTGGCAGACCCCACTGGGTGTTTGAAATTGTGTTTATATGTGTGTGGCGGCGGCATTATATTTAGAATATTTATGTAAAAGATGTAGGACCAGCAGCAAGAGATTGGCCATGTTGATTTTCGAGGCTTCTATCTTCAAAGAAACCTTCTTGAAGTTTACCACTTATGTGTGTTGGACCTTTTAATACTCATGACAAGGATGTGAATTTGAAGAGGTCGGTAAAGAGGTAATACTACAGGTTGCATAAAATATGAAAATTAATCTTTTGATATTGTGTGGTTTGAAATTGTGGACATTATTGTGTTGTTTGTTTGATTCTGGAGCAAAACCAAGGTTGAATACCAGTCTTTTTTTAAAGGAATTAAGAGGGAAGGTCAAATTAGTTAACCCTTGGTATCAATCCCAAAGGCTATGGTGCTCAACAAACAAAGCTGGCAAGGATACTTGGGGGAATATTTATAGGCCCCTAGCGCCACCTTGCACCACATTAACATAATTTATTTTGACGCTGATGTGGCCCAACAAGGCCAAAATACCCACGCCGTATTTACAGGGTGGCGCAATGCATGCATTGTGCCACCCTGTAACCCTTTGTGCTACATTATGCCTGTGCCAGGCATCATTTATGCAAAGGGGGCTTTCCTCCGTTAGCAAAGCCGGTAAAATGGTGCAAGGAAATCTATGGGATTTCCTTGTGCCATTTATTACAGCAGTTTTAACACCTGCTCAAGTGCAGGCATTAAAAGGGGGCTTCCATTCTTTAGGATGGCCCCCTATGTACTCTGCAGGAGTAGAGCCAACTGTTTGGTGCTACTCCTCCAGAGTACATCAATAGAGTCATAAAAAGTGACTCTATTCCCACCCTACCCCTAAAATATCAACCACACATGGTGGCGGTAGGGGGGCGCTAAGGGGGGTAGGGAAAGTGGCATTGCACTTGGTGCAGCGCCACTTTCCATAAATCTGCCCCTTACTTTTTTGGTTGTATTCAACGCATAGGGAGGTGTGCCTCAGAGACAATTTATGTTTCTGTAGCAGGATAATTTGGCAGCACTAAAAAGATCAAAGAGTGTACCTTGCCTCCAAACACAGAACCTGTAGTAAGTAGACAAAGTTGCCAGATCTAGGTGAACTAAATGTAGGGAAATACAAGGTATTAGTTGGAATTTCCCAGTTGTTTAGAAAAAAACTTTTATGCTTGGAAGGTTATGTGTACCTGATAAAATTGAGATACGGAGCACAACACAAGGTTAGCAATGTAAGAACTTTTCCAGTCATTATCAAGGAAGCTAATGTTCCATCACGGTTTTCCCCCAAAAAAGTAACTGTTGAAGTACAATAATATTGAAAATAAGCAGGACAAATATGCCATTTGTCACAACATTTTCAATTGTAACTTCTTGTCACAATAGCTAATTTGAAAAAGCAATATACCACTACGTCCACGTTTGTCTTCTGGTTTTGGGGACATATAGCTTTTGTAGGTTGTTCAAGAACCCGAGGTACCTAGAGTCAACAACTAAGCTGCACCTTAAAAGTGTGTATCAGGTATAGAGAAATAATTATGGTAAAATATAAAGAGCGAAAAATTAGTTTGAAGGAAACCTGTAGATTTCTGAAATGCACACCATACACTGAGTTTACAAGCAATGGTTATTTGTACATCTCTGAATTTGTGGGCACACATACCAGCATGTTATTCAGAGGGCATTTTGTGAGAAATCCAAGTGATAATACCAACTGTTCCAATTATGTAGCCCTACATATCACCCAATAGATATGGTATCTCACTTGTGTAGGTAGGTCTAGTTCTCATCCAAGGAAAGGGCCCAAAACGCAACATGGACATATTGCATTTTTCCACAAAAACTGATCTTTTTTTCCAAGTGAGTAGCTGTGGATTTTGCGCCCTCGTACAACTAGAACCTATGGAGATGTAGTTAACCCGCAGATTGTTTAAAAACAGACACCCAGGGAAATCCTCGGTGGCGAGACTTGTGTGGCTCTCACAAGGTTATCCTACACAGAAGCCCTTACAAACCTCAAACATTGACACATTTTCCTCATAATTCTGTGATGGAAAACTTCGGGAATCTGTGGGAATCCACATATTTGACACTGAGAGTGCGTATAAAACCTATATTAGAACAAAATGCCTATATATTAATGTGTGATGATTCTGCATAGAAACTATAATAATAGTGAATTTTGCTTAAACGTGCACTTGAATTGTGACCACGAAGAGTGGCTACCAATGTATACGCAAACTAATAATGATGGATAAAATGTTCATGTTATGTTCAATTAAGCTTATATTAATGTTCACATTATTGAATCTGTATCGAAAATCCTCATAGGCCTTAAGTTAGCGTAAGCTGCAGTTTAGCTGCCTGGTTCTCATATTAAATGCATTTTTCTGTTTTCTAGCGTGCTGACTCACAAGGGGCCATGACCCTGCAAATGTTCTTTTTCTTCAAACTTGGAAGATGAATGTAACCATGTTAAATCCGTTCCCAAGCGCATCTTCTGTGCCTTGGACTAAAAGTTATAAATGAATTGAAACAAATGTAGATTAATGAAATGTACAAGGTCACTTAGACCGGTGAACAACCAAACTGCTGACCCAAAAGATGTGCCAAGAAATGCCAAAATATGAAGTAACGCCAGATGTGCCACCTCTGAAGACGTCAATTATGAAGACCAATCAAAGACCTGTAAATTAATGTGGGGTGACAATTGGGATTACCGAATGTTAAATTTGATAGGTTAAAGATAGTGGGGTATAGTAAATGTCCAATAGAATGTTGGAGGAATGTACTACGAAAAAGGTATAAAAACCCATGTCACAGAAAGGTCGAAAGAATTAGGTAGGGAATGCTATTGTTTTTATCCAGAAACTCTGTCACTCTGTTTGGTGAAATTGAGACTTATTGAAAACCATCCTCACCCATAGACAGCCCATTTACACTTTTCCTCCTTATGAGGGAAGTGTCCCTTTTGCCCTGTTAGTTAAGTCCTGACTGATGGCGATTTGACGGATGTCCTGAAGACGAAGACTGAACCTGTGCGCTGACCTAATCCTTGGAGGGTAATTATGACAATGCAATTTGAAATTTGTCTGTTTGCTTTTCCTTCCTAGGTACCAACTGCTTGCTTTTGACAGAGACCGTAGTTAGATGTTTTCCAAATTGGTGTTCTAAATTGTTTTGCATTGAGCCCAACATGCGAATGCTAATTAGTGGTTAGGGTAGGTGCTCACCTAAATTGACGCCAATAGACAAACGACTGACATTATGATATGTTGGATTGGCGTGTTGTTAACACTCTGCTATTTTAATCTATGTTCACGCCGTGCTATGTTCTGATGTTTGTGATTCTCGCATTTATGAAATCTTATCACAGTTGCCATATCGTGACTATGCTATTATGCTTCTTGATATTGAGATTAACCCATTTGCTCGTAGATTGTAATGAATAGGGAATAAAATTCATAAAATTCTATTAAGCTGTTGTGGTTATTCATGGCTGGAAGGTCATGGTTGCGTTGTCAAATTGATTAATGACTTTGACTAAAGTGAAATGTATCATTGTGATAAATATTGATGACATTATTGATATATTGATTGACATATTGATTAGCTATCTCGTCCTACGGTGTCTCTCAACTGGGTCAAAAGATTCATTGGCATAAAAAAAACGAGTCCTAATGTGTAATAAATTAACATAAAGGGACGCGTTATCAACACCACCCAGCATTCAACATGGTCTCCCAATAAAAATGGTACCTCACTTGTGGGTGTCAGCTTATGTCCACAGCAACAAATGGCCCAAAATGCAACATGAACACATCACATTTTTCCACTGAAAACCGGTCCTTTATTTACAAAGTGGATAGGTGTGGGTTTTGGCCCCTAGTTCAGCCAGCACTTAAAGAAACATTGCAAACCCGCACATTTATGAAAAGTAGAAGCCCAGAGGAAATCAGTGTGAGGTGACTTGTGAGGCTCTCATCAGGTTTTTCCACCCAGAAGCCTTTGCAAACCTCAAACTTTGACCAACAAACATTTTTCTCACATTTCTGTGAGGAAAACCTTTGGAATTTCCTACCACCCAGAATTCACATTTGTCTCACAATTAGAATGTACCTCACTTGTTTGTGTTGGCCAAGTGCCTGCAACAACAAAAGGGCCCAAATTGCAACATTGACATATCACATTTTTAAACTGAAAGCTGACCCTTTATTTGCAAAGTAGGTAGCTGTAGACTGTGGGCCCTATCTCATCCAGTACCTAGGAAAACCTAGCAAACATTCACATTTTTGAAAACTAGACAGCAGGAGAGATTCTGGGATGGAGTCATTTGTGTGGCTCTCACTGGGTGCTCCTACCCAGAATCCCTGCAAACCTTAAATTATGACTAAAATCACAAATTTCCTTACACTTCGGTGATTAACATTTATGGAATCCACCAAATTCCCACCACCTAGCTACCTACCGCTTGTCCCAATAAAAGCTTTGCCCCTCTTGTGTAGCCATGCCAAGTTTCCGTGACAGGAACGGATCAAGTCAAGGTCACTCTGAATCCCCTGCTTGGATTACCATTGACCCTGGTTTGACCCATTATTGATGTGGACTCTAGGCCCAGTGTCACAAGCGGGATAGTGTTTTTATCAAGAAAAGTGGAGGAAAATATGTGATTCTAGGCAAAGTTTAAGGTTTGCTGGACATTGTGGGTAAGCAAATCTTGCGGGATACACATGAAGCACCCATCCTAGACTACCCAGGGTGTCTAGTTTTCAGAAATGTGTGGGTTTGGTATACTTTCCCAGTTGGAAGCCTACCCAAGCCCAAAATGTGCAACCATTCACATTGGCAAGTGGGATGCATTTGGGATTAGCCCCACTCTCCTGGCCCATATGTAAAAATATAGGGCCATATTTATTTATAGTTTTGCATCCTCCTTGACCCATGCACGGGTAATTAGGGGCAAACCCCCTGTCTGCTCCTGGAAAGGGGCAGAAAACTGGTTGTTTGTCCCTATTAGAGTGGGGCCAATGACAGAGTGCAACATCCGCAACCCTTTATTTTGCCCCAAATGCAAAATTCCTGGTGTCTAGTGTACTTTTGACAGCTTTCTATTGTGAGCAGAGGCATAACGAAACTTAAGGGGGTCCCCTGTGAAGTCCCTGGAGAGGCCCCTCTTCCCTGGACCCAGTGAGGGGCCTGCAGCTCGTGCACAGTGTACTGTGCTGAGAGGGCCCCATGGAGCTCAGAGTCCCCCCGCACCATGGGGGTGGCGGGGACCTTTGTTAAACCACTGCCTGTGGAACAGATTTGGGGCTACTCACCAATTTGAACAAACCTCCTAACTACCCCTAGAGGAAAACAAAATTATTGGCTGTTCTGGGCCAGGGCTATGGCTCGATGCTAGAATAAACCACCCTCTCTTTTTGTTTGTTTTGACATCATTTTGAATTCCCTGGTGCCTAACTGACTCTCTTCCCCCCAAGACAAATTGCTGCCCTTGTCTGCCGTACAGGGGTCAGAAAGTCTGATTGGGTGCTTCTTTTGGGGTGTGGGTGTGGCCGATGCCAGAGTGCAACACCCACACCCCTTTCTTTTGCCTCAAATGCAAATTCACTGGTATCTAGTGGGTTTTCTATTCCCCAGAGCAGATTTTGGGCAGCCACCCCAATTGGAACAGAGCTCATGCCTGCCCCCAGGGAGGCAGAAGGGTCCATATTCCCCATGGGCCCGGTCTATGGTTCGATGCCAGGGCAGACTGGCCCTCTTATTGTTTGTTTTGCATCCATGTTGCATTTACTAGTACCTAGTGGGGTTTCTGCCCACCCGACAAATTGGGGGAAAACCCCTGTCTGCACCTGGGGTTGCAGAAAGACTGGTTGAGCATCCCTTTTGAGGTGGGGGCGTGGCCAATAATTAAGTGCAACACATCCACCTCTTTCTTTTGCCCCATATGCAAAATCCCTGGTGTTAAGTGAGCTTCTAATCCCTGGGGCAGATTTGGGACAACCTCCCCAATTGGGACAAACCTTCTATATGCCCCGGGCAGAAAGACAGTATTTCCCCTCCTGGGTGGAGGGGTTGTCTCAAAGCCAAGGCAGGCTGCCCTCTCCTTTTGTTTG
The DNA here is from genome assembly GCF_031143425.1 of Pleurodeles waltl. Taxonomy (NCBI): domain Eukaryota; kingdom Metazoa; phylum Chordata; class Amphibia; order Caudata; family Salamandridae; genus Pleurodeles; species Pleurodeles waltl. The sequence goes on along the minus strand of NC_090436.1, from coordinate 745,841,725 downwards.
TTTGGCATCATTTTGAATTCCCTGGTGCCTAGGGATGTTCTGCCTCCACATGGGTAAATTGGTGGCAAACCCCCTGTCTGCACCTGGGGACTGGTAGGTTTTCCCTTTTGGGGTAGGGGTGTGGCCAGTGCCAGAGTGCAGTGTTTAGTGAGCTCTGTACCCCCCTTGGGGCAGATTTGGGGCAACCTTCCCAATTAGGACAAACCTCCTTTCTGCACCAAGGGGGCAGAAAGACACTATTGCCTTTTCCAAGCTGGGGATATGGCTCAATGTCATGGTAGGCCACCCCCTCCTTTTCTTCATTTTAGCACCATTTTGTATTCCCTGGTGCTTAGTGGGACTTCTGCTCCCACCCCTCCCCCCACCCCAGGGAGCCAGACTGGGGAAAACCCATAATATGCCAACTCGAGGGGAGTGCTGTAAGGCTGTGCTGAAAGGCTCTTTCACCCCTTACTGGGATGAGGTATAACAATGTCCATGATGGGCAGCCTCCACCCCTATGTTTTTTTTAAACTGAATCTCTGATGTCTAGTGCACTTTCTGCCTCTGGGGGGGGAGCTGATTGGGGGGTAATCACCCCCATATTCCAGTCAGGGGAGATAGAAAGACTGGTGCACACTTTTTTGGGGATGGGTGCATGGTCATGGACATGGTAGGCAACCTCCACCCCATGTTTTTCTCCCATATTGTCTAATGGACTTTCTACCCCACCTCACCCCCCAGGGCGACAGATTGGGCCAAACCTCAAATCTGCTACCCAAAGGGAGCAGAAGGATTGTTTTGCCCCATTGTAGGGTGCAGGCATGGTCATGCCCTTGGTGGCCAGCCCACACTGCAATGGTATTTCTGTAACAAAATTTCCAAGGTGACTAGGGGTCTTTTTGACCCCCGCCAAGGGGTGGTAGATTGGGGTAATCACTGCCATCCATCACCCAGAGGGCAGAACAGCCTACATTTTGGGGGATGTGGGATCACAGGCCCTTTCCTCCAAGACTTCTCCCCCATATTCCTGGTGTCTAGTGTGTTGATCCCTGCTTGGAGATTGCGTTTTTGTAGCAATAGCCAAGCAACGATCCATTGGTTAGAGATACCACTGGAAAGGGGGACCTCTCCATCAGTGCTCGGGGGTAGGGTTGAGATATGCCCCCAAGCACTGATGCAGTGAAAATAAAACAAGACCATCATCAGCTCAGTTTACTTTCACTTTAAATGTAGAGACATCAGTGTGCCCTGCACGCTGATGTTCATTACAGAAAAAATAGGCCTCTGGATGCTTGAGAAGCTTTGCCAGAGCTTGTAATTAATAAAGAAATCCCTCTGGTGCAAAACACCAGAGGGTCCTCTATATCCCTTCCCAGTGTTGGCCAAATGGCAAATAGAAGCACTTAAGAGGTAAAAGGGTTGAACAAATATATTGCCGTGGATCGTTGTCCTCTCCCCAACACAGAAATTGTGCCAATACAGAGGTGCAAAGTTGACACTTTGGGCCTGATTACAACTTTGGAGGAGGTGTTAATCCGTCCCAAAAGTGACGGTAAAGTGACGGATATACCACCAGCCGTATTACGAGTTCCATAGGATATAATGGACTCGTAATACGGCTGGTGGTATATCCGTCACTTTACCGTCATTTTTGGGACGGATTAACACCTCCTCCAAAGTTGTAATCAGGCCCTTTGTCACCAAATAAGGTTGCTCAGTAGTTGGCACAATTTAATGGTTTTTGTTCCTCCTTTTGTTACACTCTTGCTTTTAATGATACCCTTTGAATTGATTAACACATAATTTGTATTTTAAAGAGCAATGGAAAGGGTTTTAAGAGGTATTTCTGATGTTGCGATTTATTAAGATGGTGTTTTGGTTAATGGCTTTAATCAAAATGAGTATGATAAGAGAATTAGTAATTTATTGCAAAGTTTACGGGTCTGTTGTTTCACATTAAAGGTGGACAATGTGAATTGAATATGAGTAAAATTGATAATCTTGGACATAGGGTTATGACTGAGTGGATTGGACAAAGGAAGATTTTTTGTGCACTATATGGAATATATCAGCTCCAGCTACCAGACATGAAGTGCAACTGTTAGGGATGTTGAATTGTTCAATAAGTGTATTCCCAACTTTGCAAAGAGAACTAAAGGCTTGGGTGAATTATTAAATAAGAGGGTGAAGTATAGCGAGATCACAAGTATGATGAGTTTGTGAAAAAGCATAGATTAGAAAATACACCTAGGGGCATATTTAAAAAAAAGTGGCGTTGCACACTGTGCAGCGCCACATTTCTTGTGCCCTTTACCACCCCCCTACCACCACAATGTGTGCCCCGTATTTAAAATACGGTGCACAATGGTGCAGGGTAGGGAGCAATAGCATCATTTTTCATGACGATATTGATGTGCTCTGCAGGAGTAGAGCCAAAATATTGACGCTACTCCTGCAGAGTACATAGGGGCACATTATAAATAGTGGAAGCCCCCTTTTAACACCTGCTCTGAGCAGGCGTTAAAAGTGCCATAAAAAAATCACGCAAGGAAATCTTTCAGATTTTTTACCGTTTTTTCACCCCCGCTAATGGGGACGCCCCCTTTGCATACATTATGCCTGACACAGGCATAATGTAGTGCAAAGGGTTACAAAGTGGCACAGTGCATGCATTGTGCCACTTTGTAAATGTAGCATGAGGATTTTGGCCTTGTTGGGCAACATTAGTGTAAAAGAAAAATTAGGCTAATGTGGCACAAGATGGTGCTAGGGGCTTATATGCCCCCCAGTTTATAAGGGGCTGAGTTAGGTGGTGAGGCTGTAATAATGGCATTAGTCGTAAAGGCATTGGAGCAGTGTTGATGCAAGAAAATGGCAAGGTAGAAAGACTAATAATGGTTATATTGAGATGGCTAAAAGGTGCAGGAATTAACTTTTCAAATATGAAAAAGGAAGCTTAGCAGGATATTACAGTCAGAAAACCTGTTTTTTTTGGATAATACTTTCAAAATCAAAACTTATCATAAACCATTGACAGAGGTTTTCTCAAAAACGGGTATTGCTCCAGTGTCAAGGCATTTTGCAAGTGAGATGTAGCATGGAGGCATTTGAATCTGAAGAGGTGTGCACTTCTAGAGTTATAAATTGGGTAGTGGATTGTTTCTAAGGTAGGTAGGTGATGTTGTAGACAAGAATACAGGAGTAACAGGAAATAAGTGTAACAAAGAAGGTAGTGATTTCATGGTGTTTAAGATCACTGGAGGGATAGTATCGGAAGAAGAGTGAAGAAATGAAATGAGAATAATCAAACCCTGCAGGAAGTAAAAATAAAATAAAAAAAGGATCAGGAAGAACAGTAAATGGCTGTGAAGTTTGCAAAACAATTTTGCATGACAAAGAAGAGCTCTCAGAGAAGGATGGAGTGGCTTTCTGAAGAACAAGATTAGTCCTTCTGGAAAGAGAGGGAGAACATTTAATTGATTATGCTCATGAGAGTCACTTAGAGCCAGATGTACAAAAGGATTTAGCATTTCTTAACTGACCAAATCACAATTTCGGATGTACTACAGCCAATAGGGAATCGCAAAATGTGATTCTACCCAGTAACAATTGCAGGTTTCCTATTTGCAATTTCCTAAGCACAGGTACAAAGCATTTCCTAAATGTGAAATAGGCATTTGGGAAATGCTATTACCATCGAATCCAAGTAAATGGTAACCATATACATGGTGAAGAAACAAACACTCAAAATGCATCTGTGCCAAGATACTGGATCCACATTACAAAAATGTACTGCCCACTTTTATCCCTATTTCAACAGTGGAAGTCTTAATTTACAAGAATTAGATTGTCAGGCAAGTGGATTACCGTAGAGGAGGACCAGTTACTAATTCAAGGCCATAGCAGAATGGAAGTGCAGGCTTAAGTCTCTGGATATAGGGGTGTTGGTCAAGAATCAAAAGCATGTTACAACTGTGGCAGCGGCACCCACCAGTGATAACTCTACCACCTGCTACCCCCTGCTATTAAACCTACATTAACAATATCCTCACTTCCACTATCTGCAATAGATTGGTTTACAGATATAACAGTGCTTGAGTAATGCAATAATGACACTTAAGAAGATGTCAAACACTATTTGGATGACCCTACCTGTATCGAGACCCATTGACTAGGCATGGTTGAAACTGAAATCATGGCAGCATAATTCACGTCATTCCAGAAATTTTGCATTATACTCATGTGAAATTCTCAAATTTACCCATTATGCCACTTTACTTATTATGCACCACACAGGGGAAAAAGTCATAATGAATTAGTTTTTTCCATTACAGATTTACAGAGAACTGAGTGTGTTAAAAATAGGGGCTTCTGGTTGGCTAGGGTATGCATCTACGCCAAGAGGGTAAGCTAATTAGACACCTAAGATAACTTCCCCTCACCCTCTGGTAGCTTGGCGCAGAGTAGGCAGGCTTATCATAAGAGGCAATGTGTAAAGCATTTGTCAACACACACACACAAACAGCAACACGATGAAGACACCACAAAATTACTCCACACAGGTTTTAGAAAAATTGGGATTATTATGTGAATAAAATAAGACCAAAATGACAAACATCTAATCAATATATCACAAGTTATGCTTCTATAAAGATAATGGTCAAACCAGTGCTCCTTTTAGAGCCATTACAGTAATTCGTTGTGCGTGATGAAATGAAAAAGGTTTGCATCACGACTCTGGGAGTTATTACAACTGTGGAGGAGGTGTTAATCCGTCCCAAAAGTGACGGTAAAGTGACGGATATACCACCAGCCGTATTACGAGTCCATTATATCCTATAGAACTCGTAATACGGCTGGTTGTATATCCGTCACATTTGGGACGGATTAACACCTCCTCCAAAGTTGTAATAACCCCCTCTGTGTATACCTTCATTTGGTGAGTAATGCAGCTGCTAGAGCCATCAGTGGGCTACTGCAGATGAGTGCACGGCTGTCCGGGTGTTGAGCGACCAGAAAGGCAGGCTGGGACACACATGGCGATCAAGGCCTCCAGGGGTGCTGCTTCTGGAGCGCTTTCAGTGAAGAGGCGCTGCTCCTCTGCTGACTAGATGAACTGTGCGGGTGGCTGAAATGAAGCAGTGAGCTCACTTCTCTAGGGGGCCGGCAGCAACAGGCATGCTCAGGACTGTGAGGGGTCGAGATTAAGTACCTTGATCACTTCTCTGATATACCCAGTGCTTTAAATGGGCCGGTACTCACCGGTACTGAGTACCGGCACTTCTTATTTTTTTCACTCTGAGTACCGGCACTTCTCTGCTGCCAAGGAGAGTACCGGTACTCATGAAGGGTAGGCTCATTAGCTGCTAATGCTGGTGAGCACTGGGCTCTCAGAGTTGAACCCGCCTCTGACAGCAAAGGTGCTTCTGTGCCCTAAACTGAGCCCCGCTGAGCTATTCAGCGGAGATTATGTGCCTAATGTCTGGGTATTTACGATCACGCTGTGTTTGTCAGAACAGGGTCCATTCAGGCCCTGTGCTGTCAATCACATTTACACACTAGTGTGCTTTTGTGTAAACACAGGAATTGAGGCAGCCCCGCTGTGACAACTAAGAAAGCCATGGGAGGAAAGTTTAAAATGGCTTTGATCCCACCTGAGTCTCTTGAAGGAGGGTCTGCTTATGTATGTGTGTTTGCCTGCTGGTATGTGTGTGTCTTTGTGTGAGAGAAAAGCGAATGAAAGAGAGAGAATCGGGGCACATTAAGGAGGACTGTGTGGAATGCTTTGGGTGTGCGCCTCTGCTTGTTTCTTTATGTGTGTGCACGTTAAAGAATATATAGTATTGTGCAAAACGACAGCAAATATGTTTGCCAGTAAGATAAATAGCGTTGTGTTTCGCTTACATTTCGTTTAACGAGTTAACTTGTTTTGGTTGTTCAAACACATCTCTCATGGGCCTTGGCATGTACTGCAACTGGTATATAAGTCAAAGTATCCCATGTCTTGCTCTTAGCCCCACCCCTAGCCCCACCCACCACACTACTAGTATATGTTAATGAGTACCTGCACTTATTTTTTCCCATTTAAAGCACTGGATATACCAGTGGCAAAAGGCATGCTCAGGATGGTGCAGGGCTAAACTGAAGCACCGCGCTCACTTCTCTGGTATGCCAGTGGCAACAGACATGCTGTGAGTGGTGCTGGCGTCTAAGATGAAGTACGAGGTCATTGATGTCTGTGAGACCTCAAAGAGAACATGGGGCAAACCAGCAAGTCCTTGAAGTCACTCTGGATTTAGTCCTTAGCCCTTGGCAGGGCAGATATCAGCAGGCAGCATGACAGCACCACAAAGCAGAGCAGCAGTTCCTGGCTACACCATCTGTTTTTGCAGCCTTTGATTCTTGCTCAGGCAAAGGATTAAACTGTGAACAAAACAGCTGCTTCTTCATGTTTGTTCTACCTTTTACAAATGTTCCTGCAGCAGGTTCAGCAACATAATTGCTTGACATGTGGTACTAACCTCCTTGCTGAGTTCCCATGTCAAATTCTCAAATGAAGAAGCATTTTGATCATCCATTCCACCAGTCCCCATTTGTTAACCTTTATTATTATGATTTTGGCATTTGCATTCCCTTTTCTTTGTAGTTTGTAATCATTGATACACCTGTACTGCTCAAACAGATGATGCAGTATGTAGAACGTGGAGTACTAAAGGTCATGTATGAAGACTTTACAGTAACTCTATTAGCACACTGAAAGATTCTCAGCTGCTTCCAGGCTTACAAAAAATGATGGACGTGACTGTAAAACGTGCAACAGGTGACAAGAATGTTGTTGCCTACTGCTTCTTTTTTGAGGAAGCCCTACGCAGTTGAGGTGATGCAAAGTGCTAAACACAGGACTCTGAAGTCTCCTCAGTCAGCCATGACTTTGATAATATTACTGCACTGTGGCAACAAATCCAATGCTTAGATTTCTAGGTTCAAATCATTTGTATATTTTGGCATACAATTCTTCCAAGATGTTGGCAGCCAGATGTGATATCTCCATGGAGAACATTGCAACAGTTGCATGCCATTGAATGCATCAAAAACATCCTCTCATTGAGACCAGTGGCTAGCATTTACTTAACCCCCTTGATGCACATGCACTGTGTAGTGATGCACATGTAATCAGTTGCTTGACAACTGGTCCATATGACTGTCATCAGGGGGATGGACTGAACATAACTCTACTTCATTGCACTTGGAGGTGCAGTGCTGGCACAGCAATAGGGGAAAATAGGTCCAGCTTGGATTCTTTTATTTTGCACAGAGGTTCTCCACAAATTGCAGAATCCCTTCTACTTCCGCTAAAGACACAAGGTCAATAGTTTGCATATTGGTGAGCTTCCTGTTGTCTAAATAGATATATTCATGGCTTTGGGGGTTCGGCGTTACACCAACTCCTTGCAGAGCATAAACTTGGTAGTGGGTTAAGGGACTGTTTTCTTTGTTAAGATACCTCCACAAGTGACCAATGGGAAGGAGGTAAGCTAACTTGGATGGTTTGGGGCGACTGTATTCCTCTTTTCTTTGCGCCATGCTGAGGTCACTGAGGGTGTCTGCTGCACACTAGAAGTGATTGTCATAGGGCTGTTTCACATGGCATCCTCTTCCTCTCCACCAAATCCTACCAGCTCAACTTATCCTCCTCTCTCAAAGCAGCTCTCTTTTCGACCAGCTTGTTCCAAATATTTGTGTGTTGATTTTTTAGATGGGCCAGCTAGACATTGGTACGATAATGTCCATCTAACTTACCATTATGCACTGGTTTATGGCAAGGTGAACCTTCTGCTATGTGCTCCCCATGCGGCCTAATTTTAAAAATTGTAAAACAAAAAGTCCATAACTGGGGAGGACAGCTTTCTTATCAAGACTATACCTGAACAACCTGTTGATTCTATCAGGGTGGGCTGTGAGTGCGCAAGGTTGGTTGCTGCAGGTTTTTTGCTTCTTGAAGTGATGCAGCAGGTAATGTTGGTGATACTACATGACTGAGAGCAGATTCAGTGAAAGGTATTTGCACCTCTTCTGTTGCACTCTTCACATGAAGAATTAGTGGTTCATTATCTTCCTCATTTCTGAGGCTTTTGGGAACCTTCCTTTTTCCAGTGTCTCACGTGGCAGGTCCCAGTCGGGACCAATTAATGTAGGGATCATTGGAAAGGGTTTGGAAGAAGATGGGTGAATGTTCTTTCTGTTATCATGAAGATGATGTGTTTAATGGAATAGCAGTGGCAACAACATCTTGCTTGGCAGCAAGGTCAACTTCTTGCTCTGTTCCTACCCCTGAAACAACAGGTATAAAAGACATTGGCTGTTGTTGAGTTTCCATTGAAGACGACTCTGTTTGCTGCTAGGACAAATCGATTTCAGATGCATTGAGCTCTGCCGTGACTGCAGTTACTGCAGCACTGAAAGACATAGGTTTCAGTTTTGGTGGTGGTGCCATTGTTGATCCAGGGGTGATCCTCCTCACAGATGCCTTGTGCCCAGGTGAGGGTGCAGCAGGAATACCATGATGCCAGAAAAAAGATTGTCAGTGGTAGCAAAATAATTTTTATTCTTCTCACTTGCTAGTTTCTAGGTAGGAACCTCCTTCCTTGGGGGTCATCTTTTTTACTTGTTATATGGGTCAGCAGCATGAGCAGAAGCACTTTGCAGAAAGGTCTCCAGACTACAGTGTCAGTTAATTCATAGTCTTCTCTCCGTCTAACGGAACAGAACTGGCAATTCTTGTCAATGCAATACATGTAATCATCATCATCATAACAATATTATATAAACCAATTAAGTTAAAATAACAATACCTGGTGTCCCCCAGGGACCATAGGGTTCCTCTGGGTGGCAGGTGTAGGCAGGCAAAAAAAGCAAAAATGATTTAATAAGAAAATATTGTGTGTCCCTCCAGGGCCCATGGGCCCCTGATAAAAGAGAGGGGAGGGATAGGACAGCAGGCATAAACTGAATACATTAATATAAAAATGTTGTGAGTCCCTCCAGGGCCTTTGGGGTCCCTAAGGGAGGAAGGCAAAAATCAAATAAATTAATGAATAAATAGTTTGTGTCCCCTTAGGACCCAAGGGGCTCACTCGGGGAAGGTGGGGGGATAAGGGCAAAAAAGTCAAAATTCAAATAAAAATTCTCTGTGTTCCTTCAGGGCCCATGGGGACCCTATGAGAGGGCAAAAGTCAAATAAATTGACATAAGAATCCCTGGTATGCCTTCAAGGCCCTTGGGGTCTTATACAAAGTAGGGAGTGGTTAGGAAAAATTACACAAATTAATATAAAAAATCCTGGTGTTCTTCAATAACCCAAGAGGGTCCCTAAGAGAAAGAGACAACAATTGAATAAATACATTAATAATAATACCTGGCACCCCTTCGGGGCAAATGGGAGACAGAAATTAATTGAACAGATTAATTAAAAACAACAACTGTGCACTATAGATTACTACAGTGAGCCATAAGCACAAAGAATCAGGAAATATATACAGTATTGGGGAAAAACAAAAAATGAACAAAAATGACATGTATTTCATCCAATACCAATGCTCTTAGAAATGGCTTTTAAAAGTGGAATTAAATGATTAATAATCAGAAACACACACTGGCCCTCAAAATGGTGGTCACTTACCACATGGCATTGGCCAGCAACAACAACGGCTTTCAGGATTGCAGTCCTTGAATGCACAAATATATGCCCAAAATGTGACTGGGTCTATCTGCTGGCCGTACACTACCAGTAAAGAAACAACAATAAATTCAGAAGCACAGCAAAATGGAAACAGTGAGAAAAGATTCCAATACACTTTAGAAACTTTTCAAACACAAACACCACAATGTAACAAATACTTCTCGAAAATGCTTTTACAAGTCTCACATAAACACACACAAATAAAAATGGTGGGCAAGGGCATGGAGGAAAGTAAAGGAAAATGCCTGTCCACATTGGCCTGAACTCCAGGACCCACCCACAACCTACCCACCACCAGGTGCATGCAGATAAAAATGAACCTAAAATTGTCAACTCCCAAAATAATTTAAAAAAATCTCTAGCACACAAGCAGTGACAATGTGAAAAATACATTAAAAAGTACATGCAAGGCCATAAGAAGATGTGGCCTGAAAAAGTAAAACACACCACAGTATGAAGACAAATATAGACAAAATTAACAAAAACACAAGAAAATGAGGACACGTTATTAACATCAGGCCCACATCACCCAAAAATGTCCATTGTCCCTTAATATCACATTTGGCAGACTCCGCACTATTTAGCTTAAACTTGAAGCCATCAGTAACAAACAAACACAATTTAAAGAGGAACATAAATAGTGGTACCTGACAACAAACTTTTTACAAAGATCTACTCTCAATGTACTTGTTTTTGAAAAAGAAAAGTTAAGATTCCAACTTCCAAGGGTGAATGATTCCACAGAGATTGTACATAAAGGAAGATTGATGCTTTCCCTCCACATTCTAAATGCAAAATGACTAAGGGCCAGACAAAGTAGAGGGAGGAGTCTTCAGAACAGGAAGAGTAAGTTGACACTGTATGTGACATAGCCTCACACTCTACATCACTACCTCTGTGTAAACCCAAAAAAGATTCACTTTATATACAAAATTTACCTGAACGGTCAACTCAGATGAAAAACTTAATGCAAAATTACTTTTCAAGTTACTTCATTGGCAACATTGGAAAAAGAAATGCTGCATGCATTTGGGTCAATTGTAGTGCTGCCACACACAGATCAAGATGTTCCTGTTCTCCTGCCATTTTTTTGTAACCAAACTGACATTTCATTTTCATGAGATGGTGTAAAGGCGTAATTGCAAGTATTAAAAGTGATTTTCGCAACATGAAATTCCTGAGATTACACAAAATTATCCTAATATGACAAAAATTACACCAAGGCCTACTCATTACTCTTACTTGCGTGGGTTATGATTCGGTCTGGATGGAATTTAAATTACACTAGTGACATTCACATAATTTCAGAACATTCACATTATGCTTGTTACGCACAATTCCCAAAATTATGCCATTACACCGCTTCACTTTATTACTCGCCATCTGTTGTAAAAATTTACAATGAAAGCATGGGAACAACAGAACTTGAGCTGCTGATGTTTGTGGTTCTTTATTTAAATGCATCCTCATGCCCAAATTGACATGAGGATGCATTTTGTGCTAAAATATAGCGCAAAATGGCGAATTTTCATTTCTTGCAATTTTGCCAAAATTACCTATCAGTATGCGAAAGCAAATGCAGTACATTTCATACACCCCTAGTGCTGATGTACCATTTTCTATAATCAATGTACAGCACTTCTTCTTGGATTGCTCACAAGCACTATTAATGCATTTCAAACAAGCATTTTCTAAGCCAACAAGTCTGGCATTGGCAGACAGCTTTTTGACTTTGTCAATGCTTCTTTTGTACATTAATGTAAATATAATTTTACTCACATTAAAAGGTCTTTGTTGAAGCAGCCCTAAAAACATACAGGCTTAAGTCTAGTCAGTGTGGTTTTGGCAACACCGAAAATGTGTTCATGCTTAAATAGGCAGCCTGGATTATCAGGACCTCTCATGGTTTTTGTTAGAAATTGGGTCTCTAGTTGGCAGTTGTTTGAACATGGTCCAAATAGGGACCCTCACTTTAGTCAGGGTATGGAGTCACATAGCTAATATAACACCTGTTCTCCCCCTTGGTAGCTTGGCTCAAGCAGTTAGACTTATGTGTAATGTATTTGTACACATACACAGTAACACAGTGAAAACACCACAAAAGTACTCAACACCAGTTTAGAAAAATAGCTAATATCTATCTGAGTAAAACAAGACCAAAATAACAAAAAATCCAACATACACAAGTAAAGATAAGAATTTTTAAATATTAACTGTAGTATTTTTAGAAGCACAAAAGCTCCAACTGGGGCCGTTATGGCATCATGACGAAGTCTCTTCTGACAGTCTAAAGCCACTCGTGAGGGAGTGTGGGCCTGTCACAGAGTCGCATAGACCCCAGGCACAGTACCATGGAAAACTATGATAAAACAAAGACCTAGCACAGAGTTGGGGGAGTGAGGCATCACTGGAGCCAGTGCAACGTCAGTTCCTTACTGCTACCGGGGAGGCGAGGTGTCATTTCCTTGCTGCTGGACAGGGGAGGTGAGGCACTGGTTCCCTACAGTTGCAGGGGAGGTGATGCAGTGTTGGTGGTGAGGTGTTGGTCCCTTATGACACGACGGGGTTAATGAATTCAGCAGGTCAACATGTGAGGTGTCGACTTGGTGGTGTTGTGATTACACCACGAGGCCCAGGTGTTGTGGCAGAGTCAGTCAGGTGTCACGGACGTCAGTGATACAGAGATCGTGACTCACACTATGGCGGGACTTTGGAGGTGCTGAGGTGACAGTTGGCCTGTGTTGCAGGCAGCGGCGCAGAGTCAGAGAGGGGAGCTGGTTCCAAAGTCGCTCTGGAGTCGATGTGCTTAGTTTTTTCTTGGGTGCACCAGCGCTCACTTCCAAGGTCCCAGAAACTGGATTTGTCTCCACTTGGAAAGTCAGGACTCTCAGCAAGAGAGTCCATGTGCTGGCAGGTAAGTCTTTGGTGGCCCTGAGGGAGGAGCCAAGATGGCGACCAGGAAGGACGCTTCGTAAAGCGCTCCGTCTCGGGCTCGCCTCCAAAACGATTGCGGGGCACCCCGGGGTCGCCAATATCCTCATACAGAGGAGTAACCCGCTCTAGGAGCCTCTCTCCCCTTGCTGACGGCCACGGGGGCGCTGGGGCGGCTGAGTGGAGGAGCCGCCGAGGGACAACATCACCTCAGGACTGCGGCCGCCATTTTGCCTCGGCGCGAGGCTCGGAGCTCCGTCCCGGAGCCCCTGAGGTGAGGTGGGGGTGCGGCGGTGGGGGGATCCCGTTGCGGGAGGGCAGCGGACCTGCCTCGGGGCTCTCCCCCCCCCTCTACCGCTGGACAACCCTCTCCACTGCCGTGGTGGGGAGGGGCGGTGGGACGGTGAAGCCGTGATTGGGGACCTTGGGCGGTTCCCCCCCCCTTGGCCTGCGTTCTGGCTGCAAGGCGTGCCCCCCCCTTCGATTTAGGGGGGTCGCGCAGTAAAAGTCACGGGGCTGAACGGAGGAGCCGCCGAGGGACGACATCGCCTCAGGACAGCGGCCGCCATTTTGCCTCGGTGCGAGGCTCGGAGCTCCGTCCCGGAGCCCCTGAGGTGAGGTGGGGGTGCGGCGGTGGGGGGATCCCGCTGCGGAAGGGCAGCGGACCTGCCTCGGGGCTCTCCCCCCCCCCTCTACCGCTGAACAACCCTCTCCACTGCCGTGGTGGGGAGGAGCGGAGGGGCAGTGAAGCCGTGATTGGGGACCTTTGGCGGTTCCCCCCCCATTGGCCTGCGTTCCGGCTGCAAGGCGTGCCCCCCCCTTCGACTTAGGGGGGTCGCGCAGTAAAAGTCACGGTGCGCATCTGGAGCCCTGGCGGTTTGCTCTACACGCCCCCCTGGACACTCCTAGTGGCTCCTGCAATTCATGAACGTCTGCGGGCTACGAGTGGGGCCCCCCCCGAAGTATATTATGACTCCACCATTCCCCCGGTAAGAGGAGCAGAACCCTGCATGGAAGCCCAATTGGAAGTGAGTGCATATGGCAATTGACCTTGTGAGGGTGGGGGACCCACGCCCAGGCCCTGAATCGTTGGAGCCGACATGATGGGCATATTGGATTGACTTCGGAGATCATCCCGCTATCCGTCGCCCCCCCGCTGGTGCCGGGTGAGGGACCTGGAAACGGGCAACCAAGCAGGAACTCATTTCGTGGAATATTAGGCAGTTTGTAATCCAGAAAACTTAAAGCGCATGACGGTGGGGATCCGTGAGTACACACAGCCCTCCATATCCGTCCAACCTGGGGCTCGACGAGCTCATGTAAGCGTAGTAGAAACAGAGACCCATAAATCGAGTCAAAATGGCCGGGAGATCAAAATCAGCGAGGAATCAGGACCGGGGCACGCAGGGACCAGCGCTTGGGGACCAACAACCTACTCCTACCTTACAATCACTGGAATCTACACTTTTGGCCCATTCTACACAATTCGGGAGAGTACTCCAAGCAATTATGGACACTAAAATTTCATTAGAAAATAGAATAGATACGGTATCGCAAGATCTAAATATTCTTAGAGCGGACCACCGCAAATTATCCGAAAAAGTGAAGTCAACGGAAGAGACGCTAAATGACATGTGCCCCAAAGTAACGGACAACCAAAAACAAATTCTCCGCCTGGACCTAGAGGTAAAAACACTGCTGAGGAGAGCAGAAGAGGCGGAGGGAAGATCACGCCGCAACAACATACGGTTTCTTGGTCTCCCGGAAAAATCAATAGAACAAAACACAGAGATTCAACTGGAACAGTGGTTAGCCAAAGAGGTCCTGAACGGAGCCCCGTCGAAATTCTTCTCAGTAGAAAGAGCACACAGGACTCCCGGGCGCCCCCCAGTACCGGGCCAGTTCCCAAGACCGCTGATAGCCAGGTTCCTGAACTTTAGAGACCGGGATGCGATACTGCAACAATTCCGCAGCAAAGGTCCATTTCAATATGAGGACTCAACTGTTCACGCTTACCCAGACTTCACTCAGGAAGTGCAAAGACAACGCAACTCCTTTGCTCAAATTAAGCAACGTCTCCGTGAACATGACATAAAGTATGCTCTGCTATTTCCCGCTAAATTAAGAGTACTAACAGATTAACGCACCCACGTGTTCACATCTCCGGAAGACGCTTGGACATGGCTACACGCCAAGGGGTTTGCCCAACCCCGAGAAGAAACCGGTATTAACGACAACTGGTCCACAGCATCCAATCGGAAACGCCCCAAAAGACGACCCGGGGGTCAACCTACGGAGAAACAGGCTGCGGAAGAGAGAGCCAGGGTCCTGAAGGAAACTCCCCTGCTGACACAAAATGCTTTTGAGACACTCAGAACCCATCCGGAGGAGGGTTCGGAATCGGATTCAATAAGCTCGGATTCCACACTGACGGGGTCGCTGAAAGGCCCGGAGATTACTCCCCGGACCGCGGACATACTCTGAACAACTGATGCTGACCCACCACCAGGGCGGGACCCGCTGTCACAGAAGGAGAACAGGATTGAATATTGTGTGTCCCGCCGACAGCGGCTGGATACATCGCTTGAAATTATGTATCCTTGTTTCTCTGCTTTCAGAGTCAACTCCTGTATTTAGCCTGCGTGTAATTGGAGGTGACGCGCGGCAGGGGAGGGTTGGTTTGCTGCGCCCCGGGGATGCCCCACACAACTTGCAGGCTGAATCTGCAGAAGGATGCGAGCCCCTATAATGAGCCGCACCCGGATAGTATTATAGCTCCCCCGCAGACATCCACACGGACACTGCCTAGGTCACACCTCTCTGGGGTGTGCGTTTGTTTTTTTGTTGGTTCACAGTTGGGGTTGGGATCCAGTTGGGGAGGGAGGGAGGGTAATTACCAGTTTGTACACCGCGGGTCTGCGCATAACACAAGACACATAGATGGAGGTTGGGGTACGGGCTGTAGTGGCGATGGGGAGGGGGAGGACTGCTTGGACCCCATCAGGGACCAGACTGTTAGATGCACCACTACGAAACAAACATGGCCCAGCAAACAGCCCACAACGTAAGCAAATATATCATAGTCACCTGGAATGTCAGGGGTCTAGGGAACCACAGAAAAAGGTCCAGGGTGCATGCAAGACTCAAACGCCAGGGCACACACATTGCAATTTTACAAGAAACCCACCTACTGGACCCAGACTTACAAGAACTGCGGAACAGATGGGGAGGTCAGATCGTAGGCACATCTTATTCAACCTTTGCGAGGGGGGTCCTGATATGGATGGCAGGGAGTGTTCCATTTCTTCTAACATCATACAGGATAGACCAGGGAGGTAGGTACGTGGTGGTGGAGGGTAAATTAGACGGAAAACAATTGTCACTCATAGGAATATACACCCCGAACACTGCGTTGCATGTGTTCCTGAACACGCTCACCCCAGCTCTATTGACTAACCCTGCAGCACCTGCAATATGGGGTGGTGATTTCAATAATACGCCGGACCTGACATTGGATAGGTCAAGCCCCCCCAAACATTCAGCGGCCAACAGACGCCCCGGGTACCCACTGGTGACATGGGCCAGTGACATGGGTCTCTGCGATTTGTGGCGCATGAAGCGCCCGCAGCGCAGAGAATACTCATTTTACTCAGTACCACACAAAGTATACACTAGGATAGATCTGCTATGGGGTACCCGGGACATTTGCACAGTAACCAACGGGATTGAATACTTAGCTAAGTCACTATCAGACCACTCACCGCTTAAAATAACTTTAGATTGGGGCAGGAGGCGACAAGCGATCCCAACCTGGAGATTACAAGTGGAAGCGTTGCAGGACCCTGCATTTAAAGACGCTTTGAGTACAGCGCTCAAGCAGTACTGGGAATTGAATGCTGGCACTACAAGCTTAAGAGCAGTAGAGTGGGATGCACATAAAGCAGTGACCCGCGGGTACTGCATTTCCACTACATGGGGGGTAAGACGCACACTCCATGCAGAGGTTACCAAACTGGAAAAGAAACTAAGAGCACTAGAAAACGCAGTGGCCCGCAGCGAAACACCATATAAGTCATTAAAAGATGCGCGCGCAGAATACGCAGCTGCAGACGCCACACTACGCCTACATGACTACAAATATCACTTGACCAGATTACAAGCGGAAGGCGACAGATCGGGTAGGCTGCTCGCATGGCTCCTGCGGGAGGAACGGCAATGCCCCCCAATAGGGGCAATAGTGTTAGGCGTAGGCGCAATAGCAACCACACAGGATGAAATTAATGATGCGTTCAGGAAATACTACACACAGCTATACAGCACACGCACATCATGCACCCCCCAACAACTCGAGTCCTTTTTGGTGGAATCCTCTCTGCCCCAACTCACACAAAATGACAGGGAGACATTAGAGGCCCCCATCACACTAGGAGAACTAAATAAGGCTCTTGAACAACTACCTAGAAATAAAGCTCCAGGGGCAGAGGGCCTGCCATCAGAATACTACTCCACCTTTGCAACACACCTGGTCGCACATCTCCTAAAAGTCATGGAAGAAGCAGAGATCAAGGGAAGTCTCCCCCCCACAATGAGAGAGGCAATGATAGTGGTCCTCCCGAAACAGGGGCGAGACCCCACTGACGTTAGGTCCTATAGACCCCTGTCTCTACTAAATCTAGATTGCAAACTACTTGGCAAAATACTAGCCAACAGGCTAGCTCCTCATATGCACACTTTAGTACACGAAGACCAGAATGGATTTATCCCAAAACGCAACACCTTTCTCAACATTCGTAGGCTACTAAGCGTAATGGGCGATACCCCCCCGAGTGCATCTGAGGAAGCGGTGATTTCGCTAGACATCGAAAAAGCATTCGACACACTAGAATGGGACTTCCTGTTTGCCACCATGCAGCGAATGGGCATAGGCCCAAAATTTATAAGATGGGTACGCATACTGTACACCAACCCGCAGGCCAGGGTGAAGACAGGAGGAGTCATATCAGAGAGCTTCCCAATTAGCAGGGGAACAAGGCAGGGCTGTCCCCTTTCCCCCCTGTTGTTCGCCCTGGCGATGGAACCACTGGCCGCGCGTGTCCGTGCAAAAACAGAAGAATGGGGGGTGGTAAGGAACGGCACATCCCACGTCATATCATTGTATGCAGATGATGCTTTGATCTATATACGCAGTGTTGGGGAGGCACTGCCCCCGGTGATGTCATTGCTACGCGAGTTTGGAGAGATATCGGGCTTGATAGTTAATTGGGGGAAATCCTGTATATTCCCACTGGTTGGCCGGTCCCCAGCGAGACGAGAGAACACTTCACCAGGCCCATTAAAATGGTGCTTCGACACATTCAAATATCTCGGGGTTAACGTCTATCACAGTGCTGAAGACCTCAGGGATGGCAACCTGGGGAGGGCGGTGACATCTATAAAGAGCTCATTGCGTTTCTGGAATAAATTACCGCTCTCACCATTGGGAAAAGTTGCCATAGCCAACATGCTAGTGCTGCCCAGGCTGCTATATCACTTCGCTGCCCTGCCGATCATAATTCCTAAAAGTTTCTTCAACAGTTTAAATTCTGCATTGGTGCAGCTGGTATGGGGTGATGGCAGAAGGCGAGTCGCACTCAACACACTATATCACCCAGTGGCGGCGGGTGGACTGGGAGCCCCTAACTTTGAGCTCTACTCTGCGGCAGTACAGCTGCAGTGGATCTCAAATTGGATTCATAACTCGGGGTCGGCGGAAGCTGCCTGGCTGGTAACCCGACTCCGGGGAGTCCCCCTGCTTGAGTGGCTCTCGAGCAAGCAAACTAAAAGCACATGCGCAAACCCATTGATGGCAGCAGCACATGCATACTGGAAGAAGTATATTAAAAAAGATGCCAAAAAAATTCCCTACTCACCTCTCATACCACTAGAACGAATCCCTGGATGGGTGACAACTGGTTCTCACCTATCCGCAACCTGGATAGAAGCGGGCATAAGCACGGTAGGAGAATGCTTCGAGGAAGGAAAACTAATGTCCTTCGAAGATATACAGGCCCTCACAGAGATCAGCCCAGGGCAATTTCTGACATACCACGCTATATGTCATGCAATTAGAGGTACATGGGGGACCGGGGACGCTGAGCCAGACATCTCAATGAACCTACACCATATGCTGAGCTACGACACACGTGAAAAAGTAGTCTCAAATACATACAAACTACTAAATAAGCCCCCGGAGTCTAATCTGCAGAAAGCCCGAGAAAGGTGGAATGCCGTACTGCCTGACCCGATCACAGAGACAGAATGGTCAAAAGCCCTGAGCCACACACGCGAGGTCTCAAGGAACCCCAGATTCCGATACACACAATTTAATTACTTACATCAGACTTATTTAGCGCCAGCCAGAATTAAACGTATGTTCCCTGGATCGGACCCAACTTGCCCTAGATGTAAAACCCCAGCAGCACAGTTTTATCATATGGTCTGGGAGTGCCCGCAGGTAAGGGGGGAGTGGACCGCGCTGACCACTGCACTGTCGGAAATGACTGGCCTGGGCTTGGACGCGAATCCCATATCCTGTCTACTTGGCCTCAGGACCAGAACAAAAAGGAGCAAATTTATGCACAGATTCGTAGACCTGGCTTATGCAATGTACAAAAGACTAATAGCCATGAACTGGAAGGCCTCTAAGGCCCCTGACCATGGAGCTTGGCTCGCTCTTACGCTTCGCTGGACACGTGCTGAATATCAAGTACTAACGAAACTGGCGCGAGGTGGTCCTCGACACTCGGGCTGTGAAACCTGGGGCACATTGGTCTCCAAACTAGAAACAAAGAATGACGAAAAACCTCCCTGAATAGCAGTCAGACGCGATAACATAGACAATTGTAGGTTTCACCCCGGTTGCAATACCACAGTAATCATGAGTAGCGCACACACCTGCCAATGGTGCCTAAGCACAGATATAAATACACTGCACCCCCAAATACACACTAGCCAATTAATACACACAGCCCATCGTCCCCAACTAGTAAACTCAGGGTCTTCAGAAGTTAAGTTGTCCCTTCCCCCGCCCCCCGCTCTCTCCCGTCCATCTTAGGGTTCGCCCTGAACTAGAACTCTTGCTGGCATCGAAACCTCCGCACGAAAGATAGTATCAAATGCGCGAACTAGCAATGCCTGTAAGTACAGACATAAAAGCGCGGATCTAGCGG